>NC_090379.1:129318955-129918955 GCF_036365525.1 Heterodontus francisci
CTCTCTCTCACTCTCTGAAACTCTCAGACACTCTCTATCACTCTCTGACACACTCTATCACTCTCTGACATTCTCAGACACTCTCTATCACTCTCTGAAACTCTCTATCACTCTCTGACACTCTCTATCACTCTCTGACACTCACTGACACTCTCAGACACTCTCTATCACTCTCTGACACTCTCTGACACTCTCAGAATCACTCTCTCACTCTCTGAAACTCTCAGACACTCTCTATCACTCTCTGACACTCTCTGTCACTCTCTGACACTCTCTGACACTCTCTATCAATCTCTATCACTCTCTATCACTCTCTGACACTCTCAGACAATCACTATCACTCTCTATCACTCTCTGACACTCGATATCACTCTCTGACACTCTCTGACACTCTCAGACATTCTCTGTCACTCTCAGACACTCTCTGTCACTCTCTATCACTCTCTGACACTCTGACACTCTCAGACACTCTCCGTCACTCTCAGACACTCTATGTCACTCTCAGACACTCTCAGACACTCTCAGAAACTCTCTATCACACTCTGAAACTCTCTATCACTCCCTGACACTCTCTTTCGCTCTCTGAAACTCTCTGACACTCTCTGACACTCTCAGACAATCTCTATCACTCTCTGACACTCTCAGAATCTCTCCCTCACTCTCTGAAACTCTCTGACACTCCCGATCACTCTCTGACATTCTCAGATACTCTCTATCACTCTCTGAAACTCTCTATCACACTCTGACACTCTCTGACACTCTCTGTCACTCTCTGACACTCACTGACACGCTCAGACACTCTCAGACACTCTCTGTCACTCTCAGACACTCTCTGACACTCTCAGACACTCTCTGACAATCTCAGACACACTCAGACACACTCTAACACTCTCTATGTCTCTCTATCACTCTCAGACACTCTCAGACACTCTCTATCACTCTCAATCACTCTCTGACACTCTCTGACACTCTCAGACACTCTCTGACACTCTCAGACACTCTATAACACTCTGTATCACTCTCTATCACTCTCTGACACTCTCAGACACTCTCTTGCACTCTCAGACACTCTCTGACAGTCTCAGACACTCTCTAACACTCTGTATCACTCTCTATCACTCTCTGACACTCTCAGACACTCTCTTGCACTCTCAGACACTCTCTGACACTCTCAGACACTCTCTTGCACTCTCAGACACTCTCTGACAGTCTCAGACACTCTCTAACACTCTGTATCACTCTCTATCACTCTCTGACACTCTCAGACACTCTCTTGCACTCTCAGACACTCTCTGACAGTCTCAGACACTCTATAACACTCTGTATCACTCTCTATCACTCTCTGACACTCTCAGACACTCTCTTGCACTCTCAGACACTCTCTGACACTCTCAGACACTCTCTTGCACTCTCAGACACTCTCTGACAGTCTCAGACACTCTCTAACACTCTGTATCACTCTCTATCACTCTCTGACACTCTCTGACACTCTCAGACACTCTCTGACACTCTCAGACACTCTCTAACACTCTGTATCACTCTCTATCACTCTCTGACACTCTCAGACACTCTCTGACACTCTCAGACACTCTCTGACACTCTCAGACACTCTCTAACACTCTGTATCGCTCTCTTTCACTCTCTGACACTCTCAGACACTCTCAATCACACTCAGACACTCTCAGACACTCTCTATCACTCTCTGACACTCTCTGAAACTCTCAGACGCTTTCTGACACTCTCAGACACTCTCTGTCACTCTCTGATACTCTCAGACACTCTCTGACACTCTCTGACACTCTGTGACACTCTCAGACACTCTCTGACACTCTCAGACACTCTCAGACACTCTCTGACACTCTCAGACACTCTCAATCACTCTCTGACTCTCTCTGACACACTCTGACACTCTCTGACACTCTCAGACACTCTCTATCACTGTCAGACACTCTCTGTCACTGTCTGACACACTCAGACACTCTCTATCACTCTCTGTCCCTCTCAGACACCTCAGAAACTCTCTATCACTCTCTGACACTCTCTGACACTCTCTGACACTCTCTGAAACTCTCTTTCAATCTATATCACTCTCTATCACTCTCTATCACTCTCTGACACTCTCTGACACTCTCAGACAATCACTATCACTCTCTATCACTCTCTATCACTCTCTATCACTCTCTATCACTCTCTATCACTCTCTGACACTCTCTGACACTCTCTGACACTCAATGACACTCTCTGACACTCCCTATCACTCTCTATCACTCTCTGACACTCTCTGACACTCTCAGACACTCTCTATCACTCTCTATCACGCTCTGACATCTCTATCAATCTTTATCACACTCTGACGACTCTCAGACACTCCCTATCACTCTCTATCACTCTCTATCACTCTCTCTCACTCTCTGACGCTCTCTGACACTCTCTGACAATCTCAGACACTCTCTGTCACTCTCTATCACTCTCTGACACTCTGACACTCTCAGACACTCTCCGTCATTCTCAGACACTCTCTGTCACTCTCTATCACTCTCTGACACTCTCTATCACTCTCTGACACTCCCTGACTCTCTATTTCGCTCTCTGACACTCTCTGAAACTCTCTGACACTCTCAGACACTCTCTATCACTCTCTGACACTCTCTGACACTCTCAGAATCTATCTCTCACTCTCTGAAACTCTCAGATACTCTCTATCACTCTCTGACACTCCCTGACTCTCTCTTTCGCTCTGTGACACTCTCTGAAACTCTCTGACACTCTCTGACACTCTCTGAAACTCTCTGACACTCTCAGACACTCTCTATCACTCTCTGACACTCTCTGAAACTCTCAGAATCTCTCTCACACTCTCTGAAACTCTCAGAAACGCTCTATCACTCTCTGAAACTCTCTATCACTCTCTGACACTCTCTGACACTCTCTATCACTCTCTGACATTCACTGACACTCTCAGACACTCTCTGTCACTCTCAGACACTCTCTATCACACTCTGAAGCTCTCTGACACTCTCAGACACTCTCTATCACTCTCAGCCACTCTTTATCACTCTCTGACACTCTCAGACATGCTCTGACACTCTCAGACACTCTCTGACGCTCTCACATTCTCTATCACTCTCTATCACTCTCTGACACTCTATATCACTCTCTGAAACTCTCTGACTCTCTCTGACACTCAATTACACTCTCTGACACTCCCGATCACTCTCTATCACTCTCTGACACTCTCAGACACTCTCTATCACTCTCTATCACTCTCTGACACTCTCCATCAATCTTTATCACTCTCTGACACTCTCAGAAACTCTCTATCACTCTCTGTCACTCTCAGACACCTCAGAAACTCTCTATCACTCTCTGACACTCTCTGACACTCTCTGACACTCTCTGACACTCTCAGACTATCACTATCACTCTCTATCACTCTCTATCACTCTCTGACACTCTATATCACTCTCTGAAACTCTCTGACACTCAATGACACTCTCTATCAATCTCTATCACTCTCTGACACACTCTGACACACTCTGACACTCTCTGACTGTCTCAGACACTCTCTATCAAGCTCAGATACTCTCTATCACTCTCAGACACTCTCTATCACACTCTGATACTCTCTGACACTCTCAGACACTCTCTGACACTCTCATACACTCTCTATCAATCTCTATCACTCTCTGACACACTCTGACACACTCCGACACTCTCTGACAGTCTCAGACACTCTATATCACTCTCTGACACTCACTGACACTCCCAGACACTCTCTGTCACTCTCAGACACCTCAGAAACTCTCTTTCACTCTCTGACACTCTCTGACACTCTCTGACGCTCTCTGACGCTCTCTGACACTCTCTATCACTCTATGACACTCTCTGACACTCTCTTTCACTCTCTATCACTCTCTGTCACGGTCTGACACACGCAGACACTCTCTATCACTCTCTGTCCCTCTCAGACACCTCAGAAACTCTCTATCACTCTCTGACACTCTCTGACACTCTCTGACACTCTCTGACACTCTCTATCAATCTCTATCACTCTCTATCACTCTCTGACACTCTCAGACAATCACTATCACTCTCTATCACTCTCTATCACTCTCTGACACTCAATATCACTCTCTGACACTCTCTGACACTCAATGACACTCTCTGACACTCCCCATCACTCTCTATCACTCTCTATCACTCTCTGACATCTCTATCAATCTTTATCACTCTCTGACCACTCTCAGAAACTCCCTATCACTCCCTCTCACTCTCTGACGCTCTCTGACACTCTCTGACAATCTCAGACTCTCTCAGTCACTCTCTATCACACTCTGACACTCACGGACACTCTCAGACATTCTCTGTCACTCTCAGACACTCTCTATCACTCTCTATCACTCTCTGACACTCTGACACTCTCAGACACTCTCCATCACTCTCAGACACTCTCTGTCACTCTCAGACACTCGATATCAGTCCCTGACACTCTCTTTCGCTCTCTGAAACTCTCTGACACTCTTTGACACTCTCAGACACTCTCTCTCACTCTGTATCACTCTCTGACACTCTCAGAATCTCTCTCTCACTCTCTGAAACTCTCAGACACTCTCTATCATCTCTGAAACTCCCTATCACTCTCTGACATTCTCAGATACTCTCTATTACTCTCTGAAACTCTCTATCACTCTCTGACACTCTCTGACACTCTCTGACACTCTCTGTCACTCTCTGACACTCACTGACACTCTCAGACACTCTCTGTCACTCTCAGACACTCTCTGACACTCCCTGACACTCTCAGACACTCTCTGACACTCTCAGACACACTCAGACACTCTCTAACACTCTCTATCCCTCTCCATCACTCTCCATCACTCTCAGACACTATCAGACACTCTCTATCACTCTCAATCACTCTCTGACACTCTCTGACACTCTCAGACACTCTCTGACACTCTCAGACACTCTCTAACACTCTGTATCACTCTCTATCAAGCTCTGACACTCTCAGACACTCTCAATCACACTCAGACACTCTCAGACACTCTCTATCAATCTCAGACACTCTCTATCACTCTCTGACACTCTCTGAAACTCTCAGACGCTTTCTGAAACTCTCAGACACTCTCTGTCACTCTCAGACACTCTCTGACACTCTCTGACAATCTGTGACAGTCTCAGACACTCTCTGACACTCTCAGACACTCTCTATCACTCTCTATCACTCTCTGACACTCTCTATCACTCTCTGACACTCTCTGACACTCTCAGACACTCTCAGACACTCTCTGTCACTGTCTGACACACTCAGACACTCTCTATCACTCTCTGGCCCTCTCAGACACCTCAGAAACTCTCTATCACTCTCTGACACTCTCTGACACTCTCTGACACTCTCTGACACTCTCTATCAATCTCTATCACTCTCTATCACTCTCTGACACTCTCTGACACTTTCTGACACTCTCAGACAATCACTATCACTCTCTATCACTCTCTATCACTCTCTGACACTCTATATCACTCTCTGAAACTCTCTGACACTCTCTGACACTCAATGACACTCTCTGACACTCCCTATCACTCTCTATCACTCTCTGACACTCTCAGACACTCTCAATCACTCTCCATCACTCTCTGACATCTCTATCAATCTTTTTCACTCTCTGACCACTCTCAGACACTCCCTATCACACTCTGTCACTCTCTATCACTCTCTGACGCTCTCTGACAATCTCTGACAATCTCAGAGACTCTCAGACACTATCTATCACACTCTGACACTCACTGACACTCTCAGACATTCTCTGTCACTCTCAGACACTCTCTGTCACTCTCTATCACTCTCTGACATCTCTATCAATCTTTATCACTCTCTGACCACTCTCAGACACTCCCTATCACACTCTGTCACTCTCTCTCACTCTCTGACGCTCTCTGACACTCTCTGACAATCTCAGAGACTCTCAGACACTATCTATCACACTCTGACACTCACTGACACTCTCAGACACTCTCCGTCACTCTCCGTCACTCTCTGTCACTCTCAGACACTCTCTGTCACTCTCTATCACTCTCTGACACTCTCTATCACTCTCTGACACTCCCTGACTCTCTCTTTCGCTCTCTGACACTCTCTGAAACTCTCTGACACTCTCAGACACTCTCTATCACTCTCTGACACTCTCTGACACTCTCAGAATCTCTCTCTCACTCTCTGAAACTCTCAGACACTCTCTATCACTCTCTGACACTCCCTGACTCTCTCTTTCGTTCTCTGACACTCACTGAAACTCTCTGACACTCTCTGACACTCTCTGAAACTCTCTGACACACTCAGACACTCTCTATCACTCTCTGAGACTCTCTGACACTCTCAGAATCTCTCTCTCACTCTCTGAAACTCTCAGACACTCTCTATCACTCTCTGACACTCTCTGACACTCTCAGAATCTCTCTCTCACTCTCTGAAACTCTCAGACACTCTCTATCACTCTCTGACAGTCTCTGACACTCTCTGACATTCTCAGACACTCTCTATCACTCTCTGAAACTCTCTATCACTCTCTGACACTCTCTATCACTCTCTGACATTCACTGACACTCTCAGACACTCTCTGTCACACTTAGACACTCTCTATCACACTCTGAAGCTCTCTGACACTCTCAGACACTCTCTATCACTCTCAGCCACTCTCTATCACTCTCTGACACTCTCAGACACTCACTGACACTCTCAGACACTCTCTATCACTCTCTGACTCTCTCTGACACTCTCTGACACTCTCACATTCTCTATCACTCTCTATCACTCTCTGACACTCTCTATCACTCTCTATCACTCTCTATCACTCTCTATCACTCTCTGAAACTCTCTGACTCTCTCTGACACTCAATGACACTCTCTGACACTCCCTATCACGCTCTATCACTCTGTGACACTCTCTGACACTCTCAGACACTGTCTATCACTCTCTATCACTCTCTGACACTCTCCATCAATCTTTATCACTCTCTGACACTCTCAGAAACTCTCTATCACTCTCTCTCACTCTCTGACGCTCTCTGACACTCTCTGACAATCTCAGACACTCTCAGACACTCTCTAACACACTCTGACACTCACTGACACTCTCACACATTCTCTGTCACTCTCAGACACTCTCTGTCACTCTCAGACACTCTCAGACACTCTCAGAAACTCTCTATGACACTCTGAAACTCTCTGACACTCTCAGAATCTCTCTCTCACTCTCTGAAACTCTCAGACACTCTCTATCACTCTCTGACACACTCTATCACTCTCTGACATTCTCAGACACTCTCTATCACTCTCTGAAACTCTCTATCACTCTCTGACACTCTCTATCACTCTCTGACACTCACTGACACTCTCAGACACTCTCTATCACTCTCTGACACTCTCTGACACTCTCAGAATCACTCTCTCACTCTCTGAAACTCTCAGACACTCTCTATCACTCTCTGACACTCCCTGACTCTCTCTTTCGCTCTCTGACACTCTCTGAAACTCTCTGACACTCTCTGAAACTCTCTGACACACTCAGACACTCTCTATCACTCTCTGAGACTCTCTGAAACTCTCAGAATCTCTCTCTCACTCTCTGAAACTCTCAGGCACTCTCTATCACTCTCTGAAACTCTCTGACACTCTCAGAACCTCTCTCTCACTCTCTGAAACTCTCAGACACTCTCTATCACTCTCTGACACTCTCTGACACTCTCTAACACTCTCTGACATTCTCAGACACTCTCTGTCACTCTCTGAAACTCTCTATCACTCTCTGACACTCTCTGACACTCTCTATCACTCTCTGACATTCACTGACACTCTCAGACACTCTCTGTCACTCTCAGACACTCTCTATCACACTCTGAAGCTCTCTGACACTCTCAGACACTCTCTATCACTCTCAGCCACTCCCTATCACTCTCTGACACTCTCTATCACTCTCTGACACTCTCAGACACTCTCTATCACTATCTGACACTCTCTGACACTCTCTATCACTCTCTGACACTCTCACATTCTCTATCACTCTCTATCACTCTCTATCACTCTCAGCCACTCCCTATCACTCTCTGACACTCTCTATCACTCTCTGACACTCTCAGACACTCTCTATCACTCTCTGATACTCTCTGACACTCTCTGACACTCTCAGACACTCTCTATCACTCTCTATCACTCTCTGACACACTCTGACATTCTCAAACACTCTCTATCACTCTCTGAAACTCTCTCTCACTCTCTGACACACTCTGACACTCTCTATCACTCTCTGCCATTCACTGACACTCTCAGACACTCTCTGTCACTCTCAGACACTCTATCACACTCTGAAGCTCTCTGACACTCTCAGAGACTCTCTATCACTCTCAGCCACTCTCTATCACTCTCTGACACTCTCTGACACTCTCTGACACTCTCTGACACTCTCAGACACTCTCTGACACTCTCAGAAACTCTCTATCACTCTATGACACTCTCTGACACTCTCAGACACTCTCTGACACTCTCAGACACTCTCATACACTCTCTATCAATCTCTATCACTCTCTGACAGTCTCAGACACTCTACATCACTCTTTGACACACTCTGACAATCTCTGACACTCTCAGACACTCTCAGACACTCTACATCACTCTCTGACACTCACTGACACTCGCAGACACTCTCTGTCACTCTCAGACACCTCAGAAACTCTCTATCACTCTCTGACACTCTCTGACACTCCCTATCACACTCTGTCACTCTCTATCACTCTCTGACGCTCTCTGACAATCTCTGACAATCTCAGAGACTCTCAGACACTATCTATCACACTCTGACACTCACTGACACTCTCAGACATTCTCTGTCACTCTCAGACACTCTCTGTCACTCTCTATCAATCTCTGACATCTCTATCAATCTTTATCACTCTCTGACCACTCTCAGACACTCCCTTTCACACTCTGTCACTCTCTCTCACTCTCTGACGCTCTCTGACACTCTCTGACAATCTCAGAGACTCTCAGACACTATCTATCACACTCTGACACTCACTGACACTCTCAGACACTCTCCGTCACTCTCCGTCACTCTCTGTCACTCTCAGACACTCTCTGTCACTCTCTATCACTCTCTGACACTCTCTATCACTCTCTGACACTCCCTGACTCTCTCTTTCGCTCTCTGACACTCTCTGAAACTCTCTGACACTCTCAGACACTCTCTATCACTCTCTGACTCTCTCTGACACTCTCAGAATCTCTCTCTCACTCTCTGAAACTCTCAGACACTCTCTATCACTCTCTGACACTCCCTGACACTCTCTTTCGCTCTCTGACACTCACTGAAACTTTCTGACACTCTCTGACACTCTCTGAAACTCTCTGACACACTCAGACACTCTCTATCACTCTCTGAGACTCTCTGACACTCTCAGAATCTCTCTCTCACTCTCTGAAACTCTCAGACACTCTCTATCACTCTCTGACACTCTCTGACACTCTCAGAATCTCTCTCTCACTCTCTGAAACTCTCAGACACTCTCTATCACTCTCTGACAGTCTCTGACACTCTCTGACATTCTCAGACACTCTCTATCACTCTCTGAAACTCTCTATCACTCTCTGACACTCTCTATCACTCTCTGACATTCACTGACACTCTCAGACACTCTCTGTCACACTTAGACACTCTCTATCACACTCTGAAGCTCTCTGACACTCTCAGACACTCTCTATCACTCTCAGCCACTCTCTATCACTCTCTGACACTCTCAGACACTCACTGACACTCTCAGACACTCTCTATCACTCTCTGACTCTCTCTGACACTCTCTGACACTCTCACATTCTCTATCACTCTCTATCACTCTCTGACACTCTCTATCACTCTCTATCACTCTCTATCACTCTCTATCACTCTCTGAAACTCTCTGACTCTCTCTGACACTCAATGACAATCTCTGACACTCCCTATCACGCTCTATCACTCTGTGACACTCTCTGACACTCTCAGACACTGTCTATCACTCTCTATCACTCTCTGACACTCTCCATCAATCTTTATCACTCTCTGACACTCTCAGAAACTCTCTATCACTCTCTCTCACTCTCTGACGCTCTCTGACACTCTCTGACAATCTCAGACACTCTCAGACACTCTCTAACACACTCTGACACTCACTGACACTCTCACACATTCTCTGTCACTCTCAGACACTCTCTGTCACTCTCAGACACTCTCAGACACTCTCAGAAACTCTCTATGACACTCTGAAACTCTCTGACACTCTCAGAATCTCTCTCTCACTCTCTGAAACTCTCAGACACTCTCTATCACTCTCTGACACACTCTATCACTCTCTGACATTCTCAGACACTCTCTATCACTCTCTGAAACTCTCTATCACTCTCTGACACTCTCTATCACTCTCTGACACTCACTGACACTCTCAGACACTCTCTATCACTCTCTGACACTCTCTGACACTCTCAGAATCACTCTCTCACTCTCTGAAACTCTCAGACACTCTCTATCACTCTCTGACACTCCCTGACTCTCTCTTTCGCTCTCTGACACTCTCTGAAACTCTCTGACACTCTCTGAAACTCTCTGACACACTCAGACACTCTCTATCACTCTCTGAGACTCTCTGAAACTCTCAGAATCTCTCTCTCACTCTCTGAAACTCTCAGGCACTCTCTATCACTCTCTGAAACTCTCTGACACTCTCAGAACCTCTCTCTCACTCTCTGAAACTCTCAGACACTCTCTATCACTCTCTGACACTCTCTGACACTCTCTAACACTCTCTGACATTCTCAGACACTCTCTGTCACTCTCTGAAACTCTCTATCACTCTCTGACACTCTCTGACACTCTCTATCACTCTCTGACATTCACTGACACTCTCAGACACTCTCTGTCACTCTCAGACACTCTCTATCACACTCTGAAGCTCTCTGACACTCTCAGACACTCTCTATCACTCTCAGCCACTCCCTATCACTCTCTGACACTCTCTATCACTCTCTGACACTCTCAGACACTCTCTATCACTATCTGACACTCTCTGACACTCTCTATCACTCTCTGACACTCTCACATTCTCTATCACTCTCTATCACTCTCTATCACTCTCAGCCACTCCCTATCACTCTCTGACACTCTCTATCACTCTCTGACACTCTCAGACACTCTCTATCACTCTCTGATACTCTCTGACACTCTCTGACACTCTCAGACACTCTCTATCACTCTCTATCACTCTCTGACACACTCTGACATTCTCAAACACTCTCTATCACTCTCTGAAACTCTCTCTCACTCTCTGACACACTCTGACACTCTCTATCACTCTCTGACATTCACTGACACTCTCAGACACTCTCTGTCACTCTCAGACACTCTATCACACTCTGAAGCTCTCTGACACTCTCAGAGACTCTCTATCACTCTCAGCCACTCTCTATCACTCTCTGACACTCTCTGACACTCTCTGACACTCTCTGACACTCTCAGACACTCTCTGACACTCTCAGAAACTCTCTATCACTCTATGACACTCTCTGACACTCTCAGACACTCTCTGACACTCTCAGACACTCTCATACACTCTCTATCAATCTCTATCACTCTCTGACAGTCTCAGACACTCTACATCACTCTTTGACACACTCTGACAATCTCTGACACTCTCAGACACTCTCAGACACTCTACATCACTCTCTGACACTCACTGACACTCGCAGACACTCTCTGTCACTCTCAGACACCTCAGAAACTCTCTATCACTCTCTGACACTCTCTGACACTCTCTGACGCTCTCTGACACTCTCTGACACTCTCTCTCACTCTATGACACTCTCTGACACTCTCTCTCACTCTATGACACTCTCTGACACTCTCTGACACTCTCTGACACTCTGTGACACTCTCAGACACTCTCTGACACTCTCAGACACTCTCTGTCACTCTCTATCACTCTCTGACACTCTCTATCACTCTCTGACACTCTCTGACACTCTCAGACACTCTCAGACACTCTCTGTCACTGTCTGACACACTCAGACACTCTCTATCACTCTCTGTCCCTCTCAGACACCTCAGAAACTCTCTATCACTCTCTGACACTCTCTGACACTCTCTGACACTCTCTATCAATCTCTATCACTCTCTATCACTCTCTGACACTCTCTGACACTCTCTGACACTCTCAGACAATCACTATCACTCTCTATCACTCTCTATCACTCTCTGACACTCTATATCACTCTCTGAAACTCTCTGACACTCTCTGACACTCAATCACACTCTCTGACACTCCCTATCACTCTCTATCACTCACTGACACTCTCAGACACTCTCAATCACTCTCCATCACTCTCTGACATCTCTATCAATCTTTATCACTCTCTGACCACTCTCAGACTCTCCCTATCACACTCTGTCACTCCCTCTCACTCTCTGACGCTCCCTGACACTCTCTGACAATCTCAGAGACTCTCAGACACTATCTATCACACTCTGACACTCACTGACACTCTCAGACATTCTCTGTCACTCTCAGACACTCTCTGTCACTCTCTATCACTCTCTGACACTCTGACACTCTCAGACACTCTCCGTCACTCTCCGTCACTCTCTGTCACTCTCAGACACTCTCTGTCACTCTCTATCACTCTCTGACACTCTCTATCACTCTCTGACACTCCCTGACTCTCTCTTTCGCTCTCTGACACTCTCTGAAACTCTCTGACACTCTCAGACACTCTCTATCACTCTCTGACACTCTCTGACACTCTCAGAATCTCTCTCTCACTCTCTGAAACTCTCAGACACTCTCTATCACTCTCTGACACTCCCTGACTCTCCCTTTCGCTCTCTGACACTCACTGAAACTCTCTGACACTCTCTATCACTCTCTGAGACTCTCTGAAACTCTCAGAATCTCTCTCTCACTCTCTGAAACTCTCAGACACTCTCTATCACTCTCTGACACTCTCTGACACTCTCAGAATCTCTCTCTCACTCTCTGAAACTATCAGACACTCTCTATCACTCTCTGACAGTCTCTGACACTCTCTGATATTCTCAGACACTCTCTATCACTCTCTGAAACTCTCTATCACTCTCTGACACTCTCTATCACTCTCTGACATTCACTGACACTCTCAGACGCTCTCTGTCACACTTAGACACTCTCTATCACACTCTGAAGCTCTCTGACACTCTCAGACACTCTCCATCACTCTCAGCCACTCTCTATCACTCTCTGACACTCTCAGACACTCACTGACACTCTCAGACACTCTCTATCACTCTCTGACACTCTCTGACACTCTCACATTCTCTATCACTCTCTATCACTCTCTGACACTCTCTATCACTCTCTATCACTCTCTATCACTCTCTATCACTCTCTGAAACTCTCTGACTCTCTCTGACACTCAATGACACTCTCTGACACTCCCTATCACGCTCTATCACTCTCTGACACTCTCTGACACTCTCAGACACTGTCTATCACTCTCTGACACTCTCCATCAATCTTTATCACTCTCTGACATTCTCAGAAACTCTCTATCACTCTCTCTCACTCTCTGACGCTCTCTGACACTCTCTGACAATCTCAGACACTCTCAGACACTCTCTAACACACTCTGACACTCACTGACACTCTCACACATTCTCTGTCACTCTCAGATACTCTCTGTCACTCTCAGACACTCTCAGACACTCTCAGAAACTCTCTATGACACTCTGAAACTCTCTGACACTCTCTGACACTCTCAGAATCTCTCTCTGACTCTCTGAAACTCTCAGACACTCTCTATCACTCTCTGACACACTCTATCACTCTCTGACATTCTCAGACACTCTCTATCACTCTCTGAAACACTCTATCACTCTCTGACACTCTCTATCACTCTCTGACACTCACTGACTCTCTCAGACACTCTCTATCACTCTCTGACACTCTCTGACACTCTCAGAATCACTCTCTCACTCTCTGAAACTCTCAGACACTCTCTATCACTCTCTGACACTCCCTGACTCTCTCTTTCGCTCTCTGACACTCTCTGAAACTCTCTGCCACTCTCTGACACTCTCTGAAACTCTCTGACACACTCAGACACTCTCTATCACTCTCTGAGACTCTCTGAAACTCTCAGAATCTCTCTCTCACTCTCTGAAATTCTCAGACACTCTCTATCACTCTCTGCAACTCTCTGACACTCTCAGAATCTCTCTCTCACTCTCTGAAACTCTCAGACACTCTCTATCACTCTCTGACACTCTCTGACACTCTCTGACACTCTCTGACATTCTCAGACACTCTCTGTCACTCTCTGAAACTCTCTATCACTTTCTGACACTCTCTGACACTCTCTATCACTCTCTGACATTCACTGACACTCTCAGACACTCTCTGTCACTCTCAGACACTCTCTATCACACTCTGAAGCTCTCTGACACTCTCAGACACTCTCTATCACTCTCAGCCACTCCCTATCACTCTCAGACACTCTCTATCACTCTCTGACACTCTCAGACACTCTCTATCACTCTCTGACACTCTCTGACACTCTCTATCACTCTCTGACACTCTCACATTCTCTATCACTCTCTATCACTCTCTGACACTCTATATCACTCTCTATCACTCTCAGCCACTCCCTATCACTCTCTGACACTCTCTATCACTCTCTGACACTCTCAGACACTCTCTAACACTCTCTGATACTGTCTGACACTCTCTGACACTCTCAGACACTCTCTATCACTCTCTGACACTCTCTGACATTCTCAAACACTCTCTATCACTCTCTGAAACTCTCTCTCACTCTCTGACACACTCTGACACTCTCTATCACTCTCTGACATTCACTGACACTCTCAGACACTCTCTGTCACTCTCAGACACTCTATCACACTCTGAAGCTCTCTGACACTCTCAGAGACTCTCTATCACTCTCAGCCACTCTCTATCACTCTCTGACACTCTCTGACACTCTCTGACACTCTCAGACACTCTCAGACACTCTCTGACACTCTCAGAAACTCTCTATCACTCTATGACACTCTCTGACACTCTCAGACACTCTCTGACACTCTCTGACACTCTCATACACTCTCTATCAATCTCAGACACTCTCTGACACTCTCTGACACTCTCATACACTCTCTATCAATCTCTATCACTCTCTGACAGTCTCAGACACTCTCTATCACTCTTTGACACACTCTGACAATCTCTGACACTCTCAGACACTCTCAGACACTCTACATCACTCTCTGACAATCACTGACACTCGCAGACACTCTCTGTCACTCTCAGACACCTCAGAAACTCTCTATCACTCTCTGACACTCTCTGACACTCTCTGACGCTCTCTGACACTCTCTGACACTCTCTCTCACTCTATGACACTCTCTGACACTCTCTATCGCTCTCTGACACTCTCAGACACTCTCTGTCACACTCTATCACTCTCTGACACTCTCCATCAATCTTTATCACTCTCTGACACTCTCAGAAACTCTCTATCACTCTCTCTCACTCTCTGACGCTCTCTGACACTCTCTGACAATCTCAGACACTCTCAGACACTCTCTATCACACTCTGACACTCACTGACACTCTCACACATTCTCTGTCACTCTCAGACACTCTCTGTCACTCTCTATCACTCTCAGACACTCTCAGAAACTCTCTATCACACTCTGAAACTCTCTGACACTCTCTGACACTCTCAGAATCTCTCTCTCACTCTCTGAAACTCTCAGACACTCTCTATCACTCTCTGACACTCTCTATCACTCTCTGACATTCTCAGACACTCTCTATCACTCTCTGAAACTCTCTATCACTCTCTGACACTCTCTATCACTCTCTGACACTCACTGACACTCTCAGACACTCTCTATCACTCTCTGACACTCTCTGACACTCTCAGAATCTCTCTCTCACTCTCTGAAACTCTCAGACACTCTCTATCACTCTCTGACACTCCCTGACTCTCTCTTTCGCTCTCTGACACTCTCTGAAACTCTCTGCCACTCTCTGTCAAACTCTGAAACTCTCTGACACACTCAGACACTCTCTAACACTCTCTGAGACTCTCTGAAACTCTCAGAATCTCTCTCTCACTCTCTGAATCTCTCAGACACTCTCTATCACTCTCTGAAACTCTCTGACACTCTCAGAATCTCTCTATCACTCTCTGACACTCTCTGACACTCTCTATCACTCTCTGACATTCACTGACACTCTCAGACACTCTCTGTCACTCTCAGACACTCTCTATCACACTCTGAAGCTCTCTGACACTCTCAGACACTCTCTATCACTCTCAGCCACTCTCTATCACTCTCTGACACTCTCTATCACTCTCTGACACTCTCAGACACTCTCTATCACTCTCTGACAGTCTCTGACACTCTCTGACACTCTCAGACACTCTCTGACACTCTCACATTCTCTATCACTCTCTATCACTCTCTGACACTCTATATCACTCTCTGAAACTCTCTGACTCTCTCTGACACTCAATGACACTCTCTGACACTCCCTATCTCTCTCTATCACTCTCTGACACTCTCTGACACTCTCAGACACTCTCCATCACTCTCTATCACTCTCTGACACTCTCCATCAATCTTTATCACTCTCTGACACTCTCAGAAACTCTCTATCACTCTCTCTCACTCTCTGACGCTCTCTGACACTCTCTGACAATCTCACACACTCTCAGACACTCTCTATCACACTCTGACACTCACTGACACTCTCACACATTCTCTGTCACTCTCAGACACTCTCTGTCACTCTCTATCACTCTCTGACACTCTGACACTCTCAGACACTCTCCGTCACTCTCAGACACTCTCTGTCACTCTCAGACACTCTCAGACATTCTCAGAAACTCTCTATCACACACTGAAACTCTCTGACACTCTCTGACACTCTCAGAATCTCTCTCTCACTCTCTGAAACTCTCAGACACTCTCGATCACTCTCTGACACTCTCTATCACTCTCTGACATTCTCAGACACTCTCTATCACTCTCTGAAACTCTCTATCACTCTCTGACACTCTCTATCACTCTCTGACACTCTCAGACACTCTCTGTCACTCTCAGACACTCTCTATCACACTCTGAAGCTCTCTGACACTCTCAAACACTCTCTATCACTCTCAGCCACTCTCTATCACTCTCTGACACTCCCCGACACTCTCTTTCGCTCTCTGAGACTCTCTGACACTCTCTGACACTCTCAGACACTCTCTATCACTCTCTATCACTCTCTGACACTCTCTGACACTCTCAGAATCTCTCTCTCACTCTCTGACACTCTCAGACACTCTGTATCACTCTCTGACACTCTCTATCACTCTCTGACATTCTCAAACACTCTCTATCACTCTCTGAAACTCTCTCTCTCACTCTCTGACACTCTCTATCACTCTCTGACATTCACTGACACTCTCAGACACTCTCTGTCACTCTCAGACACTCTATCACACTCTGAAGCTCTCTGACACTCTCAGACACTCTCTATCACTCTCAGCCACTCTCTATCACTCTCTGACACTCTCTGACACTCTCTATCACTCTCTGACACTCTCACATTCTCTATCACTCTCTATCACTCTCTGACACTCTATATCACTCTCTATCCCTCTCAGCCACTCCCTATCACTCTCTGACACTCTCTATCACTCTCTGATACTCTCTGACACTCTCTGACACTCTCAGACACTCTCTATCACTCTCTATCACTCTCTGACACTCTCTGACACTCTCTGACATTCTCAAACACTCTCTATCACTCTCTGAAACTCTCTCTCACTCTCTGACACACTCTGACACTCTCTATCACTCTCTGACATTCACTGACACTCTCAGACACTCTCTGTCACTCTCAGACACTCTATCACACTCTGAAGCTCTCTGACACTCTCAGAGACTCTCTATCACTCTCAGCCACTCTCTATCACTCTCTGACACTCTCTGACACTCTCTGACACTCTCAGACACTCTCAGACACTCTCTGACACTCTCAGAAACTCTCTATCACTCTATGACACTCTCTGACACTCTCAGACACTCTCTGACACTCTCTGACACTCTCATACACTCTCTATCAATCTCTATCACTCTCTGACAGTCTCAGACACTCTCTATCACTCTTTGACACACTCTGACAATCTCTGACACTCTCAGACACTCTCAGACACTCTACATCACTCTCTGACACTCACTGACACTCGCAGACACTCTCTGTCACTCTCAGACACCTCAGAAACTCTCTATCACTCTCTGACACTCTCTGACACTCTCTGACGCTCTCTGACACTCTCTGACACTCTCTCTCACACTATGACACTCTCTGACACTCTCAGACACTCTCTGACACTCTCTGACACTCTGTGACACTCTCAGACACTCTCTGACACTCTCAGACACTCTCTGTCACTCTCTATCACTCTCTGACACTCTCCATCAATCTTTATCACTCTCTGACACTCTCAGAAACTCTCTATCACTCTCTCTCACTCTCTGACGCTCTCTGACACTCTCTGACAATCTCAGACACTCTCAGACACTCTCTATCACACTCTGACACTCACTGACACTCTCACACATTCTCTGTCACTCTCAGACACTCTCTGTCACTCTCTATCACTCTCAGACACTCTCAGAAACTCTCTATCACACTCTGAAACTCTCTGACACTCTCTATCACTCTCTGACACTCTCTATCACTCTCTGACATTCTCAGACACTCTCTATCACTCTCTGAAACTCTCTATCACTCTCTGACACTCTCTATCACTCTCTGACACTCACTGACTTTCTCAGACACTCTCTATCACTCTCTGACACTCTCTGACACTCTCAGAATCTCTCTCTCACTCTCTGAAACTCTCAGACACTCTCTATCACTCTCTGACACTCCCTGACTCTCTCTTTCGCTCTCTGACACTCTCTGAAACTCTCTGCCACTCTCTGACAAACTCTGAAACTCTCTGACACACTCAGACACTCTCTAACACTCTCTGAGACTCTCTGAAACTCTCAGAATCTCTCTCTCACTCTCTGAAACTCTCAGACACTCTCTATCACTCTCTGAAACTCTCTGACACTCTCAGAATCTCTCTATCACTCTCTGACACTCTCTGACACTCTCTATCACTCTCTGACATTCACTGACACTCTCAGACACTCTCTATCACTCTCAGACACTCTCTATCACACTCTGAAGCTCTCTGACACTCTCAGACACTCTCTATCACTCTCAGCCACTCTCTATCACTCTCTGACACTCTCTATCACTCTCTGACACTCTCAGACACTCTCTATCACTCTCTGACACTCTCTGACACTCTCTGACACTCTCAGACACTCTCTGACACTCTCACATTCTCTATCACTCTCTATCACTCTCTGACACTCTATATCACTCTCTGAAACTCTCTGACTCTCTCTGACACTCAATGACACTCTCTGACTCTCCCTATCTCTCTCTATCACTCTCTGACACTCTCTGACACTCTCAGACACTCTCCATCACTCTCTATCACTCTCTGACACTCTCCATCAATCTTTATCACTCTCTGACACTCTCAGAAACTCTCTATCACTCTCTCTCTCACTCTCTGACGCTCTCTGACACTCTCTGACAATCTCAGACACTCTCAGACACTCTCTATCACACTCTGACACTCACTGACACTCTCACACATTCTCTGTCACTCTCAGACACTCTCTGTCACTCTCTATCATTCTCTGACACTCTGACACTCTCAGACACTCTCTGTCACTCTCAGACACTCTCTGTCACTCTCAGACACTCTCAGACATTCTCAGAAACTCTCTATCACACACTGAAACTCTCTGACACTCTCTGACACTCTCAGAATCTCTCTCTCACTCTCTGAAACTCTCAGACACTCTCGATCACTCTCTGACACTCTCTATCACTCTCTGACATTCTCAGACACTCTCTATCACTCTCTGAAACTCTCTATCACTCTCTGACACTCTCTATCACTCTCTGACACTCACTGACACTCTCAGACACTCTCTGTCACTCTCAGACACTCTCTATCACACTCTGAAGCTCTCTGACACTCTCAAACACTCTCTATCACTCTCAGCCACTCTCTATCACTCTCTGACACTCCCTGACACTCTCTTTCGCTCTCTGATACTCTCTGACACTCTCTGACACTCTCAGACACTCTCTATCACTCTCTATCACTCTCTGACACTCTCTGACACTCTCAGAATCTCTCTCTCACTCTCTGACACTCTCAGACACTCTGTATCACTCTCTGACACTCTCTATCACTCTCTGACATTCTCAAACACTCTCTATCACTCTCTGAAACTCTCTCTCTCACTCTCTGACACTCTCTATCACTCTCTGACATTCACTGACACTCTCAGACACTCTCTGTCACTCTCAGACACTCTGTCACACTCTGAAGCTCTCTGACACTCTCAGACACTCTCTATCACTCTCAGCCACTCTCTATCACTCTCTGACACTCTCTGACACTCTATATCACTCTCTGACACTCACTGACACTCGCAGACACTCTCTGTCACTCTCAGGCACTCTCTATCACTCTCAGCCACTCTCTATCACTCTCTGACACTCTCTGACACTCTATATCACTCTCTGACACTCACTGACACTCGCAGACACTCTCTGTCACTCTCAGACACCTCAGAAACTCTCTATCACTCTCTGACACTCTCTGACACTCTCTGACGCTCTCTGACACTCTCTGACACTCTCTATCACTCAATGACACTCTCTGACACTCTCAGACACTCTCTGACACTCTGTGACACTCTCAGACACTCTCTGACACTCTCAGACACTCTCTGTCACTCTCTATCACTCTCTGACACTCTCTATCACTCTCAGACACTCTCTGTCACTCTCTATCACTCTCTGACACTCTCTATCACTCTCTGACACTCTCCATCACTCTCTGACACTCTCTGACACTCTCTGACACTCTCAGACACTCTCAGATACTCTCAGACACTCTCTGACACTCTCAGACACTCTCAGACACTCTCAATCACTCTCTGACTCTCTCTGACACACTCTGTCACTGTCTGACACACTCAGATACTCTCAGACACTCTCTGACACTCTCAGACACTCTCAGACACTCTCAATCACTCTCTGACTCTCTCTGACACACTCTGTCACTGTCTGACACTCTCAGACACTCTCTATCACTCTCAGCCACTCTCTATCACTCTCTGACACTCTCTGACACTCTATATCACTCTCTGACACTCACTGACACTCGCAGACACTCTCTGTCACTCTCAGACACTCTCTATCACTCTCAGCCACTCTCTATCACTCTCTGACACTCTCTGACACTCTATATCACTCTCTGACACTCACTGACACTCGCAGACACTCTCTGTCACTCTCAGACACCTCAGAAACTCTCTATCACTCTCTGACACTCTCTGACACTCTCTGACGCTCTCTGACACTCTCTGACACTCTCTATCACTCAATGACACTCTCTGACACTCTCAGACACTCTCTGACACTCTGTGACACTCTCAGACACTCTCTGACACTCTCAGACACTCTCTGTCACTCTCTATCACTCTCTGACACTCTCTATCACTCTCAGACACTCTCTGTCACTCTCTATCACTCTCTGACACTCTCTATCACTCTCTGACACTCTCCATCACTCTCTGACACTCTCTGACACTCTCTGACACTCTCAGACACTCTCAGATACTCTCAGACACTCTCTGACACTCTCAGACACTCTCAGACACTCTCAATCACTCTCTGACTCTCTCTGACACACTCTGTCACTGTCTGACACACTCAGACACTCTCTATCACTCTCTGTCACTCTCAGACACCTCAGAAACTCTCTATCACTCTCTGAAACTCTCTGACACTCTCTGACACTCTCTGACACTCTCAGACACTCTCTGACACTCTCTATCAATGTCTATCACTCTCTATCACTCTCTGACACTCTCTGACACTCTCAGACAATCACTATCACTCTCTATCACTCTATATCACTCTCTGACACTCTATATCACGCTCTGAAACTCTCTGACACTCTCTGACACTCAATGACACTCTCTGACACTCCCTATCACGCTCTATCACTCTCTGACACTCTCTGACACTCTCAGACACTCTCTATCACTCTATATCACCCTCTGACATCTCTATCAATCTTTATCACTCCTTGACCACTCTCAGACACTCCCTATCACTCTCTATCACTCTCTCTCACTCTCTGACGCTCTCTGACGCTCTCTGACAATCTCAGACACTCTCAGACACTCTCTATCACACTCTGACACTCACTGACACTCTCAGACACTCTCTGACACTCTCATACACTCTCTATCAATCTCTATCACTCTCTGACAGTCTCAGACACTCTATCACTCTTTGACACACTCTGACAATCTCTGACACTCTCAGACACTCTCAGACACTCTATATCACTCTCTGACACTCACTGACACTCGCAGACACTCTCTGTCACTCTCAGACACCTCAGAAACTCTCTATCACTCTCTGACACTCTCTGACACTCTCTGACGCTCTCTGACAATCTCTGACACTCTCTATCACTCTATGACACTCTCTGACACTCTCAGACACTCTCTGACACTCTCTGACACTCTGTGACACTCTCAGACACTCTCTGAAACTCTCAGACACTCTCTGTCACTCTCAGACACTCTCTATCACTCTCTATCATTCTCTGACACTCTCCATCAATCTTTATCACTCTCTGACACTCTCAGAAACTCTCTATCACTCTCTCTCACTCTGACGCTCTCTGACACTCTCTGACAATCTCAGACACTCTCAGACACTCTCTATCACACTCTGACACTCACTGACACTCTCACACATTCTCTGTCACTTTCAGACACTCTCTGTCACTCTCTATCACTCTCTGACACTCTGACACTCTCAGACACTCTCCGTCACTCTCAGACACTCTCTGTCACTCTCAGACACTCTCAGACACTCTCAGAAACTCTCTATCACACTCTGAAACTCTCTGACACTCTCTGACACTCTCAGAATCTCTCTCTCACTCTCTGAAACTCTCAGACACTCTCTATCACTCTCTGACACTCTCTATCACTCTCTGACATTCTCAGACACTCTCTATCACTCTCTGAAACTCTCTATCACTCTCTGACACTCTCTATCACTCTCTGACACTCACTGACACTCTCAGACACTCTCTATCACTCTCTGACACTCTCTGACACTCTCAGAATCTCTCTCTCACTCTCTGAAACTCTCAGACACTCTCTATCACTCTCTGACACTCCCTGACTCTCTCTTTCGCTCTCTGACACTCTCTGAAACTCTCTGCCACTCTCTGACACTCTCTGAAACTCTCTGAAACTCTCTGACACACTCAGACACTCACTAACACTCTCTGAGACTCTCTGAAACTCTCAGAATCTCTCTCTCACTCTCTGAAACTCTCAGACACTCTCTATCACTCTCTGAAACTCTCTGACACTCTCAGAATCTCTCTCTCACTCTCTGAAACTCTCAGACACTCTCTATCACTCTCTGACACTCTCTGACACTCTCTGACACTCTCTGACATTCTCAGACACTCTCTGTCACTCTCTGAAACTCTCTATCACTCTCTGACACTCTCTGACACTCTCTATCACTCTCTGACATTCACTGACACTCTCAGACACTCTCTGTCACTCTCAGACACTCTCTATCACACTCTGAAGCTCTCTGACACTCTCAGACACTCTCTATCACTCTCAGCCACTCTCTATCACTCTCTGACACTCTCTATCACTCTCTGACATTCTCAGACACTCTCTATCACTCTCTGAAACTCTCTATCACTCTCTGACACTCTCTATCACTCTCTGACACTCACTGACACTCTCAGACACTCTCTATCACTCTCAGCCACTCTCTATCACTCTCTGGCACTCTCTATCACTCTCTGACATTCTCAGACACTCTCTATCACTCTCTGAAACTCTCTATCACTCTCTGACACTCTCTATCACTCTCTGACACTCACTGACACTCTCAGACACTCTCTATCACTCTCTGACACTCTCTGACACTCTCAGAATCTATCTCTCACTCTCTGAAACTCTCAGACACTCTCTATCACTCTCTGACACTCCCTGACTCTCTATTTCGCTCTCTGACACTCTCTGAAACTCTCTGCCACTCTCTGACACTCTCTGAAACTCTCTGACACACTCAGACACTCTCTAACACTCTCTGAGACTCTCTGAAACTCTCAGAATCTCTCTCTCACTCTCTGAAACTCTCAGACACTCTCTATCACTCTCTGAAACTCTCTGACACTCTCAGAATCTCTCTCTCACTCTCTGAAACTCTCAGACACTCTCTATCACTCTCTGACACTCTCTGACACTCTCTGACATTCTCAGACACTCTCTGTCACTCTCTGAAACACTCTATCACTCTCTGACACTCTCTGACACTCTCAGACACTCTCTGACACTCTCTGACACTCTGTGACACTCTCAGACACTCTCTGAAACTCTCAGACACTCTCTGTCACTCTCTATCACTCTCTGACACTCTCCATCAATCTTTATCACTCCCTGACACTCTCAGAAACTCTCTATCACTCTCTCTCACTCTCTGACGCTCTCTGACACTCTCTGACAATCTCAGACACTCTCAGAGACTCTCTATCACACTCTGACACTCACTGACACTCTCACACATTCTCTGTCACTCTCAGACACTCTCTGTCACTCTCTATCACTCTCTGACACTCTGACACTCTCAGACACTCTCCGTCACTCTCAGACACTCTCTGTCACTCTCAGACACTCTCAGACACTCTCAGAAACTCTCTATCACACTCTGAAACTCTCTGACACTCTCTGACACTCTCAGAATCTCTCTCTCACTCTCTGAAACTCTCAGACACTCTCTATCACTCTCTGACACTCTCTATCACTCTCTGACATTCTCAGACACTCTCTATCACTCTCTGAAACTCTCTATCACTCTCTGACACTCTCTATCACTCTCTGACACTCACTGACACTCTCAGACACTCTCTATCACTCTCTGACACTCTCTGACACTCTCAGAATCTCTCTCTCACTCTCTGAAACTCTCTGCCACTCTCTGACACTCTCTGAAACTCTCTGACACACTCAGACACTCTCTAACGCTCTCTGAGACTCTCTGAAACTCTCAGAATCTCTCTCTCACTCTCTGAAACTCTCAGACACTCTCTATCACTCTCTGAAACTCTCTGACACTCTCAGAATCTCTCTCTCACTCTCTGAAACTCTCAGACACTCTCTATCACTCTCTGACACTCTCTGACACTCTCTGACACTCTCTGACATTCTCAGACACTCTCTGTCACTCTCTGAAACTCTCTATCACTCTCTGACACTCTCTGACACTCTCTATCACTCTCTGACATTCACTGACACTCTCAGACACTCTCTGTCACTCTCAGACACTCTCTATCACACTCTGAAGCTCTCTGACACTCTCAGACACTCTCTATCACTCTCAGCCACTCTCTATCACTCTCTGACACTCTCTATCACTCTCTGACATTCTCAGACACTCTCTATCACTCTCTGAAACTCTCTATCACTCTCTGACACTCTCTATCACTCTCTGACACTCACTGACACTCTCAGACACTCTCTATCACTCTCAGCCACTCTCTATCACTCTCTGACACTCTCTATCACTCTCTGACATTCTCAGACACTCTCTATCACTCTCTGAAACTCTCTATCACTCTCTGACACTCTCTATCACTCTCTGACACTCACTGACACTCTCAGACACTCTCTATCACTCTCTGACACTCTCTGACACTCTCAGAATCTATCTCTCACTCTCTGAAACTCTCAGACACTCTCTATCACTCTCTGACACTCCCTGACTCTCTATCTCGCTCTCTGACACTCTCTGAAACTCTCTGCCACTCTCTGACACTCTCTGAAACTCTCTGACACACTCAGACACTCTCTAACACTCTCTGAGACTCTCTGAAACTCTCAGAATCTCTCTCTCACTCTCTGAAACTCTCAGACACTCTCTATCACTCTCTGAAACTCTCTGACAGTCTCAGAATCTCTCTCTCACTCTCTGAAACTCTCAGACACTCTCTATCACTCTCTGACACTCTCTGACACTCCCTGACATTCTCAGACACTCTCTGTCACTCTCTGAAACACTCTATCACTCTCTGACACTCTCTGACACTCTCAGACACTCTCTGACACTCTCTGACACTCTGTGACACTCTCAGACACTCTCTGACACTCTCTGACACTCTGTGACACACTCAGACACTCTCTAACACTCTCTGAGACTCTCTGAAACTCTCAGAATCTCTCTCTCACTCACTGAAACTCTCAGACACTCTCTATCACTCTCTGAAACTCTCTGACACTCTCAGAATCACTCTCTCACTCTCTGAAACTCTCGGACACTCTCTATCACTCTCTGACACTCTCTGACACTCTCTGACATTCTCAGACACTCTCTGTCACTCTCTGAAACACTCTATAACTCTCTGACACTCTCTGACACTCTCTATCACTCTCTGACACTCACTGACACTCTCAGACACTCTCTATCACTCTCTGACACTCTCTGACACTCTCAGAATCTATCTCTCACTCTCTGAAACTCTCAGACACTCTCTATCACTCTCTGACACTCCCTGACTCTCTATCTCGCTCTCTGACACTCTCTGAAACTCTCTGCCACTCTCTGACACTCTCTGAAACTCTCTGACACACTCAGACACTCTCTAACACTCTCTGAGACTCTCTGAAACTCTCAGAATCTCTCTCTCACTCTCTGAAACTCTCAGACACTCTCTATCACTCTCTGAAACTCTCTGACAGTCTCAGAATCTCTCTCTCACTCTCTGAAACTCTCAGACACTCTCTATCACTCTCTGACACTCTCTGACACTCTCTGACATTCTCAGACACTCTCTGTCACTCTCTGAAACACTCTATCACTCTCTGACACTCTCTGACACTCTCAGACACTCTCTGACACTCTCTGACACTCTGTGACACTCTCAGACACTCTCTGACACTCTCTGACACTCTGTGACACACTCAGACACTCTCTAACACTCTCTGAGACTCTCTGAAACTCTCAGAATCTCTCTCTCACTCACTGAAACTCTCAGACACTCTCTATCACTCTCTGAAACTCTCTGACACTCTCAGAATCACTCTCTCACTCTCTGAAACTCTCAGACACTCTCTATCACTCTCTGACACTCTCTGACACTCTCTGACATTCTCAGACACTCTCTGTCACTCTCTGAAACACTCTATAACTCTCTGACACTCTCTGACACTCTCTATCACTCTCTGACATTCACTGACACTCTCAGACACTCTCTGTCACTCTCAGACACTCTCTATCACACTCTGAAGCTCTCTGACACTCTCAGACACTCTCTATCACTCTCAGCCACTCTCTATTACTCTCTGACACTCTCTGACACTCTCACATTCTCTATCACTCTCTATCACTCTCTGACACTCTAGATCACTTTCTGAAACTCTCTGACTCTCTCTGACACTCAATGACACTCTCTGACACTCCCTATCACTCTCTATCACTCTCTGACACTCTCTGACACTCTCAGACACTCTCTATCACTCTCTATCACTCTCTGACACTCTCCATCAATCTTTATCACTCTCTGACACTCTCAGAAACTCTCTATCACTCTCTCTCAATCTCTGACGCTCTCTGACACTCTCTGACAATCTCAGACACTCTCAGACACTCTCTATCACACTCTGACACTCACTGACACTCTCACACATTCTCTGTCACTCTCTATCACACTCTCTGTCACTCTCTATCACTCTCTGACACTCTGACACTCTCAGACACTCTCCATCACTCTCAGACACTCTCTGTCACTCTCAGACACTCTCTATCACTCTCTATCACTCTCTGACACTCTCCATCAATCTTTATCACTCTCTGACACTCTCAGAAACTCTCTATCACTCTCTCTCACTCTCTGACGCTCTCTGACACTCTCTGACAATCTCAGACACTCTCAGACACTCTCTATCACACTCTGACACTCACTGACACTCTCACACATTCTCTGTCACTTTCAGACACTCTCTGTCACTCTCTATCACTCTCTGACACTCTGACACTCTCAGACACTCTCCGTCACTCTCAGACACTCTCTGTCACTCTCAGACACTCTCAGACACTCTCAGAAACTCTCTATCACACTCTGAAACTCTCTGACACTCTCTGACACTCTCAGAATCTCTCTCTCACTCTCTGAAACTCTCAGACACTCTCTATCACTCTCTGACACTCTCTATCACTCTCTGACATTCTCAGACACTCTCTATCACTCTCTGAAACTCTCTATCACTCTCTGACACTCTCTATCACTCTCTGACACTCACTGACACTCTCAGACACTCTCTATCACTCTCTGAAACTCTCTGACACTCTCTGAAACTCTCTGACACTCTCTATCAATCTCTATCACTCTCTATCACTCTCTGACACGCTCTGACACTCTCTGATATTCTCAGACAATCACTATCACTCTCTATCACTCTATATCACTCTCTGACACTCTATATCACGCTCTGAAACTCTCTGACACTCTCTGACACTCAATGACACTCTCTGACACTCCCTATCACGCTCTATCACTCTCTGACACTCTCTGACACTCTCAGACACTCTCTATCACTCTCTATCACCCTCTGACATCTCTATCAATCTTTATCACTCCTTGACCACTCTCAGACACTCCCTATCACTCTCTATCACTCTCACTCACTCTCTGACGCTCTCTGACATTCTCTGACAATCTCAGACACTCTCAGACACTCTCTATCACACTCTGACACTCTCAGACATTCTCTGTCACTCTCAGACACTCTCTGTCACTCTCTATCACTCTCTGACACTCTGACACTCTCAGACACTCTCCGTCACTCTCAGACAGTCTCTGTCACTCTCTATCACTCTCTGACACTCTCTATCACTCTCTGACACTCCCTGACTCTCTCTTACGCTCTGGTGACACTCTCTGAAACTCTCTGACACTCTCAGACACACTCTATCACTCTCCGACACTCTCTGACACTCTCTATCACTCTCTGACACTCTCTGACACTCTCAGAATCTTTCTCTCACTCTCTGAAACTCTCAGGCACTCTCTATCACTCTCTGACACTCCCTGACTCACTCTTTCGCTCTCTGACACTCTCTGAAACTCTCTGACACTCTCTGACACTCTCTGAAACTCTCTGACACTCTCAGACACTCTCTATCACTCTCTGAGACTCTCTGACACTCTCAGAATCTCTCTCTCACTCTCTGAAACTCTCAGACACTCTCTATCACTCTCTGACACTCTCAGAATCTCTCTCTCACTCTCTGAAACTCTCAGACACTCTCTATCACTCTCTGACATTCTCTGACACTCTCTGACATTCTCAGACACTCTCTATCACTCTCTGAAACTCTCTATCACTCTCTGACACTCTCTATCACTCTCTGACATTCACTGACACTCTCAGACACTCTCTGTCACTCTCAGACACTCTCTATCACACTCTGAAGCTCTCTGACACTCTCAGACACTCTCTATCTCTCTCAGCCACTCTCTATCACTCTCTGACACTCTCTGACACTCTCAGACACTCTCTGACACTCTCACATTCTCTATCACTCTCTATCACTCTCTGACACTCTCAGAATCTCTCTCTCACTCTCTGAAACTCTCAGACACTCTCTATCACTCTCTGAAACTCTCAGAATCTCTCTCTCACTCTCTGAAACTCTCAGTCACTCTCTATCACTCTCTGACAGTCTCTGACACTCTCTGACATTCTCAGACACTCTCTATCACTCTCTGAAACTCTCTATCACTCTCTGACACTCTCTGACACTCTCTATCACTCTCTGACATTCACTGACACTCTCAGACACTCTCTGTCACTCTCAGACACTCTCTATCACACTCTGAAGCTCTCTGACACTCTCAGACACTCTATCACTCTCAGCCACTCTCTATCACTCTCTGACACTCTCTGACACTCTCAGACACTCTCTGACACTCTCACATTCTCTATCACTCTCTATCACTCTCTGAAACTCTATATCACTTTCTGAAACTCTCTGACTCTCTCTGACACTCAATGACACTCTCTGACACTCCCTATCACTCTCTATCACTCTCTGACACTCTCTGACACTCTCAGACACTCTCTATCACTCTCTATCACTCTCTGACACTCTCCATCAATCTTTATCACTCTCTGACACTCTCAGAAACTCTCTATCACTCTCTCTCAATCTCTGACGCTCTCTGACACTCTCTGACAATCTCAGACACTCTCAGACACTCTCTATCACACTCTGACACTCACTGACACTCTCACACATTCTCTGTCACTCTCTATCACACTCTCTGTCACTCTCTATCACTCTCTGACACTCTGACACTCTCAGACACTCTCCGTCACTCTCAGACACTCTCTGTCACTCTCAGACACTCTCTATCACTCTCTATCACTCTCTGACACTCTCCATCAATCTTTATCACTCTCTGACACTCTCAGAAACTCTCTATCACTCTCTCTCACTCTCTGACGCTCTCTGACACTCTCTGACAATCTCAGACACTCTCAGACACTCTCTATCACACTCTGACACTCACTGACATTCTCACACATTCTCTGTCACTTTCAGACACTCTCTGTCACTCTCTATCACACTCTGAAGCTCTCTGACACTCTCAGACACTCTCTATCTCTCTCAGCCACTCTCTATCACTCTCTGACACTCTCTGACACTCTCAGACACTCTCTGACACTCTCACATTCTCTATCACTCTCTATCACTCTCTGACACTCTCAGAATCTCTCTCTCACTCTCTGAAACTCTCAGACACTCTCTATCACTCTCTGAAACTCTCAGAATCTCTCTCTCACTCTCTGAAACTCTCAGTCACTCTCTATCACTCTCTGACAGTCTCTGACACTCTCTGACATTCTCAGACACTCTCTATCACTCTCTGAAACTCTCTATCACTCTCTGACACTCTCTGACACTCTCTATCACTCTCTGACATTCACTGACACTCTCAGACACTCTCTGTCACTCTCAGACACTCTCTATCACACTCTGAAGCTCTCTGACACTCTCAGACACTCTCTATCACTCTCAGCCACTCTCTATCACTCTCTGACACTCTCTGACACTCTCAGACACTCTCTGACACTCTCACATTCTCTATCACTCTCTATCACTCTCTGAAACTCTATATCACTTTCTGAAACTCTCTGACTCTCTCTGACACTCAATGACACTCTCTGACACTCCCTATCACTCTCTATCACTCTCTGACACTCTCTGACACTCTCAGACACTCTCTATCACTCTCTATCACTCTCTGACACTCTCCATCAATCTTTATCACTCTCTGACACTCTCAGAAACTCTCTATTACTCTCTCTCAATCTCTGACGCTCTCTGACACTCTCTGACAATCTCAGACACTCTCAGACACTCTCTATCACACTCTGACACTCACTGACACTCTCACACATTCTCTGTCACTCTCTATCACACTCTCTGTCACTCTCTATCACTCTCTGACACTCTGACACTCTCAGACACTCTCCGTCACTCTCAGACACTCTCTGTCACTCTCAGACACTCTCTATCACTCTCTATCACTCTCTGACACTCTCCATCAATCTTTATCACTCTCTGACACTCTCAGAAACTCTCTATCACTCTCTCTCACTCTCTGACGCTCTCTGACACTCTCTGAACATATCAGACACTCTCAGACACTCTCTATCACACTCTGACACTCACTGACACTCTCACACATTCTCTGTCACTTTCAGACACTCTCTGTCACTCTCTATCACTCTCTGACACTCTGACACTCTCAGACACTCTCCGTCACTCTCAGACACTCTCTGTCACTCTCAGACACTCTCAGACACTCTCAGAAACTCTCTATCACACTCTGAAACTCTCTGACACTCTCTGACACTCTCAGAATCTCTCTCTCACTCTCTGACATTCTCAGACACTCTCTATCACTCTCTGAAACTCTCTATCACTCTCTGACACTCTCTATCACTCTCTGACACTCACTGACACTCTCAGACACTCTCTATCACTCTCTGACACTCTCTGACACTCTCAGAATCTCTCTCTCACTCTCTGAAATTCTCAGGCACTCTCTATCACTCTCTGACACTCCCTGACTCTCTCTTACGCTCTCTGACACTCTTTGAAACTCTCTGACACTCTCTGACACTCTCTGAAACTCTCTGACACACTCAGACACTCTCTATCACTCTCTGAGACTCTCTGAAACTCTCAGAATCTCTCTCTCACTCTCTGAAACTCTCAGACACTCTCTATCACTCTCTGACACTCTCTGACATTCTCAGACACTCTCTGTCACTCTCTGAAACTCTCTATCACTCTCTGACACTCTCTATCACTCTCTGACATTCACTGACACTCTCTGTCACTCTCTGTCACTCTCAGACACTCTCTATCACACTCTGAAGCTCTCTGACACTCTCAGACACTCTCTATCACTCTCAGCCACTCTCTATCACTCTCTGACACTCTCTATCACTCTCTGACACTCTCAGACACTCTCTATCACTCTCTGACACTCTCTGACACTCTCAGACACTCTCTGACACTCTCACATTCTCTATCACTCTCTATCACTCTCTGACACTCTATATCACTCTCTGAAACTCTCTGACTCTCTCTGACACTCAATGACACTCTCTGACACTCCCTATCACTCTCTATCACTCTCTGACACTCTCTGACACTCTCTGACACTCTCAGACACTCTCCATCACTCTCTATCACTCTCTGACACTCTGCATCAATCTTTATCAATCTCTGACACTCTCAGAAACTCTCTATCACTCTCTCTCACTCTCTGACGCTCTCTGACACTCTCTGACAATCGCAGACACTCTCAGACACTCTCTATCACACTCTGACACTCACTGACACTCTCACACATTCTCTGTCACTCTCAACACTCTCTGTCACTCTCTATCACTCTCTGACACTCTGACACTCTCAGACACTCTCCGTCACTCTCAGACACTCTCTGTCACTCTCAGACACTCTCAGACACTCTCAGAAACTCTCTATCACACTCTGAAACTCTCTGACACTCTCTGACACTCTCAGAATCTCTCTCTCACTCTCTGAAACTCTCAGACACTCTCTATCACTCTCTGACACTCTCTATCACTCTCTGACATTCTCAGACACTCTCTATCACTCTCTGAAACTCTCTATCACTCTCTGACACTCTCTATCACTCTCTGACACTCACTGACACTTTCAGACACTCTCTATCACTCTCTGACACTCTCTGACACTCTCAGAATCTCTCTCTCACTCTCTGAAATTCTCAGGCACTCTATATCACTCTCTGACAATCCCTGACTCTCTCTTACGCTTTCTGACACTCTTTGAAACTCTCTGACACTCTCTGACACTCTCTGAAACTCTCTGACACACTCAGACACTCTCTATCACTCTCTGAGACTCTCTGAAACTCTCAGAATCTCTCTCTCACTCTCTGAAACTCTCAGACACTCTCTATCACTCTCTGACACTCTCTGACATTCTCAGACACTCTCTGTCACTCTCTGAAACTCTCTATCACTCTCTGACACTCTCTATCACTCTCTGACATTCACTGACACTCTCAGACACTCTCTGTCACTCTCAGACACTCTCTATCACACTCTGAAGCTCTCTGACACTCTCAGACACTCTCTATCACTCTCAGCCACTCTCTATCACTCTCTGACACTCTCTATCACTCTCTGACACTCTCAGACACTCTCTATCACTCTCTGACACTCTCTGACACTCTCAGACACTCTCTGACACTCTCACATTCTCTATCACTCTCTATCACTCTCTGACACTCTATATCACTCTCTGAAACTCTCTGACTCTCTCTGACACTCTCTGACACTCAATGACACTCTCTGACACTCCCTATCACGCTCTATCACTCTCTGACACTCTCTGACACTCTCAGACACTCTCCATCACTCTCTATCACTCTCTGACACTCTGCATCAATCTTTATCAATCACTGACACTCTCAGAAACTCTCTATCACTCTCTCTCACTCTCTGACGCTCTCTGACACTCTATGACAATCTCAGACACTCTCAGACACTCTCTATCACACTCTGACACTCACTGACACTCTCACACATTCTCTGTCACTCTCAACACTCTCTGTCACTCTCTATCACTCTCTGACACTCTGACACTCTCAGACACTCTCCGTCACTCTCAGACACTCTCTGTCACTCTCAGACACTCTCAGACACTCTCAGAAACTCTCTATCACACTCTGAAACTCTCTGACACTCTCTGACACTCTCAGAATCTCTCTCTCACTCTCTGAAACTCTCAGACACTCTCGATCACTCTCTGACACTCTCTATCACTCTCTGACACTCACTTACACTCTCAGACACTCTCTGTCACTCTCAGACACTCTCTATCACTCTCAGACACTCTCTATCACACTCTGAAGCTCTCTGGCACCCTCAAACACTCTCGATCACTCTCAGCCACTCTCTATCACTCTCTGACACTCCCTGACACTCTCTTTCGCTCTCTGATACTCTCTGACACTCTCTGACGCTCTCAGACACTCTCTATCACTCTCTATCACTCTCTGACACTCTCTGACACTCTCAGAATCTCTCTCTCACTCTCTGACACTCTCAGACACTCTCTATCACTCTCTGACACTCTCTATCACTCTCTGACATTCTCAAACACTCTCTATCACTCTCTGAAACTCTCTCTCACTCTCTGACACTCTCTGACACACTCTATCACTCTCTGACATTCACTGACACTCTCAGACACTCTCTGTCACTCTCAGACACTCTATCACACTCTGAAGCTCTCTGACACTCTCAGACGCTCTCTATCACTCTCAGCCACTCTCTATCACTCTCTGACACTCTCTGACACCCCTGACACTCTCATACACTCTCTGACACTCTCAGACTCTCTCTATCACTCTATCACACTCTCTGACACTCTCTGACACTCTCTGACACTCTCAGACACTCTCTGACACTCTCAGACACTCTCTATCACTCTATGACACTCTCTGACACTCTCTGACACTCTCAGACACTCTCAGACACTCTCTGACACACTCTGACACACTCTGACACACTCTGACACACTCTGACACTCTCTGACAGTCTCAGACACTCTCTATCACTCTTTGACACTCACTGACACTCGCAGACACTCTCTGTCACTCTCTGACACTCTCAGACACTCTCAGACACTCTATATCACTCTCTGACACTCACTGACACTCGCAGACACTCTCTGTCACTCTCAGACACCTCAGAAACTCTCTATCACTCTCTGACACTCTGTGACACTCTCTGACACTCTCTGACGCTCTCTGACACTCTCTGACACTCTCTATCACTCTATGACACTCTCTGACACTCTCTGACATTCTCTGACACTCTGTGACACTCTCAGACACTCTCTGACACTCTCAGACACTCTCTGTCACTCTCTATCACTCTCTGACACTCTCTATCACTCTCTGACACTCTCCATCACTCTCTGACACTCTCTGATACTCTCTGACACTCTCAGACACTCTCAGACACTCTCAGACACTCTCTGACACTCTCAGACACTCTCAATCACTCTCTGACTCTCTCTGACACACTCTGTCACTGTCTGACACACTCGGACACTCTCTATCACTCTCTGTCCCTCTCAGACACCTCAGAAACTCTCTATCACTCTCTGACACTCTCTGACACTCTCTGACACTCTCTGACACTCTCTATCAATGTCTATCACTCTCTATCACTCTCTGACACTCTCTGACACTCTCAGACAATCACTATCACTCTCTATCACTCTATATCACTCTCTGACACTCTATATCACGCTCTGAAACTCTCTGACACTCTCTGACACTCAATGACACTCTCTGACACTCCCTATCACGCTCTATCACTCTCTGACACTCTCTGACACTCTCAGACACTCTCTATCACTCTCTATCACCCTCTGACATCTCTATCAATCTTTATCACTCCTTGACCACTCTCAGACACTCCCTATCACTCTCTATCACTCTCTCTCACTCTCTGACGCTCTCTGACACTCTCTGACAATCTCAGGCACTCTCAGACACTCTCTATCACACTCTGACACTCACTGACACTCTCAGACATTCTCTGTCACTCTCAGACACTCTCTGTCACTCTCTATCACTCTCTGACTCTTTGAAACTCTCAGACACTCTCTATCACTCTCTGACACTCTCTATCACTCTCTGACACTCCCTGACTCTCTCTTTCGCTCTGGTGACACTCTCTGAAACTCTCTGACACTCTCAGACACACTCTATCACTCTCCGACACTCTCTGACACTCTCGATCACTCTCTGATACTCTCTGACACTCTCAGAATCTTTTTCTCACTCTCTGAAACTCTCAGACACTCTCTATCACTCTCTGACACTCCCTGACTCACTCTTTCGCTCTCTGACACTCTCTGACACTCTCTGACACTCTCTGAAACTCTCTGACACTCTCTGACACTCTCTGAAACTCTCTGACACTCTCTGACACTCTCAGACACTCTCTATCACTCTCTGAGACTCTCTGACACTCTCACAATCTCTCTCTCACTCTCTGAAACTCTCAGACACTCTCTATCACTCTCTGACACTCTCAGAATCTCTCTCTCACTCTCTGAAACTCTCAGACACTCTCTAACACTCTCTGACAGTCTCTGACACTCTCTATCACTCTCTGACATTCACTGACTCTCTCAGACACACTCTCTGTCTCTCTCAGACACTCTCTATCACACTCTGAAGCTCTCTGACACTCTCAGACACTCTCTATCACTCTCAGCCACTCTCTATCACTCTCTGACACTCTCTGACACTCTCAGACACTCTCTGACACTCTCACATTCTCTATCACTCTCTATCACTCTCTGAAACTCTATATCACTTTCTGAAACTCTCTGACTCTCTCTGACACTCAATGACACTCTCTGACACTCCCTATCACTCTCTATCACTCTCTGACACTCTCTGACACTCTCAGACACTCTCTATCACTCTCTATCACTCTCTGACACTCTCCATCAATCTTTATCACTCTCTGACACTCTCAGAAACTCTCTATCACTCTCTCTCAATCTCTGACGCTCTCTGACACTCTCTGACAATCTCAGACACTCTCAGACACTCTCTATCACACTCTGACACTCACTGACACTCTCACACATTCTCTGTCACTCTCTATCACACTCTCTGTCACTCTCTATCACTCTCTGACACTCTGACACTCACTGACACTCTCACACATTCTCTGTCACTCTCTATCACACTCTCTGTCACTCTCTATCACTCTCTGGCACTCTGACACTCTCAGACACTCTCCGTCACTCTCAGACACACTTTGTCACTCTCTGTCACTCTTCAGACACTCTCAGACACTCTCAGAAACTCTCTCTCACACTCTGAAAGTCTCTGACACTCTCTGACACTCTCAGAATCTCTCTCTCATTCTCTGAAACTCTCAGACACTCTCTATCACTCTCTGACACTCTCTATCACTCTCTGACACTCTCTGACACTCTCTATCACTCTCTGACACTCACTGACACTCTCAGACACTCTCTGTCACTCTCTGTCACTCTCTGACACTCTCTATTACTCTCTGACATTCTCAAACACTCTCCATCACTCTCTGACATTCACTGACACTCTCAGACACTCTCTGTCACTCTCAGACACTCGATATCACACTCTGAAGCTCTCTGACACTCTCAGACATTCTCTATCACTCTCAGCCACTCTCTGACACTCTCTGACAATCTCAGACACTCTCTATCACTCTATGACACTCTCTGACACTCTCAGACACTCTCAGACACTCTATATCACTCTCTGACACTCACTGACACTCGCAGACACTCTCTGTCACTCTCAGACACCTCAGAAACTCTCTATCACTCTCTGACACTCTGACACTCTCTGACGCTCTCTGACACTCTCTATCACTCTATGAAACTCTCTGACACTCCCTATCACTCTCTATCGCTCTCTGACACTTTCTGACACACTCAGACACTCTCTATCGCTCTCTGTCACTCTCAGACACCTCAGAAATTCTCTATCACTCTCTGACACTCTCTGACACTCTCTGACACTCTCAGACAATCACTATCACTCTCTTCCACTCTCTATCACTCTCTGACACTCCATATCACACTCTGAAACTCTCTGACACTCTCTGACACTCAATGACACTCTCTGACACTCCCTATCACTATCTACCACTCTCTGACACTCTGTGACACTCTCAGACACTCTCTGACACTCTCAGACACTCTCTGTCACTCTCTATCACTCTCTGACACTCTCTATCACTCTCTGACACTCTCCATCACTCTCTGACACTCTCTGACACTCTCTGACACTCTCAGACACCCTCAGACACTCTCTGACACTCTCAGACACTCTCTGACTCTCTCTGACACACTCTGTCACTGTCTGACACACTCAGAACCTCTCTATCACTCTCTGTCCCTCTCAGACACCTCAGAAACTCTCTATCACTCTCTGTCACTCTCAGACACTCTCTATCACTCTCTATCACTCTCTGACACTCTCCATCAATCTTTATCACTCTCTGACACTCTCAGAAACTCTCTATCACTCTCTCTCACTCTCTGACGCTCTCTGACACTCTCTGACAATCTCAGACACTCTCAGACACTCTCTATCACACTCTGACACTCACTGACACTCTCACACATTCTCTGTCACTTTCAGACACTCTCTGTCACTCTCTATCACTCTCTGACACTCTGACACTCTCAGACACTCTCCGTCACTCTCAGACACTCTCTGTCACTCTCAGACACTCTCAGAAACTCTCTATCACACTCTGAAACTCTCTGACACTCTCTGACACTCTCAGAATCTCTCTCTCACTCTCTGAAACTCTCAGACACTCTCTATCACTCTCTGACACTCTCTATCACTCTCTGACATTCTCAGACACTCTCTATCACTCTCTGAAACTCTCTATCACTCTCTGACACTCTCTATCACTCTCTGACACTCACTGACACTCACTGACACTCTCAGACACTCTCTATCACTCTCTGACACTCTCTGACACTCTCAGAATCTCTCTCTCACTCTCTGAAATTCTCAGGCACTCTCTATCACTCTCTGACACTCCCTGACTCTCTCTTTCGCTCTCTGACACTCTTTGAAACTCTCTGACACTCTCTGACACTCTCTGAAACTCGCTGACACACTCAGACACTCTCTATCACTCTCTGAGACTCTCTGAAACTCTCAGAATCTCTCTCTCACTCTCTGAAACTCTCAGACACTCTCTATCACTCTCTGACACTCTCTGACATTCTCAGACACTCTCTGTCACTCTCTGAAACTCTCTATCACTCTCTGACACTCTCTATCACTCTCTGACATTCACTGACACTCTCAGACACTCTCTGTCACTCTCAGACACTCTCTATCACACTCTGAAGCTCTCTGACACTCTCAGACACTCTCTATCACTCTCAGCCACTCTCTATCACTCTCTGACACTCTATATCACTCTCTGACACTCTCAGACACTCTCTATCACTCTCTGACACTCTCTGACACTCTCAGACACTCTCTGACACTCTCACATTCTCTATCACTCTCTATCACTCTCTGACACTCTATATCACTCTCTGAAACTCTCTGACTCTCTCTGACACTCAATGACACTCTCTGACACTCCCGATCACTCTCTATCACTCTCTGACACTCTCTGACACTCTCAGACACTCTCCATCACTCTCTATCACTCCCTGATACTCTGCATCAATCTTTATCAATCTCTGACACTCTCAGAAACTCTCTATCACTCTCTCTCACTCTCTGACGCTCTCTGACACACTCTGACAATCTCAGACACTCTCAGACACTCTCTATCACACTCTGACACTCACTGACACTCTCACACATTCTCTGTCACTCTCAACACTCTCTGTCACTCTCTATCACTCTCTGACACTCTGACACTCTCAGACACTCTCCGTCACTCTCAGACACTCTCTGTCACTCTCAGACACTCTCAGACACTCTCAGAAACTCTGTATCACACTCTGAAACTCTCTGACACTCTCTGACACTCTCAGAATCTCTCTCTCACTCTCTGAAACTCTCAGACACTCTCGATCACTCTCTGACACTCTCTATCACTCTCTGACATTCTCAGACACTCTCTATCACTCTCTGAAACTCTCTATCACTCTCTGACACTCTCTATCACTCTCTGACACTCACTTACACTCTCAGACACTCTCTGTCACTCTCAGACACTCTCTATCACTCTCAGACACTCTCTATCACACTCTGAAGCTCTCTGGCACTCTCAAACACTCTCGATCACTCTCAGCCACTCTCTATCACTCTCTGACACTCCCTGACACTCTCTTTCGCTCTCTGATACTCTCTGACACTCTCTGACGCTCTCAGACACTCTCTATCACTCTCTATCACTCTCTGACACTCTCTGACACTCTCAGAATCTCTCTCTCACTCTCTGACACTCTCAGACACTCTCTATCACTCTCTGACACTCTCTATCACTCTCTGACATTCTCAAACACTCTCTATCACTCTCTGAAACTCTCTCTCACTCTCTGACACTCTCTATCACTCTCTGACATTCACTGACACTCTCAGACACTCTCTGTCACTCTCAGACACTCTATCACACTCTGAAGCTCTCTGACACTCTCAGACACTCTCTATCACTCTCAGCCACTCTCTATCACTCTCTGACACTATCTGACACTCTCTGACACTCTCAGACACTCTCAGACACTCTCTGACACTCCCTATCACTATCTACCACTCTCTGACACTCTGTGACACTCTCAGACACTCTCTGACACTCTCAGTCACTATCTATCACTCTCTGACACTCTCTATCACTCTCTGACACTCTCCATCACTCTCTGACACTCTCTGACACTCTCAGACACCCTCAGACACTCTCTGACACTCTCAGACACTCTCTGACTCTCTCTGACACACTCTGTCACTGTCTGACACACTCAGAACCTCTCTATCACTCTCTGTCCCTCTCAGACACCTCAGAAACTCTCTATCACTCTCTGTCACTCTCAGACACTCTCTATCACTCTCTATCACTCTCTGACACTCTCCATCAATCTTTATCACTCTCTGACACTCTCAGAAACTCTCTATCACTCTCTGTCACTCTCTCACGCTCTCTGACACTCTCTGACAATCTCAGACACTCTCAGACACTCTCTATCACACTCTGACACTCACTGACACTCTCACACATTCTCTGTCAATTTCAGTCACTCTCTGTCACTCTCTATCACTCTCTGACACTCTGACACTCTCAGACACTCTCCGTCACTCTCAGACACTCTCTGTCACTCTCAGACACTCTCAGACACTCTCAGAAACTCTCTATCACACTCTGAAACTCTCTGACACTCTCTGACATTCTCAGAAACTCTCTCTCACTCTCTGAAACTCTCAGACACTATCTATCACTCTCTGACACTCTCTATCACTCTCTGACACTCACTGACACTCTCAGACACTCTCTATCACTCTCTGACACTCTCTGACACTCTCAGAATCTCTCTCTCACTCTCTGAAATTCTCAGGCACTCTCTATCACTCTCTGACACTCCCTGACTCTCTCTTTCGCTCTCTGACACTCTTTGAAACTCTCTGACACTCTCTGACACTCTCTGAAACTCTCTGACACACTCAGACACTCTCTATCACTCTCTGAGACTCTCTGAAACTCTCAGAATCTCTCTCTCACTCTCTGAAACTCTCAGACACTCTCTATCACTCTCTGACACTCTCTGACATTCTCAGACACTCTCTGAAACTCTCTATCACTCTCTGACACTCTCTATCACTCTCTGACATTCACTGACACTCTCAGACACTCTCTGTCACTCTCAGACACTCTCTATCACACTCTGAAGCTCTCTGACACTCTCAGACACTCTCTATCACTCTCAGCCACTCTCTATCACTCTCTGACACTCTCTATCACTCTCTGACACTCTCAGACACTCTCTGTCACTCTCTGACACTCTCTGACACTCTCAGACACTCTCTGACACTCTCACATTCTCTATCACTCTCTATCACTCTCTGACACTCTATATCACTCTCTGAAACTCTCTATCACTCTCTGACACTCTCAGACACTCTCTGTCACTCTCTATCACTCTCTGACACTCTCTGACACTCTCAGACACTCTCCATCACTCTCTATCACTCTCTGACACTCTGCATCAATCTTTATCAATCTCTGACACTCTCAGAAACTCTCTATCACTCTCTCTCACTCTCTGACGCTCTCTGACACTCTCTGACAATCTCAGACACTCTCAGACACTCTCTATCACACTCTGACACTCACTGACACTCTCACACATTCTCTGTCACTCTCAACACTCTCTGTCACTCTCTATCACTCTCTGACACTCTGACACTCTCAGACACTCTCCGTCACTCTCAGACACTCTCTGTCACTCTCAGACACTCTCAGACACTCTCAGAAACTCTCTATCACACTCTGAAACTCTCTGACACTCTCTGACACTCTCAGAATCTCTCTCTCACTCTCTGAAACTCTCAGACACTCTCGATCACTCTCTGACACTCTCTATCACTCTCTGACATTCTCAGACACTCTCTATCACTCTCTGAAACTCTCTATCACTCTCTGACACTCTCTATCACTCTCTGACACTCACTTACACTCTCAGACACTCTCTGTCACTCTCAGACACTCTCTATCACTCTCAGACACTCTCTATCACACTCTGAAGCTCACTGGCACTCTCAAACACTCTCGATCACTCTCAGCCACTCTCTATCACTCTCTGACACTCCCTGACACTCTCTTTCGCTCTCTGATACTCTCTGACACTCTCTGACGCTCTCAGACACTCACTATCACTCTCTATCACTCTCTGACACTCTCTGACACTCTCAGAATCTCTCTCTCACTCTCTGATACTCTCAGACACTCTCTATCACTCTCTGACACTCTCTATCACTCTCTGACATTCTCAAACACTCTCTATCACTCTCTGAAACTCTCTCTCACTCTCTGACACTCTCTATCACTCTCTGACATTCACTGACACTCTCAGACACTCTCTGTCACTCTCAGGGACTCTATCACACTCTGAAGCTCTCTGACACTCTCAGACACTCTCTATCACTCTCAGCCACTCTCTATCACTCTCTGACACTCTCTGACACTCTCTGACACTCTCAGACACTCTCAGACACTATCTGACACTCTCAGACACTCTCTATCACTCTCTGACACTCTCTGACACTCTCAGACACTCTCAGACACTCTCAGACACTCTCTGACTCTCTCTGACACACTCTGTCACTGTCTGACACACTCAGAACCTCTCTATCACTCTCTGTCCCTCTCAGACACCTCAGAAACTCTCTATCACTCTCTGTCACTCTCAGACACTCTCTATCACTCTCTATCACTCTCTGACACTCTCCATCAATCTTTATCACTCTCTGACACTCTCAGAAACTCTCTATCACTCTCTCTCACTCTCTGACGCTCTCTGACACTCTCTGACAATCTCAGACACTCTCAGACACTCTCTATCACACTCTGACACTCACTGACACTCTCACACATTCTCTGTCAATTTCAGACACTCTCTGTCACTCTCTATCACTCTCTGACACTCTGACACTCTCAGACACTCTCCGTCACTCTCAGACACTCTCTGTATCTCTCAGACACTCTCAGACACTCTCAGAAACTCTCTATCACACTCTGAAACTCTCTGACACTCTCTGACATTCTCAGAATCTCTCTCTCACTCTCTGAAACTCTCAGACACTCTATATCACACTCTGACACTCTCTATCACTCTCTGACATTCTCAGACACTCTCTATCACTCTCTGAAACTCTCTATCACTCTCTGACACTCTCTATCACTCTCTGACACTCACTGACACTCTCAGACACTCTCTATCACTCTCTGACACTCTCTGACACTCTCAGAATCTCTCTCTCACTCTCTGAAATTCTCAGGCACTCTCTATCACTCTCTGACACTCCCTGACTCTCTCTTTCGCTCTCTGACACTCTTTGAAACTCTCTGACACTCTCTGACACTCTCTGAAACTCTCTGAAACTCTCTGACACACTCAGACACTCTCTATCACTCTCTGAGACTCTCTGAAACTCTCAGAATCTCTCTCTCACTCTCTGAAACTCTCAGACACTCTCTATCACTCTCTGACACTCTCTGACATTCTCAGACACTCTCTGAAACTCTCTATCACTCTCTGACACTCTCTATCACTCTCTGACATTCACTGACACTCTCAGACACTCTCTGTCACTCTCAGACACTCTCTATCACACTCTGAAGCTCTCTGACACTCTCAGACACTCTCCATCACTCTCAGCCACTCTCTATCACTCTCTGACACTCTCTATCACTCTCTGACACTCTCAGACACTCTCTATCACTCTCTGACACTCTCTGACACTCTCAGACACTCTCTGACACTCTCACATTCTCTATCACTCTCTATCACTCTCTGACACTCTATATCACTCTCTGAAACTCTCTGACTCTCTCTGACACTCAATGACACTCTCTGAATCTCCCTATCACTCTCTATCACTCTCTGACACTCTCTGACACTCTCAGACACTCTCCATCACTCTCTATCACTCTCTGACACTCTGCATCAATCTTTATCAATCTCTGACACTCTCAGAAACTCTCTATCACTCTCTCTCACTCTCTGACGCTCTCTGACACTCTCTGACAATCTCAGACACTCTCAGACACTCTCTATCACACTCTGACACTCACTGACACTCTCACACATTCTCTGTCACTCTCAACACTCTCTGTCACTCTCTATCACTCTCTGACACTCTGACACTCTCAGACACTCTCCGTCACTCTCAGACACTCTCTGTCACTCTCAGACACTCTCAGACACTCTCAGAAACTCTCTATCACACTCTGAAACTCTCTGACACTCTCTGACACACTCAGAATCTCTCTCTCACTCTCTGAAACTCTCAGACACTCTCGATCACTCTCTGACACTCTCTATCACTCTCTGACATTCTCAGACACTCTCTATCACTCTCTGAAACTCTCTATCACTCTCTGACACTCTCTATCACTCTCTGACACTCACTTACACTCTCAGACACTCTCTGTCACTCTCAGACACTCTCTATCACTCTCAGACACTCTCTATCACACTCTGAAGCTCTCTGGCACTCTCAAACACGCTCGATCACTCTCAGCCACTCTCTATCACTCTCTGACACTCCCTGACACTCTCTTTCGCTCTCTGATACTCTCTGACACTCTCTGACGCTCTCAGACACTCACTATCACTCTCTATCACTCTCTGACACTCTCTGACACTCTCAGAATCTCTCTCTCACTCTCTGACACTCTCAGACACTCTCTATCACTCTCTGACACTCTCTATCACTCTCTGACATTCTCAAACACTCTCTATCACTCTCTGAAACTCTCTCTCACTCTCTGACACTCTCTATCACTCTCTGACATTCACTGACACTCTCAGACACTCTCTGTCACTCTCAGGGACTCTATCACACTCTGAAGCTCTCTGACACTCTCAGACACTCTCTATCACTCTCAGCCACTCTCTATCACTCTCTGACACTCTCTGACACTCTCTGACACTCTCAGACACTCTCAGACACTATCTGACACTCTCAGACACTCTCTATCACTCTCTGACACTCTCTGACACTCTCTGACACTCTCAGACACTCTCAGACACTCTCTATCACTCTATGACACTCTCTGAACCTCTCTGACACTCTCTGACACTCTCAGACACTCTCAGACTCTCTCAGACACTCTCTATCACTCTCTGACACACTCTGACACACTCTGACACACTCTGACACTCTCTGACAGTCTCAGACACTCTCTATCACTCTTTGACACTCACTGACACTCGCAGACACTCTCTGTCACTCTCTGACACTCTCAGACACTCTCAGACACTCTATATCACTCTCTGACACTCACTGACACTCGCAGACACTCTCTGTCACTCTCAGACACCTCAGAAACTCTCTATCACTCTCTGACACTCTGTGACACTCTCTGACACTCTCTGACGCTCTCTGACACTCTCTGACACTCTCTATCACTCTATGACACTCTCTGACACTCTCTGACACTCTCTGACACTCTGTGACACTCTCAGACACTCTCTGACACTCTCAGACACTCTCTGTCACTCTCTATCACTCTCTGACACTCTCTATCACTCTCTGACACTCTCCATCACTCTCTGACACTCTCTGACACTCTCAGACACTCTCAGACACTCTCAGACACTCTCTGACACTCTCAGACACTCTCAATCACTCTCTGACTCTCTCTGACGCACTCTGTCACTGTCTGACACACTCGGACACTCTCTATCACTCTCTGTCCCTCTCAGACACCTCAGAAACTCTCTATCACTCTCTGACACTCTCTGACACTCTCTGACACTCTCTATCAATGTCTATCACTCTCTATCACTCTCTGACACTCTCTGACACTCTCAGACAATCACTATCACTCTCTATCACTCTATATCACTCTCTGACACTCTATATCACGCTCTGAAACTCTCTGACACTCTCTGACACTCAATGACACTCTCTGACACTCCCTATCACGCTCTATCACTCTCTGACACTCTCTGACACTCTCAGACACTCTCTATCACTCTCTATCACCCTCTGACATCTCTATCAATCTTTATCACTCCTTGACCACTCTCAGACACTCCCTATCACTCTCTATCACTCTCTCTCACTCACTGACGCTCTCTGACACTCTCTGACAATCTCAGGCACTCTCAGACACTCTCTATCACACTCTGACACTCACTGACACTCTCAGACATTCTCTGTCACTCTCAGACACTCTCTGTCACTCTCTATCACTCTCTGACACTCTCTATCACTCTCTGACACTCCCTGACTCTCTCTTTCGCTCTGGTGACACTCTCTGAAACTCTCTGACACTCTCAGACACACTCTATCACTCTCCGACACTCTCTGACACTCTCTATCACTCTCTGAGACTCTCTGACACTCTCAGAATCTTTCTCTCACTCTCTGAAACTCTCAGACACTCTCTATCACTCTCTGACACTCCCTGACTCACTCTTTCGCTCTCTGACACTCTCTGACACTCTCTGACACTCTCTGACACTCTCTGAAACTCTCTGACACTCTCTGACACTCTCAGACACTCTCTATCACTCTCTGAGACTCTCTGACACTCTCAGAATCTCTCTCTCACACTCTGAAACTCTCAGACACTCTCTATCACTCTCTGACACTCTCAGAATCTCTCTCTCACTCTCTGAAACTCTCAGACACTCTCTGTCACTCTCTGACAGTCTCTGACACTCTCTGACATTCTCAGACACTCTCTATCACTCTCTGAAACTCTCTATCACTCTCTGACACTCTCTGACACTCTCTATCACTCTCTGACATTCACTGACACTCTCAGACACTCTCTGTCACTCTCAGACACTCTCTATCACACTCTGAAGCTCTCTGACACTCTCAGACACTCTCTATCACTCTCAGCCACTCTCTATCACTCTCTGACACTCTCTGACACTCTCAGACACTCTCTGACACTCTCACATTCTCTATCACTCTCTATCACTCTCTGACACTCTATATCACTTTCTGAAACTCTCTGACTCTCTCTGACACTCAATGACACTCTCTGACACTCCCTATCACTCTCTATCACTCTCTGACACTCTCTGACACTCTCAGACAATCTCTATCACTCTCTATCACTCTCTGACACTCTCCATCAATCTTTATCACTCTCTGACACTCTCAGAAACTCTCTATCACTCTCTCTCAATCTCTGACGCTCTCTGACACTCTCTGACAATCTCAGACACTCTCAGACACTCTCTATCACACTCTGACACTCACTGACACTCTCACACATTCTCTGTCACTCTCTATCACACTCTCTGTCACTCTCTATCACTCTCTGGCACTCTGACACTCTCAGACACTCTCCGTCACTCTCAGACACACTCTGTCACTCTCTGTCACTCTTCAGACACTCTCAGACACTCTCAGAAACTCTCTATCACACTCTGAAAGTCTCTGACACTCTCTGACACTCTCAGAATCTCTCTCTCATTCTCTGAAACTCTCAGACACTCTCTATCACTCTCTGACAATCTCTATCACTCTCTGACACTCTCTGACACTCTCTATCACTCTCTGACACTCACTGACACTCTCAGACACTCTCTGTCACTCTCTGTCACTCTCTGACACTCTCTATTACTCTCTGACATTCTCAAACACTCTCCATCACTCTCTGACATTCACTGACACTCTCAGACACTCTCTGTCACTCTCAGACACTCGATATCACACTCTGAAGCTCTCTGACACTCTCAGACATTCTCTATCACACTGAGCCACTCTCTGACACTCTCTGACACTCTCAGACGCTCTCAGACACTCTCTGACAATCTCAGACACTCTCTATCACTCTATGACACTCTCTGACACTCTCAGACACTCTCTGACACTCTCATACACTCTCTACCAATCTCTATCACTCTCTGACACACTCTGACACACTCTGACACTCTCTGACAGTCTCAGACACTCTCTGACACTCTCAGAATCTCTCTCTCACTCTCTGACACTCTCAGACACTCTCTATCACTCTCTGACACTCTCTATCACTCTCTGACATTCTCAAACACTCTCTATCACTCTCTGAAACTCTCTCTCACTCTCTGACACTCTCTATCACTCTCTGACATTCACTGACACTCTCAGACACTCTCTGTCACTCTCAGGGACTCTATCACACTCTGAAGCTCTCTGACACTCTCAGACACTCTCTATCACTCTCAGCCACTCTCTATCACTCTCTGACACTCTCTGACACTCTCAGACACTCTCAGACACTATCTGACACTCTCAGACACTCTCTATCACTCTCTGACACTCTCTGACACTCTCAGACACTCTCAGACACTCTCAGACACTCTCAGACACTCTCTATCACTCTATGACACTCTCTGAACCTCTCTGACACTCTCTGACACTCTCAGACACTCTCAGACTCTCTCAGACACTCTCTATCACTCTCTGACACACTCTGACACACTCTGACACTCTCTGACAGTCTCAGACACTCTCTATCACTCTTTGACACTCACTGACACTCGCAGACACTCTCTGTCACTCTCTGACACTCTCAGACACTCTCAGACACTCTATATCACTCTCTGACACTCACTGACACTCGCAGACACTCTCTGTCACTCTCAGACACCTCAGAAACTCTCTATCACTCTCTGACACTCTGTGACACTCTCTGACACTCTCTGACGCTCTCTGACACTCTCTGACACTCTCTATCACTCTATGACACTCTCTGACACTCTCTGACACTCTCTGACACTCTGTGACACTCTCAGACACTCTCTGACACTCTCAGACACTCTCTGTCACTCTCTATCACTCTCTGACACTCTCTATCACTCTCTGACACTCTCTGACACTCTCTGACACTCTCAGACACTCTCAGACACTCTCAGACACTCTCTGACACTCTCAGACACTCTCAATCACTCTCTGACTCTCTCTGACGCACTCTGTCACTGTCTGACACACCCGGACACTCTCTATCACTCTCTGTCCCTCTCAGACACCTCAGAAACTCTCTATCACTCTCTGACACTCTCTGACACTCTCTGACACTCTCTATCAATGTCTATCACTCTCTATCACTCTCTGACACTCTCTGACACTCTCAGACAATCACTATCACTCTCTATCACTCTATATCACTCTCTGACACTCTATATCACGCTCTGAAACTCTCTGACACTCTCTGACACTCAATGACACTCTCTGACACTCCCTATCACGCTCTATCACTCTCTGACACTCTCTGACACTCTCAGACACTCTCTATCACTCTCTATCACCCTCTGACATCTCTATCAATCTTTATCACTCCTTGACCACTCTCAGACACTCCCTATCACTCTCTATCACTCTCTCTCACTCACTGACGCTCTCTGACACTCTCTGACAATCTCAGGCACTCTCAGACACTCTCTATCACACTCTGACACTCACTGACACTCTCAGACATTCTCTGTCACTCTCAGACACTCTCTGTCACTCTCTATCACTCTCTGACACTTTGACACTCTCAGACACTCTCCGTCACTCTCAGACAGTCTCTGTCACTCTCTATCACTCTCTGACACTCTCTATCACTCTCTGACACTCCCTGACTCTCTCTTTCGCTCTGGTGACACTCCCTGAAACTCTCTGACACTCTCAGACACACTCTATCACTCTCCGACACTCTCTGACACTCTCTATCACTCTCTGAGACTCTCTGACACTCTCAGAATCTTTCTCTCACTCTCTGAAACTCTCAGTCACTCTCTATCACTCTCTGACACTCCCTGACTCACTCTTTCGCTCTCTGACACTCTCTGACACTCTCTGACACTCTCTGACACTCTCTGACACTCTCTGAAACTCTCTGACACTCTCTGACACTCTCAGACACTCTCTATCACTCTCTGAGACTCTCTGACACTCTCAGAATCTCTCTCTCACACTCTGAAACTCTCAGACACTCTCTATCACTCTCTGACACTCTCAGAATCTCTCTCTCACTCTCTGAAACTCTCAGACACTCTCTGTCACTCTCTGACAGTCTCTGACACTCTCTGACATTCTCAGACACTCTCTATTACTCTCTGAAACTCTCTATCACTCTCTGACACTCTCTGACACTCTCTATCACTCTCTGACATTCACTGACACTCTCAGACACTCTCTGTCGCTCTCAGACACTCTCTATCACACTCTGAAGCTCTCTGACACTCTCAGACACTCTCTATCACTCTCAGCCACTCTCTATCACTCTCTGACACTCTCTGACACTCTCAGACACTCTCTGACACTCTCACATTCTCTATCACTCTCTATCACTCTCTGACACTCTATATCACTTTCTGAAACTCTCTGACTCTCTCTGACACTCAATGACACTCTCTGACACTCCCTATCACTCTCTATCACTCTCTGACACTCTCTGACACTCTCAGACAATCTCTATCACTCTCTATCACTCTCTGACACTCTCCATCAATCTTTATCACTCTCTGACACTCTCAGAAACTCTCTATCACTCTCTCTCAATCTCTGACGCTCTCTGACACTCTCTGACAATCTCAGACACTCTCAGACACTCTCTATCACACTCTGACACTCACTGACACTCTCACACATTCTCTGTCACTCTCTATCACACTCTCTGTCACTCTCTATCACTCTCTGGCACTCTGACACTCTCAGACACTCTCCGTCACTCTCAGACACACTCTGTCACTCTCTGTCACTCTTCAGACACTCTCAGACACTCTCAGAAACTCTCTATCACACTCTGAAAGTCTCTGACACTCTCTGACACTCTCAGAATCTCTCTCTCATTCTCTGAAACTCTCAGACACTCTCTATCACTCTCTGACAATCTCTATCACTCTCTGACACTCTCTGACACTCTCTATCACTCTCTGACACTCACTGACACTCTCAGGCACTCTCTGTCACTCTCTGTCACTCTCTGACACTCTCTATTACTCTCTGACATTCTCAAACACTCTCCATCACTCTCTGACTTTCACTGACACTCTCAGACACTCTCTGTCACTCTCAGACACTCGATATCACACTCTGAAGCTCTCTGACACTCTCAGACATTCTCTATCACACTGAGCCACTCTCTGACACTCTCTGACACTCTCAGACACTCTCAGACACTCTCTGACAATCTCAGACACTCTCTATCACTCTATGACACTCTCTGACACTCTCAGACACTCTCTGACACTCTCATACACTCTCTACCAATCTCTATCACTCTCTGACACACTCTGACACACTCTGACACTCTCTGACAGTCTCAGACACTCTCTATCACTCTTTGACACACTCTGACAATCTCTGACACTCTCAGACACTCTCAGACACTCCATATCACTCTCTGACACTCACTGACACTCGCAGACACTCTCTGTCACTCTCAGACAACTCAGAAACTCTCTATCACTCTCTGACACTCTCTGACACTCTCTGACGCTCTCTGACACTCTCTATCACTCTATGAAACCCTCTGACACTCCCTATCACTCTCTATCGCTCTCTGACACTGTCTGACACACTCAGACACTCTCTATCGCTCTCTGTCACTCTCAGACACCTCAGAAATTCTCTATCACTCTCTGACACTCTCTGACACTCTCTGACACTCTCTGACACTCTCAGACAATCACTATCACTCTCTTCCACTCTCTATCACTCTCTGACACTCCATATCACACTCTGAAACTCTCTGACACTCTCTGACACTCAATGACACTCTCTGACACTCCCTATCACTATCTACCACTCTCTGACACTCTGTGACACTCTCAGACACTCTCTGACACACTCAGACACTCTCTGTCACTCTCTATCACTCTCTGAAACTCTCTATCACTCTCTGACACTCTCCATCACTCTCTGACACTCTCTGACACTCTCAGACACTCTCAGACACTCTCAGACACTCTCTGACACTCTCAGACACTCTCTGACTCTCTCTGACACACTCTCTCACTGTCTGACACACTCAGAACCTCTCTATCACTCTCTGTCCCTCTCAGACACCTCAGAAACTCTCTATCACTCTCTGACACTCTCTGACACTCTCTGACACTCTCTATCAATCTCTATCACTCTCTATCACTCTCTGACACTCTCTGACACTCTCTGACACTCTCAGACAATCACTATCACTCTCTATCACTCTATATCACTCTCTGACACTCTATATCACGCTCTGAAACTCTCTGACACTCTCTGACACTCAATGACACTCTCTGACACTCCCTATCACGCTCTATCACTCTCTGACACTCTCTGACACTCTCAGACACTCTCTATCACTCTCTCTCACCCTCTGACATCTCTATCAATCTTTATCACTCCTTGACCACTCTCAGACACTCCCTATCACTCTCTATCACTGTCTCTCACTCTCTGACGCTCTCTGACACTCTCTGACAATCTCAGACACTCTCAGACACTCTCTATCACACTCTGACAATCACTGACACTCTCAGACATTCTCTGTCAATCTCAGACACTCTCTGTCACTCTCTGTCACTCTCTATCACTCTCTGACACTCTGACACTCTCAGACACTCTCCGTCACTCTCAGACACTCTCTGTCACTCTCTATCACTCTCTGACACTCTCTATCACTCTCTGACACTCCCTGACTCTCTCTTTCGCTCTGGTGACACTCTCTGAAACTCTCTGACACTCTCAGACACACTCTATCACTCTCCGACACTCTCTGACACTCTCGATCACTCTCTGAGACTCTCTGACACTCTCAGAATCATTCTCTCACTCTCTGAAACTCTCAGACACTCTCTATCACTCTCTGACACTCCCTGACTCACTCTTTCGCTCTCTGACACTCTCTGAAACTCTCTGACACTCTCTGACACTCTCTGAAACTCGCTGACACTCTCAGACATTCTCTATCACTCTCTGAGACTCTCTGAGACTCTCAGAATCTCTCTCTCACTCTCTGAAACTCTCAGACACTCTCTATCACTCTCTGACACTCTCTGACACTCTCAGAATCTCTCTCTCACACTCTGAAACTCTCAGACACTCTCTATCACTCTCTGACAGTCTCTGACACTCTCTGACATTCTCAGACACTCTCTATCACTCTCTGAAACTCTCTATAACTCTCTGACACTCTCTGACACTCTCTATCACTCTCTGACATTCACTGACACTCTCAGACACTCTCTGTCACTCTCAGACACTCTCTATCACACTCTGAAGCTCTCTGACACTCTCAGACACTCTCTATCACTCTCAGCCACTCTCTATCACTCTCTGACACTCTCTGACACTCTCAGACACTCTCAGACACTCTCTGACACTCTCTGACACTCTCTATCACTCTCTGACACTCTCTGACACTCTCAGACACTCTCTGACACTCTCACATTCTCTATCACTCTCTATCAGTCTCTGACACTCTATATCACTCTCTGAAACTCTCTGACTCTCTCTGACACTCAATGACACTCTCTGACACTCCCTATCACTCTCTATCACTCTCTGACACTCTCTGACACTCTCAGAATCTCTCTCTCACACTCTGAAACTCTCAGACACTCTCTATCACTCTCTGACAGTCTCTGACACTCTCTGACATTCTCAGACACTCTCTATCACTCTCTGAAACTCTCTATCACTCTCTGACACTCTCTGACACTCTCTATCACTCTCTGACATTCACTGACACTCTCAGACACTCTCTGTCACTCTCAGACACTCTCTATCACACTCTGAAGCTCTCTGACACTCTCAGACACTCTCTATCACTCTCAGCCACTCTCTATCACTCTCTGACACTCTCTATCACTCTCTGACACTCTCTGACACTCTCTGACACTCTCAGACACTCTCTGACACTCTCTGACACTCTCTATCACTCTCTGACACTCTCTGACACTCTCAGACACTCTCTGACACTCTCACATTCTCTATCACTCTCTATCACTCTATGACACTCTATATCACTCTCTGAAACTCTCTGACTCTCTCTGACACTCAATGACACTCTCTGACACTCCCTATCACTCTCTATCACTCTCTGACACTCTCTGACACTCTCAGACACTCTCTATCACTCTCTATCACTCTCTGACACTCTCCATCAATCTTTTTCACTCTCTGACACTCTCAGAAACTCTCTATCACTCTCTCTCACTGTCTGACGCTCTCTGACACTCTCTGACAATCTCAGACACTCTCAGACACTCTCTATCACACTCTGACACTCACTGACACTCTCACACATTCTCTGTCACTCTCCATCACACTCTCTGTCACTCTCTATCACTCTCTGACATTCTGACACTCTCAGAAACTCTCCGTCACTCTCAGACACTCTCTGTCACTCTCTGTCACTCTCAGACACTCTCAGACACTCTCAGAAACTCTCTATCACACTCTGAAAGTCTCTGACACTCTCTGACACTCTCAGAATCTCTCTCTCACTCTCTGAAACTCACAGACACTCTCTATCACTCTCTGACACTCTCTATCACTCTCTGACACTCTCTGACACTCTCTATCACTCTCTGACACTCACTGACACTCTCTGACACTCTCTGACACTCTCCATCACTCTCTGACATTCACTGACACTCTCAGACACTCTCTATCACTCTCAGACACTCTCTATCACACTCTGAAGCTCTCTGACACTCTCAGACACTCTCTATGACTCTCAGCCAGTCTCTGACACTCTCAGACACTCTATGACACTCTCTGACACTCTCAGACACTCTCATACACTCTCATACACTCTCTATCAATCTCTATCACTCTCTGACACACTCTGACACACTCTGACACTCTCTGACAGTCTCAGACACTCTCTATCACTTTTTGATACACTCTGACAATCTCTGACTCTCTCAGACACTCTCAGACACTCTATATCACTCTCTGACACTCACTGACACTCGCAGATACTCTCTGTCACTCTCTGTCACTCTCAGACACCTCAGAAACTCTCTATCACCCTCTGACACTCTATGACACTCTCTGACGCTCTCTGACACTCTCTATCACTCTATGAAACTCTCTGACACTCTCTATCACTCTCTATCGCTCTCTGACACTGTCTGACACACTCAGACACTCTCTATCACTCTCTGCCACTCTCAGACACCTCAGAAATTCTCTATCACTCTCTGACACTCTCTGACACTCTCTGACACTCTCAGACAATCACTATCACTCTCTTCCACTCTCTATCATTCTCTGACACTCCATATCACACTCTGAAACATCTCTGACACTCTCTGACACTCAATGACACTCTCTGACACTCCCTTTCACTATCTACCACTCTCTGACACTCTGTGACACTCTCAGACACTCTCTGACACTCTCAGACACTCTCTGTCACTCTCTATCACTCTCTGACACTCTCTATCACTCTCCGACACTCTCCATCACTCTCTGACACTCTCTGTCACTCTCAGACACTCTCAGACACTCTCAGACACTCTCTGACACTCTCAGACACTCTCAATCACTCTCTGACTCTCTCTGACACACTCTGTCACTATCTGACACACTCAGACACTCTCTATCACTCTCTGTCCCTCTCAGACACCTCAGAAACTCTCTATCACTCTCTGACACTCTCTGACACTCTCTGACACTCTCTGACACTCTCTATCAATCTCTATCACTCTCTATCACTCTCTGACACTCTCTGACACTCTCAGACAATCACTATCACTCTCTATCACTCTATGTCACTCTCTGACACTCTATATCACGCTCTGAAACTCTCTGACACTCAATGACACTCTCTGACACTCCCTATCACGCTCTATCACTCTCTGACACTCTCTGACACTCTCAGACACTCTCTGTCACTCTCTATCACTCTCTGACACTCTGACACTCTCAGACACTCTCCGTCACTCTCAGACACTCTCTGTCACTCTCTATCACTCTCTGACACTCTCTATCACTCTCTGACACTCCCTGACTCTCTCTTTCGCTCTGGTGACACTCTCTGAAACTCTCTGACACTCTCAGACACACTCTATCACTCTCCGACACTCTCTGACACTCTCTATCACTCTCTGAGACTCTCTGACACTCTCAGAATCATTCTCTCACTCTCTGAAACTCTCAGACACTCTCTATCACTCTCTGACACTCCCTGACTCACTCTTTCGCTCTCTGACACTCTCTGAAACTCTCTGACACTCTCTGACACTCTCTGAAACACACTGACACTCTCAGACACTCTCTATCACTCTCTGAGACTCTCTGACACTCTCAGAATCTCTCTCTCACTCTCTGAAACTCTCAGACACTCTCTATCACTCTCTGACACTCTCTGACACTCTCAGAATCTCTCTCTCACTCTCTGAAACTCTCAGACACTCTCTATCACTCTCTGACAGTCTCTGACACTCTCTGACATTCTCAGACACTCTCTATCACTCTCTGAAACTCTCTATCACTCTCTGACACTCTCTGACACTCTCTATCACTCTCTGACATTCACTGACACTCTCAGACACTCTCTGTCACTCTCAGACACTCTCTATCACACTCTGAAGCTCTCTGACACTCTCAGACACTCTCTATCACTCTCAGCCACTCTCTATCACTCTCTGACACTCTCTGACACTCTCAGACACTCTCTGACACTCTCAGACACTCTCTATCACTCTCTGACACTCTCTGACACTCTCAGACACTCTCTGACACTCTCACATTCTCTATCACTCTCTATCACTCTCTGACACACTATATCACTTTCTGAAACTCTCTGACTCTCTCTGACACTCAATGACACTCTCTGACACTCCCTTTCACTCTCTATCACACTCTGACACTCTCTGACACTCTCAGACACTCTCTATCACTCTCCATCACTCTCTGACACTCTCCATCAATCTTTATCACTCTCTGACACTCTCAGAAACTCTCTATCACTCTCTCTCTCACTCTCTGACGCTCTCTGACACTCTCTGACAATCTCAGACACTCTCAGACACTCTCTATCACACTCTGACACTCACTGACACTCTCACACATTCTCTGTCACTCTCTATCACACTCTCTGTCACTCACTATCACTCTCTGACACTCTGACACTCTCAGACACTCTCCGTCACTCTCAGACACTCTCTGTCACTCTCTGTCACTCTCAGACACTCTCAGACACTCTCAGAAACACTCTATCACACTCTGAAAGTCTCTGACACTCTCTGACACTCTCAGAATCTCTCTCTCACTCTCTGAAACTCTCAGACACTCTATATCACTCTCTGACACTCTCTATCACTCTCTGACACTCTCTGACACTCTCTATCACTCTCTGACACTCACTGACACTCTCAGACACTCTCTGTCACTCTCTGACACTCTCTATTACTCTCTGACATTCTCAAACACTCTCCATCACTCTCTGACATTCACTGACACTCTCAGACAATCTCTGTCACTCTCAGACACTCTCTATCACACTCTGAAGCTCTCTGACACTCTCAGACATTCTCTATCACTCTCAGCCACTCTCTGACACTCTCTGACACTCTCTGACACTCTCAGACACTCTCTGACACTCTCTGACACTCTCTATCAATCTCCATCACTCTCTATCACTCTCTGACACTCTCTGACACTCTCAGACAATCACTATCACTCTCTATCACTCTATGTCACTCTCTGACACTCTATATCACGCTCTGAAACTCTCTGACACTCTCTGACACTCTCAGACACTCTCTATCACTCTCTATCACCCTCTGACATCTCTATCAATCTTTATCACTCCTTGACCACTCTCAGACACTCCCTATCACTCTCTATCACTCTCTCTCTCACTCTCTGACGCTCTCTGACACTCAGTGACAATCTCAGACTCTCTCAGACACTCTCTATCACACTCTGACATTCACTGACACTCTCAGACATTCTCTGTCACTCTCAGACACTCTCTGTCACTCTCTATCACTCTCTGACACTCTGACACTCTCAGACACTCTCCGTCACTCTCAGACACTCTCTGTCACTCTCTATCACTCTCTGACACTCTCTATCACTCTCTGACACTCCCTGACTCTCTCTTTCGCTCTGGTGACACTCTGTGAAACTCTCTGACACTCTCAGACACACTATATCACTCTCCGACACTCTCTGACACTCTCTATCACTCTCTGAGACTCTCTGAAACTCTCAGACACTCTCTATCACTCTCTGACACTCCCTGACTCACTCTTTCGCTCTCTGACACTCTCTGAAACTCTCTGACACTCTCTGACACTCTCTGAAACTCACTGACACTCTCAGACACTCTCTATCACTCTCTGAGACTCTCTGACACTCTCAGAATCTCTCTCTCACTCTCTGAAACTCTCAGACACTCTAAATCACTCTCTGACACTCTCTGACACTCTCAGAATCTCTCTCTCACTCTCTGAAACTCTCAGACACTCTCTATCACTCTCTGACAGTCTCTGACAATCTCTGACATTCTCAGACACTCTCTATCACTCTCAGACACTCTCTATCACTCTCTGAAACTCTCTATCACTCTCTGAAACTCTCAGACACTCTCTATCACTCTCTGACAGTCTCTGACACTCTCTGACATTCTCAGACACTCTCTGTCACTCTCAGACACTCTCTATCACACTCTGAAGCTCTCTGACACTCTCAGACACTCTCTATCACTCTCAGCCACTCTCTATCACTCTCTGACACTCTCTGCCACTCTCAGACACTCTCTGACACTCTCAGACACTCTCTATCACTCTCTGACACTCTCTGACACTCCCAGACACTCTCTGACACTCTCACATTCTCTATCACTCTCTATCACTCTCTGACACACTATATCACTTTCTGAAACTCTCTGACTCTCTCTGACACTCAATGACACTCTCTGACACTCCCTTTCACTCTCTATCACTCTCTGACACTCTCTGACACTCTCAGACACTCTCTATCACTCTCTATCACTCTCTGACACTCTCCATCAATCTTTATCACTCTCTGACACTCTCAGAAACTCTCTGTCACTCTCTCTCACTCTCTGACGCTCTCTGACATTCTCTGACAATCTCAGATACTCTCAGACACTCTCTATCACACTCTGACACTCTCACACATTCTCTGTCACTCTCTATCACACTCTCTGTCACTCTCTATCACTCTCTGACACTCTGACACTCTCAGACACTCTCCGTCACTCTCAGACACTCTCTGTCACTCTCAGACACTCTCAGACACTCTCAGAAACACTCTATCACACTCTGAAAGTCTCTGACACTCTCTGACACTCTCAGAATCTCTCTCTCACTCTCTGAAACTCTCAGACACTCTCTATCACTCTCTGACACTCTCTATCACTCTCTGACACACTATATCACTTTCTGAAACTCTCTGACTCTCTCTGACACTCAATGACACTCTCTGACACTCCCTTTCACTCTCTATCACTCTCTCTCACTCTCTGACGCTCTCTGACATTCTCTGACAATCTCAGATACTCTCAGACACTCTCTATCACACTCTGACACTCACTGACACTCTCACACATTCTCTGTCACTCTCTATCACACTCTCTGTCACTCTCTATCACTCTCTGACACTCTGACACTCTCAGACACTCTCCGTCACTCTCAGACACTCTCTGTCACTCTCAGACACTCTCAGACACTCTCAGAAACACTCTATCACACTCTGAAAGTCTCTGACACTCTCTGACACTCTCAGAATCTCTCTCTCACTCTCTGAAACTCTCAGACACTCTCTATCACTCTCTGACACTCTCTATCACTCTCTGACACTCTCTATCACTCTCTGACACTCACTGACACTCTCAGACACTCTCTGTCACTCTCTGACACTCTCTATTACTCTCTGACATTCTCAAACACTCTCCATCACTCTCTGACATTCACTGACACTCTCAGACACTCTCTGTCACTCTCAGACACTCTCTATCACACTCTGAAGCTCTCTGACACTCTCAGACATTCTCTATCACTCTCAGCCACTCTCTGACACTCTCTGACACTCTCAGACACTCTCAGACACTCTCAGACACTCTCTGACAATCACAGACACTCTCTATCACTCTATGACACTCTCTGACACTCTCAGACACTCTCTGACACTCTCATACACTCTCTATCAATCTCTATCACTCTCTGACACACTCTGAAACACTCTGACACTCTCTGACAGTCTCAGACACTCTATATCACTCTTTGACACACTCTGACAATCTCTGACACTCTCAGACACTCCATATCACTCTCTGACACTCACTGACACTCGCAGACACTCTCTGTCACTCTCAGACACCTCAGAAACTCTCTATCACTCTCTGACAATCTCTGACACTCTCTGACGCTCTCTGACACTCTCTATCACTCTATGAAACTCTCTGACACTCTCTATCACTCTCTATCGCTCTCTGACACTGTCTGACACACTCAGACACTCTCTATCACTCTCTGTCACTCTCAGACACCTCAGAAATTCTCTATCACTCTCTGACACTCTCTGACACTCTCTGACACTCTCAGAATCATTCTCTCACTCTCTGAAACTCTCAGACACTCTCTATCACTCTCTGACACTCCCTGACTCACTCTTTCGCTCTCTGACACTCTCTGAAACTCTCTGACACTCTCTGACACTCTCTGAAACTCACTGACACTCTCAGACAATCTCAGACACTCTCTATCACTCTCTGAGACTCTCTGACACTCTCAGAATCTCTCTCTCACTCTCTGAAACTCTCAGACACTCTCTATCACTCTCTTACACTCTCTGACACTCTCTGACACTCTCAGAATCTCTCTCTTACTCTCTGAAACTCTCAGACACTCTCTATCACTCTCTGACAGTCTCTGACACTCTCTGACATTCTCAGACACTCTCTATCACTCTCTGAAACTCTCTATCACTCTCTGACACTCTCTATCACTCTCTGACATTCACTGACACTCTCAGACACTCTCTGACACTCTCAGACACTCTCTATCACACTCTGAAGCTCTCTGACAATCTCAGACACACTCTATCACTCTCAGCCACTCTCTATCACTCTCTGACACTCTCTGACACTCTCAGACACTCTCTGACACTCTCTATCACTCTCTATCACTCTCTGACACTCTCTGACACTCTCAGACACTCTCTGACACTCTCACATTCTCTACAACTCTCTATCACTCTCTGACACACTATATCACTTTCTGAAACTCTCTGACTCTCTCTGACACTCAATGACACTCTCTGACACTCCCTTTCACTCTCTATCTCTCTCTGACACTCTCTGACACTCTCTGACACTCTCTATCACTCTCTATCACTCTCTGACACTCTCCATCAATCTTTATCACTCTCTGACACTCTCAGAAACTCTCTATCACTCTCTCTCACTCTCTGACGCTCTCTGACACTCTCTGACAATCTCAGACACTCTCAGACACTCTCTATCACACTCTGACACTCACTGACACTCTCACACATTCTCTGTCACTCTCTATCACACTCTCTGTCACTCTCTATCACTCTCTGACACTCTGACACTCTCAGACACTCTCCATCACTCTCAGACACTCTCTGTCACTCTCTGTCACTCTCAGACACTCTCAGACACTCTCAGAAACACTCTATCACACTCTGAAAGTCTCTGACACTCTCTGACACTCTCAGAATCTCTCTCTCACTCTCTGACACTCTCAGACACTCTCCATCACTCTCAGACACTCTCTGTCACTCTCTGTCACTCTCAGACACTCTCAGACACTCTCAGAAACACTCTATCACACTCTGAAAGTCTCTGACACTCTCTGACACTCTCAGACAATCACTATCACTCTCTATCACTCTATGTCACTCTCTGACACTCTATATCACGCTCTGAAACTCTCTGACACTCAATGACACTCTCTGACACTCCCTATCACGCTCTATCACTCTCTGACACTCTCTGACACTCTCAGACACTCTCTGACACTCTCATACACTCTCTATCAATCTCTATCACTCTCTGACACACTCTGAAACACTCTGACACTCTCTGACAGTCTCAGACACTCTATATCACTCTTTGACACACTCTGACAATCTCTGACACTCTCAGACACTCCATATCACTCTCTGACACTCACTGACACTCGCAGACACTCTCTGTCACTCTCAGACACCTCAGAAACTCTCTATCACTCTCTGACAATCTCTGACACTCTCTGACGCTCTCTGACACTCTCTATCACTCTATGAAACTCTCTGACACTCTCTATCACTCTCTATCGCACTCTGACACTGTCTGACACACTCAGACACTCTCTATCACTCTCTGTCACTCTCAGACACCTCAGAAATTCTCTATCACTCTCTGACACTCTCTGACACTCTCTGACACTCTCAGAATCATTCTCTCACTCTCTGAAACTCTCAGACACTCTCTATCACTCTCTGACACTCCCTGACTCACTCTTTCGCTCTCTGACACTCTCTGAAACTCTCTGACACTCTCTGACACTCTCTGAAACTCACTGACACTCTCAGACAATCTCAGACACTCTCTATCACTCTCTGAGACTCTCTGACACTCTCAGAATCTCTCTCTCACTCTCTGAAACTCTCAGACACTCTCTATCACTCTCTTACACTCTCTGACACTCTCTGACACTCTCAGAATCTCTCTCTTACTCTCTGAAACTCTCAGACACTCTCTATCACTCTCTGACAGTCTCTGACACTCTCTGACATTCTCAGACACTCTCTATCACTCTCTGAAACTCTCTATCACTCTCTGACACTCTCTATCACTCTCTGACATTCACTGACACTCTCAGACACTCTCTATCACTCTATGACATTCACTGACACTCTCAGACACTCTCTGTCACTCTCAGACACTCTCTATCACACTCTGAAGCTCTCTGACACTCTCAGACACTCTCTATCACTCTCAGCCACTCTCTATCACTCTCTGACACTCTCTGACACTCTCAGACACTCTCTGACACTCTCAGACACTCTCTATCACTCTCTGACACTCTCTGACACTCTCAGACACTCTCTGACACTCTCACATTCTCTATCACTCTCTATCACTCTCTGACACACTATATCACTTTCTGAAACTCTCTGACTCTCTCTGACACTCAATGACACTCTCTGACACTCCCTTTCACTCTCTATCACACTCTGACACTCTCTGACACTCTCAGACACTCTCTATCACTCTCCATCACTCTCTGACACTCTCCATCAATCTTTATCACTCTCTGACACTCTCAGAAACTCTCTATCACTCTCTCTCTCACTCTCTGACGCTCTCTGACACTCTCTGACAATCTCAGACACTCTCAGACACTCTCTATCACACTCTGACACTCACTGACACTCTCACACATTCTCTGTCACTCTCTATCACACTCTCTGTCACTCACTGTCACTCTCTGACACTCTGACACTCTCAGACACTCTCCGTCACTCTCAGACACTCTCTGTCACTCTCTGTCACTCTCAGACACTCTCAGACACTCTCAGAAACACTCTATCACACTCTGAAAGTCTCTGACACTCTCTGACACTCTCAGAATCTCTCTCTCACTCTCTGAAACTCTCAGACACTCTCTATCACTCTCTGACACTCTCTATCACTCTCTGACACTCTCTGACACTCTCTATCACTCTCTGACACTCACTGACACTCTCAGACACTCTCTGTCACTCTCTGACACTCTCTATTACTCTCTGACATTCTCAAACACTCTCCATCACTCTCTGACATTCACTGACACTCTCAGACAATCTCTGTCACTCTCAGACACTCTCTATCACACTCTGAAGCTCTCTGACACTCTCAGACATTCTCTATCACTCTCAGCCACTCTCTGACACTCTCTGACACTCTCTGACACTCTCAGACACTCTCTGACACTCTCTGACACTCTCTATCAATCTCCATCACTCTCTATCACTCTCTGACACTCTCTGACACTCTCAGACAATCACTATCACTCTCTATCACTCTATGTCACTCTCTGACACTCTATATCACGCTCTGAAACTCTCTGACACTCTCTGACACTCTCAGACACTCTCTATCACTCTCTATCACCCTCTGACATCTCTATCAATCTTTATCACTCCTTGACCACTCTCAGACACTCCCTATCACTCTCTATCACTCTCTCTCTCACTCTCTGACGCTCTCTGACACTCAGTGACAATCTCAGACTCTCTCAGACACTCTCTATCACACTCTGACATTCACTGACACTCTCAGACATTCTCTGTCACTCTCAGACACTCTCTGTCACTCTCTATCACTCTCTGACGCTCTGACACTCTCAGACACTCTCCGTCACTCTCAGACACTCTCTGTCACTCTCTATCACTCTCTGACACTCTCTATCACTCTCTGACACTCCCTGACTCTCTCTTTCGCTCTGGTGACACTCTGTGAAACTCTCTGACACTCTCAGACACACTATATCACTCTCTGACACTCTCTGACACTCTCTATCACTCTCTGAGACTCTCTGAAACTCTCAGACACTCTCTATCACTCTCTGACACTCCCTGACTCACTCTTTCGCTCTCTGACACTCTCTGAAACTCTCTGACACTCTCTGACACTCTCTGAAACTCACTGACACTCTCAGACACTCTCTATCACTCTCTGAGACTCTCTGACACTCTCAGAATCTCTCTCTCACTCTCTGAAACTCTCAGACACTCTAAATCACTCTCTGACACTCTCTGACACTCTCAGAATCTCTCTCTCACTCTCTGAAACTCTCAGACACTCTCTATCACTCTCTGACAGTCTCTGACAATCTCTGACATTCTCAGACACTCTCTATCACTCTCAGACACTCTCTATCACTCTCTGAAACTCTCTATCACTCTCTGAAACTCTCAGACACTCTCTATCACTCTCTGACAGTCTCTGACACTCTCTGACATTCTCAGACATTCTCAGACACTCTCTGTCACTCTCAGACACTCTCTATCACACTCTGAAGCTCTCTGACACTCTCAGACACTCTCTATCACTCTCAGCCACTCTCTATCACTCTCTGACACTCTCTGCCACTCTCAGACACTCTCTGACACTCTCAGACACTCTCTATCACTCTCTGACACTCTCTGACACTCCCAGACACTCTCTGACACTCTCACATTCTCTATCACTCTCTATCACTCTCTGACACACTATATCACTTTCTGAAACTCTCTGACTCTCTCTGACACTCAATGACACTCTCTGACACTCCCTTTCACTCTCTATCACTCTCTGACACTCTCTGACACTCTCAGACACTCTCTATCACTCTCTATCACTCTCTGACACTCTCCATCAATCTTTATCACTCTCTGACACTCTCAGAAACTCTCTGTCACTCTCTCTCACTCTCTGACGCTCTCTGACATTCTCTGACAATCTCAGATACTCTCAGACACTCTCTATCACACTCTGACACTCACTGACACTCTCACACATTCTCTGTCACTCTCTATCACACTCTCTGTCACTCTCTATCACTCTCTGACACTCTGACACTCTCAGACACTCTCCGTCACTCTCAGACACTCTCTGTCACTCTCAGACACTCTCAGACACTCTCAGAAACACTCTATCACACTCTGAAAGTCTCTGACACTCTCTGACACTCTCAGAATCTCTCTCTCACTCTCTGAAACTCTCAGACACTCTCTCTCACTCTCTGACACTCTCTATCACTCTCTGACACACTATATCACTTTCTGAAACTCTCTGACTCTCTCTGACACTCAATGACACTCTCTGACACTCCCTTTCACTCTCTATCACTCTCTCTCACTCTCTGACGCTCTCTGACATTCTCTGACAATCTCAGATACTCTCAGACACTCTCTATCACACTCTGACACTCACTGACACTCTCACACATTCTCTGTCACTCTCTATCACACTCTCTGTCACTCTCTATCACTCTCTGACACTCTGACACTCTCAGACACTCTCCGTCACTCTCAGACACTCTCTGACACTCTCTGAAACTCACTGACACTCTCAGACAATCTCAGACACTCTCTATCACTCTCTGAGACTCTCTGACACTCTCAGAATCTCTCTCTCACTCTCTGAAACTCTCAGACACTCTCTATCACTCTCTTACACTCTCTGACACTCTCTGACACTCTCAGAATCTCTCTCTTACTCTCTGAAACTCTCAGACACTCTCTATCACTCTCTGACAGTCTCTGACACTCTCTGACATTCTCAGACACTCTCTATCACTCTCTGAAACTCTCTATCACTCTCTGACACTCTCTATCACTCTCTGACATTCACTGACACTCTCAGACACTCTCTGACACTCTCAGACACTCTCTATCACACTCTGAAGCTCTCTGACAATCTCAGACACACTCTATCACTCTCAGCCACTCTCTATCACTCTCTGACACTCTCTGACACTCTCAGACACTCTCTGACACTCTCTATCACTCTCTATCACTCTCTGACACTCTCTGACACTCTCAGACACTCTCTGACACTCTCACATTCTCTATCACTCTCTATCACTCTCTGACACACTATATCACTTTCTGAAACTCTCTGACTCTCTCTGACACTCAATGACACTCTCTGACACTCCCTTTCACTCTCTATCTCTCTCTGACACTCTCTGACACTCTCTGACACTCTCTATCACTCTCTATCACTCTCTGACACTCTCCATCAATCTTTATCACTCTCTGACACTCTCAGAAACTCTCTATCACTCTCTCTCACTCTCTGACGCTCTCTGACACTCTCTGACAATCTCAGACACTCTCAGACACTCTCTATCACACTCTGACACTCACTGACACTCTCACACATTCTCTGTCACTCTCTATCACACTCTCTGTCACTCTCTATCACTCTCTGACACTCTGACACTCTCAGACACTCTCCATCACTCTCAGACACTCTCTGTCACTCTCTGTCACTCTCAGACACTCTCAGACACTCTCAGAAACACTCTATCACACTCTGAAAGTCTCTGACACTCTCTGACACTCTCAGAATCTCTCTCTCACTCTCTGACACTCTCAGACACTCTCCATCACTCTCAGACACTCTCTGTCACTCTCTGTCACTCTCAGACACTCTCAGACACTCTCAGAAACACTCTATCACACTCTGAAAGTCTCTGACACTCTCTGACACTCTCAGACAATCACTATCACTCTCTATCACTCTATGTCACTCTCTGACACTCTATATCACGCTCTGAAACTCTCTGACACTCAATGACACTCTCTGACACTCCCTATCACGCTCTATCACTCTCTGACACTCTCTGACACTCTCAGACACTCTCTGTCACTCTCTATCACTCTCTGACACTCTGACACTCTCAGACACTCTCCGTCACTCTCAGACACTCTCTGTCACTCTCTATCACTCTCTGACACTCTCTATCACTCTCTGACACTCCCTGACTCTCTCTTTCGCTCTGGTGACACTCTCTGAAACTCTCTGACACTCTCAGACACACTCTATCACTCTCCGACACTCTCTGACACTCTCTATCACTCTCTGAGACTCTCTGACACTCTCAGAATCATTCTCTCACTCTCTGAAACTCTCAGACACTCTCTATCACTCTCTGACACTCCCTGACTCACTCTTTCGCTCTCTGACACTCTCTGAAACTCTCTGACACTCTCTGACACTCTCTGAAACACACTGACACTCTCAGACACTCTTTATCACTCTCTGAGACTCTCTGACACTCTCAGAATCTCTCTCTCACTCTCTGAAACTCTCAGACACTCTCTATCACTCTCTGACACTCTCTGACACTCTCAGAATCTCTCTCTCACTCTCTGAAACTCTCAGACACTCTCTATCACTCTCTGACAGTCTCTGACACTCTCTGACATTCTCAGACACTCTCTATCACTCTCTGAAACTCTCTATCACTCTCTGACACTCTCTGACACTCTCTATCACTCTCTGACATTCACTGACACTCTCAGACACTCTCTGTCACTCTCAGACACTCTCTATCACACTCTGAAGCTCTCTGACACTCTCAGACACTCTCTATCACTCTCAGCCACTCTCTATCACTCTCTGACACTCTCTGACACTCTCAGACACTCTCTGACACTCTCAGACACTCTCTATCACTCTCTGACACTCTCTGACACTCTCAGACACTCTCTGACACTCTCACATTCTCTATCACTCTCTATCACTCTCTGACACACTATATCACTTTCTGAAACTCTCTGACTCTCTCTGACACTCAATGACACTCTCTGACACTCCCTTTCACTCTCTATCACACTCTGACACTCTCTGACACTCTCAGACACTCTCTATCACTCTCCATCACTCTCTGACACTCTCCATCAATCTTTATCACTCTCTGACACTCTCAGAAACTCTCTATCACTCTCTCTCTCACTCTCTGACGCTCTCTGACACTCTCTGACAATCTCAGACACTCTCAGACACTCTCTATCACACTCTGACACTCACTGACACTCTCACACATTCTCTGTCACTCTCTATCACACTCTCTGTCACTCACTGTCACTCTCTGACACTCTGACACTCTCAGACACTCTCCGTCACTCTCAGACACTCTCTGTCACTCTCTGTCACTCTCAGACACTCTCAGACACTCTCAGAAACACTCTATCACACTCTGAAAGTCTCTGACACTCTCTGACACTCTCAGAATCTCTCTCTCACTCTCTGAAACTCTCAGACACTCTCTATCACTCTCTGACACTCTCTATCACTCTCTGACACTCTCTGACACTCTCTATTACTCTCTGACATTCTCAAACACTCTCCATCACTCTCTGACATTCACTGACACTCTCAGACAATCTCTGTCACTCTCAGACACTCTCTATCACACTCTGAAGCTCTCTGACACTCTCAGACATTCTCTATCACTCTCAGCCACTCTCTGACACTCTCTGACACTCTCTGACACTCTCAGACACTCTCTGACACTCTCTGACACTCTCTATCAATCTCCATCACTCTCTATCACTCTCTGACACTCTCTGACACTCTCAGACAATCACTATCACTCTCTATCACTCTATGTCACTCTCTGACACTCTATATCACGCTCTGAAACTCTCTGACACTCTCTGACACTCTCAGACACTCTCTATCACTCTCTATCACCCTCTGACATCTCTATCAATCTTTATCACTCCTTGACCACTCTCAGACACTCCCTATCACTCTCTATCACTCTCTCTCTCACTCTCTGACGCTCTCTGACACTCAGTGACAATCTCAGACTCTCTCAGACACTCTCTATCACACTCTGACATTCACTGACACTCTCAGACATTCTCTGTCACTCTCAGACACTCTCTGTCACTCTCTATCACTCTCTGACACTCTGACACTCTCAGACACTCTCCGTCACTCTCAGACACTCTCTGTCACTCTCTATCACTCTCTGACACTCTCTATCACTCTCTGACACTCCCTGACTCTCTCTTTCGCTCTGGTGACACTCTGTGAAACTCTCTGACACTCTCAGACACACTATATCACTCTCTGACACTCTCTGACACTCTCTATCACTCTCTGAGACTCTCTGAAACTCTCAGACACTCTCTATCACTCTCTGACACTCCCTGACTCACTCTTTCGCTCTCTGACACTCTCTGAAACTCTCTGACACTCTCTGACACTCTCTGAAACTCACTGACACTCTCAGACACTCTCTATCACTCTCTGAGACTCTCTGACACTCTCAGAATCTCTCTCTCACTCTCTGAAACTCTCAGACACTCTAAATCACTCTCTGACACTCTCTGACACTCTCAGAATCTCTCTCTCACTCTCTGAAACTCTCAGACACTCTCTATCACTCTCTGACAGTCTCTGACAATCTCTGACATTCTCAGACACTCTCTATCACTCTCAGACACTCTCTATCACTCTCTGAAACTCTCTATCACTCTCTGAAACTCTCAGACACTCTCTATCACTCTCTGACAGTCTCTGACACTCTCTGACATTCTCAGACATTCTCAGACACTCTCTGTCACTCTCAGACACTCTCTATCACACTCTGAAGCTCTCTGACACTCTCAGACACTCTCTATCACTCTCAGCCACTCTCTATCACTCTCTGACACTCTCTGCCACTCTCAGACACTCTCTGACACTCTCAGACACTCTCTATCACTCTCTGACACTCTCTGACACTCCCAGACACTCTCTGACACTCTCACATTCTCTATCACTCTCTATCACTCTCTGACACACTATATCACTTTCTGAAACTCTCTGACTCTCTCTGACACTCAATGACACTCTCTGACACTCCCTTTCACTCTCTATCACTCTCTGACACTCTCTGACACTCTCAGACACTCTCTATCACTCTCTATCACTCTCTGACACTCTCCATCAATCTTTATCACTCTCTGACACTCTCAGAAACTCTCTGTCACTCTCTCTCACTCTCTGACGCTCTCTGACATTCTCTGACAATCTCAGATACTCTCAGACACTCTCTATCACACTCTGACACTCACTGACACTCTCACACATTCTCTGTCACTCTCTATCACACTCTCTGTCACTCTCTATCACTCTCTGACACTCTGACACTCTCAGACACTCTCCGTCACTCTCAGACACTCTCTGTCACTCTCAGACACTCTCAGACACTCTCAGAAACACTCTATCACACTCTGAAAGTCTCTGACACTCTCTGACACTCTCAGAATCTCTCTCTCACTCTCTGAAACTCTCAGACACTCTCTCTCACTCTCTGACACTCTCTATCACTCTCTGACACACTATATCACTTTCTGAAACTCTCTGACTCTCTCTGACACTCAATGACACTCTCTGACACTCCCTTTCACTCTCTATCACTCTCTCTCACTCTCTGACGCTCTCTGACATTCTCTGACAATCTCAGATACTCTCAGACACTCTCTATCACACTCTGACACTCACTGACACTCTCACACATTCTCTGTCACTCTCTATCACACTCTCTGTCACTCTCTATCACTCTCTGACACTCTGACACTCTCAGACACTCTCCGTCACTCTCAGACACTCTCTGACACTCTCTGAAACTCACTGACACTCTCAGACAATCTCAGACACTCTCTATCACTCTCTGAGACTCTCTGACACTCTCAGAATCTCTCTCTCACTCTCTGAAACTCTCAGACACTCTCTATCACTCTCTTACACTCTCTGACACTCTCTGACACTCTCAGAATCTCTCTCTTACTCTCTGAAACTCTCAGACACTCTCTATCACTCTCTGACAGTCTCTGACACTCTCTGACATTCTCAGACACTCTCTATCACTCTCTGAAACTCTCTATCACTCTCTGACACTCTCTATCACTCTCTGACATTCACTGACACTCTCAGACACTCTCTGACACTCTCAGACACTCTCTATCACACTCTGAAGCTCTCTGACAATCTCAGACACACTCTATCACTCTCAGCCACTCTCTATCACTCTCTGACACTCTCTGACACTCTCAGACACTCTCTGACACTCTCTATCACTCTCTATCACTCTCTGACACTCTCTGACACTCTCAGACACTCTCTGACACTCTCACATTCTCTATCACTCTCTATCACTCTCTGACACACTATATCACTTTCTGAAACTCTCTGACTCTCTCTGACACTCAATGACACTCTCTGACACTCCCTTTCACTCTCTATCTCTCTCTGACACTCTCTGACACTCTCTGACACTCTCTATCACTCTCTATCACTCTCTGACACTCTCCATCAATCTTTATCACTCTCTGACACTCTCAGAAACTCTCTATCACTCTCTCTCACTCTCTGACGCTCTCTGACACTCTCTGACAATCTCAGACACTCTCAGACACTCTCTATCACACTCTGACACTCACTGACACTCTCACACATTCTCTGTCACTCTCTATCACACTCTCTGTCACTCTCTATCACTCTCTGACACTCTGACACTCTCAGACACTCTCCATCACTCTCAGACACTCTCTGTCACTCTCTGTCACTCTCAGACACTCTCAGACACTCTCAGAAACACTCTATCACACTCTGAAAGTCTCTGACACTCTCTGACACTCTCAGAATCTCTCTCTCACTCTCTGACACTCTCAGACACTCTCCATCACTCTCAGACACTCTCTGTCACTCTCTGTCACTCTCAGACACTCTCAGACACTCTCAGAAACACTCTATCACACTCTGAAAGTCTCTGACACTCTCTGACACTCTCAGACAATCACTATCACTCTCTATCACTCTATGTCACTCTCTGACACTCTATATCACGCTCTGAAACTCTCTGACACTCAATGACACTCTCTGACACTCCCTATCACGCTCTATCACTCTCTGACACTCTCTGACACTCTCAGACACTCTCTGTCACTCTCTATCACTCTCTGACACTCTGACACTCTCAGACACTCTCCGTCACTCTCAGACACTCTCTGTCACTCTCTATCACTCTCTGACACTCTCTATCACTCTCTGACACTCCCTGACTCTCTCTTTCGCTCTGGTGACACTCTCTGAAACTCTCTGACACTCTCAGACACACTCTATCACTCTCCGACACTCTCTGACACTCTCTATCACTCTCTGAGACTCTCTGACACTCTCAGAATCATTCTCTCACTCTCTGAAACTCTCAGACACTCTCTATCACTCTCTGACACTCCCTGACTCACTCTTTCGCTCTCTGACACTCTCTGAAACTCTCTGACACTCTCTGACACTCTCTGAAACACACTGACACTCTCAGACACTCTTTATCACTCTCTGAGACTCTCTGACACTCTCAGAATCTCTCTCTCACTCTCTGAAACTCTCAGACACTCTCTATCACTCTCTGACACTCTCTGACACTCTCAGAATCTCTCTCTCACTCTCTGAAACTCTCAGACACTCTCTATCACTCTCTGACAGTCTCTGACACTCTCTGACATTCTCAGACACTCTCTATCACTCTCTGAAACTCTCTATCACTCTCTGACACTCTCTGACACTCTCTATCACTCTCTGACATTCACTGACACTCTCAGACACTCTCTGTCACTCTCAGACACTCTCTATCACACTCTGAAGCTCTCTGACACTCTCAGACACTCTCTATCACTCTCAGCCACTCTCTATCACTCTCTGACACTCTCTGACACTCTCAGACACTCTCTGACACTCTCAGACACTCTCTATCACTCTCTGACACTCTCTGACACTCTCAGACACTCTCTGACACTCTCACATTCTCTATCACTCTCTATCACTCTCTGACACACTATATCACTTTCTGAAACTCTCTGACTCTCTCTGACACTCAATGACACTCTCTGACACTCCCTTTCACTCTCTATCACACTCTGACACTCTCTGACACTCTCAGACACTCTCTATCACTCTCCATCACTCTCTGACACTCTCCATCAATCTTTATCACTCTCTGACACTCTCAGAAACTCTCTATCACTCTCTCTCTCACTCTCTGACGCTCTCTGACACTCTCTGACAATCTCAGACACTCTCAGACACTCTCTATCACACTCTGACACTCACTGACACTCTCACACATTCTCTGTCACTCTCTATCACACTCTCTGTCACTCACTGTCACTCTCTGACACTCTGACACTCTCAGACACTCTCCGTCACTCTCAGACACTCTCTGTCACTCTCTGTCACTCTCAGACACTCTCAGACACTCTCAGAAACACTCTATCACACTCTGAAAGTCTCTGACACTCTCTGACACTCTCAGAATCTCTCTCTCGCTCTCTGAAACTCTCAGACACTCTCTATCACTCTCTGACACTCTCTATCACTCTCTGACACTCTCTGACACTCTCTATCACTCTCTGACACTCACTGACACTCTCAGACACTCTCTGTCACTCTCTGACACTCTCTATTACTCTCTGACATTCTCAAACACTCTCCATCACTCTCTGACATTCACTGACACTCTCAGACAATCTCTGTCACTCTCAGACACTCTCTATCACACTCTGAAGCTCTCTGACACTCTCAGACATTCTCTATCACTCTCAGCCACTCTCTGACACTCTCTGACACTCTCTGACACTCTCAGACACTCTCTGACACTCTCTGACACTCTCTATCAATCTCCATCACTCTCTATCACTCTCTGACACTCTCTGACACTCTCAGACAATCACTATCACTCTCTATCACTCTATGTCACTCTCTGACACTCTATATCACGCTCTGAAACTCTCTGACACTCTCTGACACTCTCAGACACTCTCTATCACTCTCTATCACCCTCTGACATCTCTATCAATCTTTATCACTCCTTGACCACTCTCAGACACTCCCTATCACTCTCTATCACTCTCTCTCTCACTCTCTGACGCTCTCTGACACTCAGTGACAATCTCAGACTCTCTCAGACACTCTCTATCACACTCTGACATTCACTGACACTCTCAGACATTCTCTGTCACTCTCAGACACTCTCTGTCACTCTCTATCACTCTCTGACACTCTGACACTCTCAGACACTCTCCGTCACTCTCAGACACTCTCTGTCACTCTCTATCACTCTCTGACACTCTCTATCACTCTCTGACACTCCCTGACTCTCTCTTTCGCTCTGGTGACACTCTGTGAAACTCTCTGACACTCTCAGACACACTATATCACTCTCTGACACTCTCTGACACTCTCTATCACTCTCTGAGACTCTCTGAAACTCTCAGACACTCTCTATCACTCTCTGACACTCCCTGACTCACTCTTTCGCTCTCTGACACTCTCTGAAACTCTCTGACACTCTCTGACACTCTCTGAAACTCACTGACACTCTCAGACACTCTCTATCACTCTCTGAGACTCTCTGACACTCTCAGAATCTCTCTCTCACTCTCTGAAACTCTCAGACACTCTAAATCACTCTCTGACACTCTCTGACACTCTCAGAATCTCTCTCTCACTCTCTGAAACTCTCAGACACTCTCTATCACTCTCTGACAGTCTCTGACAATCTCTGACATTCTCAGACACTCTCTATCACTCTCAGACACTCTCTATCACTCTCTGAAACTCTCTATCACTCTCTGAAACTCTCAGACACTCTCTATCACTCTCTGACAGTCTCTGACACTCTCTGACATTCTCAGACATTCTCAGACACTCTCTGTCACTCTCAGACACTCTCTATCACACTCTGAAGCTCTCTGACACTCTCAGACACTCTCTATCACTCTCAGCCACTCTCTATCACTCTCTGACACTCTCTGCCACTCTCAGACACTCTCTGACACTCTCAGACACTCTCTATCACTCTCTGACACTCTCTGACACTCCCAGACACTCTCTGACACTCTCACATTCTCTATCACTCTCTATCACTCTCTGACACACTATATCACTTTCTGAAACTCTCTGACTCTCTCTGACACTCAATGACACTCTCTGACACTCCCTTTCACTCTCTATCACTCTCTGACACTCTCTGACACTCTCAGACACTCTCTATCACTCTCTATCACTCTCTGACACTCTCCATCAATCTTTATCACTCTCTGACACTCTCAGAAACTCTCTGTCACTCTCTCTCACTCTCTGACGCTCTCTGACATTCTCTGACAATCTCAGATACTCTCAGACACTCTCTATCACACTCTGACACTCACTGACACTCTCACACATTCTCTGTCACTCTCTATCACACTCTCTGTCACTCTCTATCACTCTCTGACACTCTGACACTCTCAGACACTCTCCGTCACTCTCAGACACTCTCTGTCACTCTCAGACACTCTCAGACACTCTCAGAAACACTCTATCACACTCTGAAAGTCTCTGACACTCTCTGACACTCTCAGAATCTCTCTCTCACTCTCTGAAACTCTCAGACACTCTCTCTCACTCTCTGACACTCTCTATCACTCTCTGACACACTATATCACTTTCTGAAACTCTCTGACTCTCTCTGACACTCAATGACACTCTCTGACACTCCCTTTCACTCTCTATCACTCTCTCTCACTCTCTGACGCTCTCTGACATTCTCTGACAATCTCAGATACTCTCAGACACTCTCTATCACACTCTGACACTCACTGACACTCTCACACATTCTCTGTCACTCTCTATCACACTCTCTGTCACTCTCTATCACTCTCTGACACTCTGACACTCTCAGACACTCTCCGTCACTCTCAGACACTCTCTGTCACTCTCAGACACTCTCAGACACTCTCAGAAACACTCTATCACACTCTGAAAGTCTCTGACACTCTCTGACACTCTCAGAATCTCTCTCTCACTCTCTGAAACTCTCAGACACTCTCTATCACTCTCTGACACTCTCTATCACTCTCTGACACTCTCTGACACTCTCTATCACTCTCTGACACTCACTGACACTCTCAGACACTCTCTGTCACTCTCTGACACTCTCTATTACTCTCTGACATTCTCAAACACTCTCCATCACTCTCTGACATTCACTGACACTCTCAGACACTCTCTGTCACTCTCAGACACTCTCTATCACACTCTGAAGCTCTCTGACACTCTCAGACATTCTCTATCACTCTCAGCCACTCTCTGACACTCTCTGACACTCTCAGACACTCTCAGACACTCTCTATCACTCTCTGACAATCACAGACACTCTCTATCACTCTATGACACTCTCTGACACTCTCAGACACTCTCTGACACTCTCATACACTCTCTATCAATCTCTATCACTCTCTGACACACTCTGACACACTCTGACACTCTCTGACAGTCTCAGACACTCTATATCACTCTTTGACACACTCTGACAATCTCTGACACTCTCAGACACTCCATATCACTCTCTGACACTCACTGACACTCGCAGACACTCTCTGTCACTCTCAGACACCTCAGAAACTCTCTATCACTCTCTGACAATCTCTGACACTCTCTGACGCTCTCTGACACTCTCTATCACTCTATGAAACTCTCTGACACTCTCTATCACTCTCTATCGCTCTCTGACACTGTCTGACACACTCAGACACTCTCTATCACTCTCTGTCACTCTCAGACACCTCAGAAATTCTCTATCGCTCTCTGACACTCTCTGACACTCTCTGACACTCTCAGAATCATTCTCTCACTCTCTGAAATTCTCAGACACTCTCTATCACTCTCTGACACTCCCTGACTCACTCTTTCGCTCTCTGACACTCTCTGAAACTCTCTGACACTCTCTGACACTCTCTGAAACTCACTGACACTCTCAGACAATCTCAGACACTCTCTATCACTCTCTGAGACTCTCTGACACTCTCAGAATCTCTCTCTCACTCTCTGAAACTCTCAGACACTCTCTATCACTCTCTTACACTCTCTGACACTCTCTGACACTCTCAGAATCTCTCTCTTACTCTCTGAAACTCTCAGACACTCTCTATCACTCTCTGACAGTCTCTGACACTCTCTGACATTCTCAGACACTCTCTATCACTCTCTGAAACTCTCTATCACTCTCTGACACTCTCTATCACTCTCTGACATTCACTGACACTCTCAGACACTCTCTGACACTCTCAGACACTCTCTATCACACTCTGAAGCTCTCTGACAATCTCAGACACACTCTATCACTCTCAGCCACTCTCTATCACTCTCTGACACTCTCTGACACTCTCAGACACTCTCTGACACTCTCTATCACTCTCTATCACTCTCTGACACTCTCTGACACTCTCAGACACTCTCTGACACTCTCACATTCTCTATCACTCTCTATCACTCTCTGACACACTATATCACTTTCTGAAACTCTCTGACTCTCTCTGACACTCAATGACACTCTCTGACACTCCCTTTCACTCTCTATCTCTCTCTGACACTCTCTGACACTCTCAGACACTCTCTATCACTCTCTATCACTCTCTGACACTCTCCATCAATCTTTATCACTCTCTGACACTCTCAGAAACTCTCTATCACTCTCTCTCACTCTCTGACGCTCTCTGACACTCTCTGACAATCTCAGACACTCTCAGACACTCTCTATCACACTCTGACACTCACTGACACTCTCACACATTCTCTGTCACTCTCTATCACACTCTCTGTCACTCTCTATCACTCTCTGACACTCTGACACTCTCAGACACTCTCCATCACTCTCAGACACTCTCTGTCACTCTCTGTCACTCTCAGACACTCTCAGACACTCTCAGAAACACTCTATCACACTCTGAAAGTCTCTGACACTCTCTGACACTCTCAGAATCTCTCTCTCACTCTCTGAAACTCTCAGACACTCTCTATCACTCTCTGACACTCTCTATCACACTCTGACACTCTCTGACACTCTCTATCACTCTCTGACACTCACTGACACTCTCAAACACTCTCTGTCACTCTCTGACACTCTCTATTACTCTCTGACATTCTCAAACACTCTCCATCACTCTCTGACATTCACTGACACTCTCAGACACTCTCTGTCACTCTCAGACACTCTCTATCACACTCTGAAGCTCTCTGACACTCTCAGACATTCTCGATCACTCTCAGCCACTCTCTGACACTCTCTGACACTCTCTATCACTCTCTGACACTCACTGACACTCTCTGACACTCTCTATCACTCTCTGACATTCACTGACACTCTCAGACACTCTCTGTCACTCTCGGACACTCTCTATCACACTCTGAAGCTCTCTGACACTCTCAGACACTCTCTATCACTCTCAGCCACTCTCTATCACTCTCTGACACTCTCTGACACTCTCAGACACTCTCTGACACTCTCAGACACTCTCTATCACACTCTGACACTCCATATCACACTCTGAAACTCTCTGACACTCTCTGACACTCAATGACACTCTCTGACACTCCCTATCACTATCTACCACTCTCTGACACTCTGTGACACTCTCAGACACTCTCTGACACTCTCAGACACTCTCTGTCACTCTCTATCACTCTCTGACACTCTCCATCACTCTCTGACACTCTCTGACACTCTCTGACACTCTCTGACACTCTCAGACACTCTCAGACACTCTCAATCACTCTCTGACTCTCTCTGACACACTCTGTCACTGTCTGACACACTCAGACACTCTCTATCACTCTCTGTCCCTCTCAGAAACCTCAGAAACTCTCTATCACTCTCTGACACTCTCTGACACTCTCTGACATTCTCTATCAATCTCTGTCACTCTCTATCACTCTCTGACACTCTCTGACACTCTCTGACACTCTCAGACAATCACTATCACTCTCTATCACTCTATATCACTCTCCGACACTCTATATCACGCTCTGAAACTCTCTGACACTCTCTGACACTCAATGACACTCTCTGACACTCCCTATCACGCTCTATCACTCTCTGACACTCTCTGACGCTCTCAGACACTCTCTATCACTCTCTATCACCCTCTGACATCTCTATCAATCTTTATCACTCCTTGACCACTCTCAGACACTCCCTATCACTCTCTATCACTCTCACTCACTCTCTGACGCTCTCTGACACTCTCTGACAATCTCAGACACTCTCAGACACTCTCTATCACACTCTGACACTCACTGACACTCTCAGACATTCTCTGTCACTCTCAGACACTCTCTGTCACTCTCTATCACTCTCTGACACTCTGACACTCTCAGAAACTCTCCGTCACTCTCAGACACTCTCTGTCACTCTCTATCACTCTCTGACACTCTCTATCACACTCTGACACTCCCTGACTCTCTCTTTCGCTCTGGTGACACTCTCTGAAACTCTCTGACACTCTCAGACACACTCTATCACTCTCTGACACTCTCTGACACTCTCTATCACTCTCTGAGACTCTCTGACACTCTCAGAATCATTCTCTCACTCTCTGAAACTCTCAGACACTCTCTATCACTCTCTGACACTCCCTGACTCACTCTTTCGCTCTCTGACACTCTCTGAAACTCTCTGACACTCTCTGACACTCTCTGAAACTCTCTGACACTCTCAGACATTCTCTATCACTCTCTGAGACTCTCTGACACTCTCAGAATCTCTCTCTCACTCTCTGAAACTCTCAGACACTCTCTATCACTCTCTGACAGTCTCTGACACTCTCTGACATTCTCAGACAGTCTCTATCACTCTCTGAAACTCTCTATCACTCTCTGACACTCTCTGACACTCTCTATCACTCTCTGACATTCACTGACACTCTCAGACACTCTCTGTCACTCTCGGACACTCTCTATCACACTCTGAAGCTCTCTGACACTCTCAGACACTCTCTATCACTCTCAGCCACTCTCGATCACTCTCTGACACTCTCTGACACTCTCAGACACTCTCTGACACTCTCAGACACTCTCTATCACACTCTGACACTCACTGACACTCTCAGACATTCTCTGTCACTCTCCATCACACTCTCTGTCACTCTCTATCACTCTCTGACATTCTGACACTCTCAGACACTCTCCGTCACTCTCAGACACTCTCTGTCACTCTCTGTCACTCTCAGACACTCTCAGACACTCTCAGAAACTCTCTATCACACTCTGAAAGTCTCTGACACTCTCTGACACTCTCAGAATCTCTCTCTCACTCTCTGAAACTCTGAGACACTCTCTATCACTCTCTGACACTCTCTATCACTCTCTGACACTCTCTGACACTCTCTATCACTCTCTGACACTCACTGACACTCTCAGACAGTCTCTGTCACTCTCAGACACTCTCTATCACTCTCTGACACTCTCAGACACTCTCAGACACTCTCTGACAATCTCAGACACTCTCTATCACTCTATGACACTCTCTGACACTCTCAGACACTCTCTGACTCTCTCTGACACTCTCTGATACTCTCATACACTCTCTATCAATCTCTATCAATCTCTGACACACTCTGACACACTCTGACACACTCTGACACACTCTGACACTCTCTGACAGTCTCAGACACTCTCTATCACTCTTTGACAGACTCTGACAATCTCTGACACTCTCAGACACTCTCAGACACTCTATATCACTCTCTGACACTCACTGACACTCGCAGACACTCTCTGTCACTCTGTGTCACTCTCAGACACCTCAGAAACTCTCTATCACTCTCTGACACTCTCTGACACTCTCTGACGCTCTCTGACACTCTCTATCACTCTATGAAACTCTCTGACGCTCTCTATCACTCTCTATCGCTCTCTGACACTGTCTGACACACTCAGACACTCTCCATCACTCTCTGTCACTCTCAGACACCTCAGAAATTCTCTATCACTCTCTGACACTCTCTGACACTCTCTGACAGTCTCTGACACTCTCTGACACTCTCAGACAATCACTATCACTCTCTTCCACTCTCTACCACTCTCTGACACTCCATATCACACTCTGAAACATCTCTGACACTCTCTGACACTCAATGACACTCTCTGACACTCCCTATCACTATCTACCACTCTCTGACACTCTGTGACACTCTCAGACACTCTCTGACACTCTCAGACACGCTCTGTCCCTCTCTATCACTCTCTGACACTCTCTATCACTCTCTGACACTCTCCATCACTCTCTGACACTCTCTGACACTCTCAGACACTCTCAGACACTCTCAGACACTCTCTGACACTCTCAGACACTCTCAATCACTCTCTGACTCTCTCTGACACACTCTGTCACTGTCTGACACACTCAGACACTCTCTATCACTCTCTGTCCCTCTCAGACACCTCAGAAACTCTCTTTCACTCTCTGACACTCTCTGACACTCTCTGACACTCTCTGACACTCTCGATCAATCTCTATCACTCTCTATCACTCTCTGACACTCTCTGACACTCTCAGACAATCACTATCACTCTCTATCACTCTATGTCACTCTCTGACACTCTATATCACGCTCTGAACCTCTCTGACACTCTCTGACACTGAATGACACTCTCTGACACTCCCTATCACGCTCTATCACTCTCTGACACTCTCTGACACTCTCAGACACTCTCTATCACTCTCTATCACCCTCTGACATCTCTATCAATCTTTATCACTCCTTGACCACTCTCAGACACTCCCTATCACTCTCTATCACTCTCTCTCACTCTCTGACGCTCTCTGACACTCTCTGACAATCTCAGACACTCTCAGACACTCTCTATCACACTCTGACACTCACTGACACTCTCAGACATTCTCTGTCACTCTCAGACACTCTCTGTCACTCTCTATCACTCTCTGACACTCTGACACTCTCAGACACTCTCCGTCACTCTCAGACACTCTCTGTCACTCTCTATCACTCTCTGACACTCTCTGAAACTCACTGACACTCTCAGACACTCTCTATCACTCTCTGAGACTCTCTGACACTCTCAGAATCTCTCTCTCACTCTCTGAAACTCTCAGACACTCTCTATCACTCTCTGACACTCTCTGACACTCTCAGAATCTCTCTCTCACTCTGTGAAACTCTCATACACTCTCTATCACTCTCTGACAGTCTCTGACACTCTCTGACATTCTCAGACACTCTCTATCACTCTCTGACACTCTCTGACACTCTCTATCACTCTCTGACATTCACTGACACTCTCAGACACTCTCTGTCACTCTCAGACACTCTCTATCACACTCTGAAGCTCTCTGACACTCTCAGACACTCTCTATCACTCTCAGCCACTCTCTATCACTCTCTGACACTCTCTGACACTCTCAGACACTCTCTGACACTCTCAGACACTCTCTATCACTCTCTGACACTCTCTGACACTCTCAGACATTCTCTGACACTCTCACATTCTCTATCACTCTCTATCACTCTCTGACACACTATATCACTTTCTGAAACTCTCTGACTCTCTCTGACACTCAATGACACTCTCTGACACTCCCTATCACTCTCTATCACTCTCTGACACTCGCTGACACTCTCAGACACTCTCGATCACTCTCTGACACTCTCCATCAATCTTTATCACTCTCTGACACTCTCAGAAACTCTCTATCACTCTCTCTCACTCTCTGACGCTCTCTGACACTCTCTGACAATCTCAGACACTCTCAGACCCTCTCTATCACACTCTGACACTCACTGACACTCTCACACATTCTCTGTCACTCTCTATCACTCTCTGACACTCTCTATCACTCTCTGACACTCTGACATTCTCAGATACTCTCCGTCACTCTCAGACACTCTCTGTCACTCTCTGTCACTCTCAGACACTCTCAGACACTCTCAGAAACTCTCTATCACGCTCTGAAAGTCTCTGACACTCTCTGACACTCTCAGAATCTCTCTCTCACTCTCTGAAACTCTCAGACACACTCTATCACTCTCTGACACTCTCTATCACTCTCTGACACTCTCTGACACTCTCAGACACTCTCTGTCACTCTCTGACACTCTCTATTACTCTCTGACATTCTCAAACACTCTCCATCACTCTCTGACATTCACTGACACTCTCAGACACTCTCTGTCACTCTCAGACACTCTCCATCACACTCTGAAGCTCTCTGACACTCTCAGACACTCTCTATCACTCTCTATGACTCTCTGACACTCTCTGACACTCTCTGACACTGTCAGACACTCTCAGACACTCTCAGACACTCTCTGACAATCTCAGACACTCTCTATCACTCTATGACACTCTCTGACACTCTCAGACACTCTCAGACACTCTCTGACACTCTCATACACTCTCTATCAATCTCTATCACTCTCTGACACACTCTGACACACTCTGACACTCTCTGACAGTCTCAGACACTCTCTATCACTCTTTGACACACTCTGACAATCTCTGACACTCTCAGACACTCTCAGACACTCTATATCACTCTCTGACACTCACTGACACTCGCAGACACTCTCTGTCACTCTCAGACACCTCAGAAACTCTCTATCACTCTCTGACACTCTCTGACACTCTCTGACGCTCTCTGACACTCTCTATCACTCTATGAAACTCTCTGACACTCTCTATCACTCTCTGACGCTCTCTGACACTGTCTGACACACTCAGACACTCTCTATCACTCTCTGTCACTCTCAGACACCTCAGAAATTCTCTATCACTCTCTGACACTCTCTGAAACTCTCTGACACTCTCTGACACTCTCTGACACTCTCAGACAATCACTATCACTCTCTTCTACTCTCTATCTCTCTCTGACACTCCATATCACACTCTGAAACTCTCTGACACTCTCTGACACTCAATGACACTCTCTGACACTCTCTGACACTCCCTATCACTATCTACCACTCTCTGACACTCTCTGACACTCTCAGACACTCTCTATCACTCTCTGACACTCTCTATCAATCTTTATCACTCTCTGACACTCTCAGAAACTCTCTATCATTCTCTCTCACTCTCTGACGCTCACTGACACTCTCACACATTCTCTGTCACTCTCAGACACTCTCTGTCACTCTCTATCACTCTCTGACACTCTGACTCTCAGACACTCTCCGTCACTCTCAGACACTCTCTGTCACTCACAGGTACTCTCAGAAACTCTCAGAAAATCTCTACCACACTCTGAAACTCTCTGACACTCTCTGAAACTCTCAGAATCTCTCTCTCACTCTCTGAAACTCTCAGACACTCTCTATCACTCTCTGACACTCTCCATCACTCTCTGACCTTCTCAGACACTCTCTATCACTCTCTGAAACTCTCTATCACTCTCTGACACTCTCTGACACTCTCTATCACTCTCTGACACTCACTGACACTCTCAGACACTCTCTGTCACTCTCAGACACTCTCTATCACTCTCAGCCACTCTCTATCACTCTCTGACTCTCTCTCTCGCTCTCTGATACTCTCTGACACTCTCAGACACTCTCTGTCACTCTCCATCATTCTCTGACACTCTCTGACACTCTCAGAATCTCTCTCTCACTCTCTGAAACTCTCAGTCACTCTCTATCACTCTCTGACACTCACTATCACTCTCTGACATTCTCAGACACTCTCTATCACTCTCTGAAACTCTCTATCACTCTCTGACACTCTCTGACACTCTCTATCACACTCTGACATTCACTGACACTCTCAGACACTCTCTGTCACACTCAGACACTCTCTATCACACTCTGAAGCTCTCTGACACTCTCAGGCACTCTCTATCACTCTCAGCCACTCTCTATCACTCTCTGACACTCTCTATCACTCTCTGACATTCTCAGACACTCTCTATCACTCTCTGAAACTCTCTATCACTCTCTGACATTCTCAGACACTCTCTATCACTCTCTGAAACTCTCTATCACTCTCTGACATTCTCAGACACTCTCTATCACTCTCTGAAACTCTCTATCACTCTCAGACACTCTCTATCACACTCTGAAGCTCTCTGACACTCTCAGCCACTCTCTATCACTCTCTGACACTCTCAGACACTCTCAGACACTCTCTGACACTCTCAGACACTCTCAGACACTCTCTATCACTCTCTGACACTCTCTGACACTCTCTGACACTCTCTATCAATCTCTATCACTCTCTGTCACTCTCAGACTCCTCAGAAACTCTCGATCACTCTCTGACACTCTCTGACAGTCTCAGACACTCTCTATCACTCTCAGACACTCTCTATCACTCTCTGACACTCTCACACACTCTCTATCACTCTCTGACACTCTCTGACACTCTCATACACTCTCAAACACTCTCTATCACTCTCTGACACACTCTGACACACTCCGACACTCTCTGACAGTCTCAGACACTCTCTATCACTCTCTGACACACTCTGACAATCTCTGACACTCTCAGACACTCTATATCACTCTCTGACACTCACTGACACTCGCAGACACTCTCTGTCACTCTCAGACACCTCAGAAACTCTCTATCGCTCTCTGACACTCTCTGACACTCTCTGACACTCTCTGACGCTCTCTGACACTCTCTGACACTCCTTATCACTCTATGACACTCTCTGACACTCTCTATCACTCTCTATCACTCTCTGTCACTGTCTGACACACTCAGACACTCTCTATCACTCTCTGTCCCTCTCAGACTCCTCAGAAACTCTCTATCACTCTCTGACACTCTCTGACACTCTCTCTCAATCTCTATCACTCTCTTTGACTCTCTGACACTCTCTGACACTCTCAGACAATCACTATCACTCTCTATCACTCTCTATCACTCTCTGACTCTCTATATCACTCTCTGAAACTCTCTGACACTCTCTGACACGCAATGACACTCTCTGACACTCCCTATCACTCTCTATCACTCTCTGTCACCCTCTGACACTCTCTGACACTCTCAGACACTCTCTAACACTCTCTGACATCTCTATCAATCTTTATCACTCTCTGACCACTCTCAGACACTCCCTATCACTCTCTATCACTCTCTCTCACTCTCTGACGCTCTCTGACACTCTCTGACAATCTCAGACACTCTCAGACACTCTCTATCACACTCTGACACTCACTGACACTCTCAGACATTCTCTGTCACTCTCAGACACTCTCTGTCACTCTCTATCACTCTCTGACACTCTGACACTCTCAGACACTCTCCGTCACTCTCAGACACTCTCTGTCACTCTCAGACACTCTCAGACACTCTCAGAAACTCTCTATCACACTCTGAAACTCTCTATCACTCCCTGACACTCTCTTTCGCTCTCTGAAACTCTCTGACACTCTCTGAAACTCTCAGACACTCTCTATCACTCTCTATCACTCTCTGACACTCTCAGAATCACTCTCTCACTCTCTGACACTCCCTATCACTCTCTGACATTCTCAGATACTCTCTATCACTCTCTGAAACTCTCTATCACTCTCTGACACTCTCTGTCACTCTCTGACACTCACTGACACTCTCAGACACTCTGTCACTCTCAGACACTCTCTGACACTCTCAGACACTCTCTGACACTCTCAGACACACTCAGACACTCTCTAACACTCTCTGTCACTCTCTATCACTCTCTGACACTCTCTATCACTCTCTGACACTCTCTGACACTCTCTGACACTCTCAGACACTCTCAGACACTCTCTGACACTCTCTAAAACTCTGTATCAATCTCTATCACTCTCTGACACTCTCAGACTCTCTCAGACACTCTCAATCACACTCAGACACTCTCAGACACTCTCTATCACTCTCAGACACTCTCTGTCACTCTCTGAAACTCTCTGAAACTCTCAGACGCTCTCTGACACTCTCAGACACTGTCTGTCACTCTCTGACATTCTCTGACACTCTCAGTCACTCTCTGACACTCCCTATCACTCTCTGACATTCTCAGATACTCTCTATCACACTCTGAAACTCTCTATCACTCCCTGACACTCTCTGACACTCTCTGTCACTCTCTGACACTCACTGACACTCTCAGACACTCTGTCACTCTCAGACACTCTCTGACACTCTCAGACACTCTCTGACACTCTCAGACACACTCAGACTCTCTCTAACACTCTCTATCACTCTCTATCACTCTCTGACACTCTCTGACACTCTCTGACACTCTCAGACACTCTCAGACACTCTCTGACACTCTCAGCCACTCTCAATCACTCTATGACTCTCTCTGAGACACTCTGACACTCTCTGACACTCTCAGACACTCTTTATCACTCTCAGACACTCTCTATCAATCTCTATCACTCTCTGACACACTCTGACAATCTCTGACTCTCTCTGACACTCTCAGACACTCTCTATCACTCTCTGACACTCTCTATCAATCTCTATCACTCTCTGACACACTCTGACAATCTCTGACACTCTCAGACATTCTCAGACACTCTATAAAACTCTCTGACACTCACTGACACTTGCAGACACTCTCTGTCACTCTCAGACACCTCAGTAACTCTCTATCTCTCTCTGACACTCTCTGACACTCTCTGACGCTCTCTGACGCTCTCTGACACTCTCTATCACTCTATGACACTCTCTGACACTCTCTATCACTCTCTATCACTCTCAGACACTCTCAGACACTCTCAGACACTCAATCACTCTCAATCACTCTCTGACACACTCTGACACTCTCTGACACTCTCTATCACTCTGTGACACTCTCAGACACTCTCTGACACTCTCAGACACTCTCTATCACTCTCTATCACTCTCTGACACTCTCTAGCACTCTCTGAATCTCTCTGACACTCTCAGACACTCTCTGACACTCTCAGACACTCTCAATTACTCTCTGACTCTCTCTGACACACTCTGACACTCTCTGACACTCTCAGACACCCTCTATCACTATCAGACACTCTCAGTCACTGTCTGACACACTCAGACACTCTCTATCACTCTCTGTCCCTCTCAGACACCTCAGAAACTCTCTATCACACTCTGACACTCTCTGACACTCTCTGACACTCTCTATCATTCTCTATCACTCTCTATCACTCTCTGACACTCTCAGACAATCACTATCACTCTCTATCACTCTCTATCACTCTCTGACACTCTATATCACTCTCTGAAACTCTCTGACACTCTCTGACACTCAATGACACTCTCTGACACTCTCTGACACCCTCTGACACTCTCTATCACTCTCTATCACTCTCTGACACTCTCTGACACTCTCAGACACTCTTTATCACTCTCTGACACTCTGACACTCTCAGACACTCTCCGTCTCTCTCAGACACTCTCTGTCACTCTCAGACACTCTCAGACACTCTCAGAAACTCTCAGAAGCTCTCTATCACACTCTGAAACTCTCTATCACTCCCTGACACTCTCTTTCGCTCTCTGAAACTCTCTGACACTCTCTGACACTCTCAGACACTCTCTATCACTCTCTATTCCTCTCTGACACTCTCTGACACGCTCAGAATCTCTCTCTCACTCTCTGAAACTCTCAGACACTCTCTATCACTCTCTGACTCTCCCTATCACTCTCTGACATTCTCAGATACTCTCTATCACTCTCGGAAACTCTCTATCACTCTCTGACACTCTCTGACACTCTCTGTCACTCTCTGACACTCACTGACACTCTCAGACACTCTCTGACACTCTCAGACACACTCAGACACTCTCTAACACTCTCTATCACTCTCTATCACTCTCTATCACTCTCAGACACTCTCAGACACTCTCAATCACTCTCTGACACTCTCTGACACTCTCAGACACTCTCAGACACTCTCTAAAACTCTGTATCAATCTCTATCACTCTCTGACACTCTCAGACTCTCTCAGACACTCTCAATCACACTCAGACACTCTCAGACACTCTCTATCACTCTCAGACACTCTCTATCACTCTCTGACATTCTCTGACACTCTCAGTCACTCTCTGACACTCTCTATCACTCTCTATCACTCTCTGACACTCTCTATCACTCTCTGACACTCTCTGACATTCTCAGACACTCTCAGACACTCTCTGACACTCTCAGCCGCTCTCAATCACTCTCTGACTCTCCCTGAAACACTCTGATACTCTCTGACACTCTCAGACACTCTCTATCACTCTCAGACACTCTCTATCAATCTCTGACACACTCTGACAGTCTCTGACACTCTCACACTCTCTCAGACACTCTCTGACATTCTCTGACACTCTCAGACAATCACTATCACTCTCTGACACTCTCTATCACTCTCAGACACTCAATATCACTCTCTATCACTCTCTGACACTCTATATCACTCTCTGAAACTCTCTGACACTCTCTGACACTCAATGACACTCTCTGACACTCCCTATCACTCTCTATCACTCTCTGACACTCTCAGACACTCTCTGACACTCTCAGACACTCTCTAACACTCTCAGACACTCTCTGGCACTCACTGACACTCTCTGACACTCTCAGACACTCTCTGCGACTCTCGAACACTCTATGACACTCTCTGACACTCTCTATCACTCTCAATTACTCTCTGACACACTCTGACACTCTCAGACACATTCAATCACTCTCTATCACATCTGACACTCTTTGACACTCTCGATCACTCTTTGACACTCTCTGACACTCTCTATCACTCTCTATTACTCTCTGACACACTCTGACACTCTCAGACACTCTCTATCACTCTCTGACACTCTCTGATACTCTCTGATACTCTCAGACACTCTCTGACACTCTCAGACACACTCAGACACGCTCTAACACTCTCTATCACTCTCTATCACTCTCTATCAATCTCAGACACTCTCAGACACTCTCAATCACTCTCTGACACTCGCTGACACTCTCAGACACTCTCTATCACTCTCTGACACTCTCTGACACTCTCAGACACACTCAGACACTGTCTAACACTCTCTATCACTCTCTATCACTCTCAGACACTCTCAGACACTCTCAAGCACTCTCTGAAACTCTCTGACACTCTCAGACTCTTTCAGACACTCTCAGACACTCTCTATCACTCTCAGACACTCTCTATCACTCTCAGACACTCTCGATCACTCTCAGACACAATCGATCACTCTCTGACACTCTCTGACACTCGCTATCACTCTCTGACACTCTCTGACACTCTCTATCACTCTCTGACACTCTCTGACACTCTCAGACAGTCTCTATCACTCTCAGACAATCATTCTCACTCTCTGACACTCTCCATCACTCTCTGACACTCTCTGACACTCTCAGACACTCTCTGACACTCTCAGACACTCTCTATCACTCTCTGACACCCTCTGACACTCTCTATCACTCTCTATTACTCTCTGACACTCTTTGACACTCTCTATCACTCTATGACAATCTCTGACACACCCTATCACTCTCCATTACTCTCTGACACTCTTTGACACTCTCTCTCACTCTCTGAAACTCTCAGACACTGTCTGTCATTCTCTGACACTCTCAGTCACTCTCTGACACTCCCTATCACTCTCTGACATTCTCAGATACTCTCTATCACACTCTGAAACTCTCTATCACTCCCTGACACTCTCTGACACTCTCTGTCACTCTCTGACACTCACTGACACTCTCAGACACTCTGTCACTCTCAGACACTCTCTGACACTCTCAGACACTCTCTGACACTCTCAGACACACTCAGACACTCTCTAACACTCTCTATCACTCTCTATCACTCTCTGACACTCTCTGACACTCTCTGACACTCTCAGACACTCTCAGACACACTCAGACACTCTCTAACACTCTCTATCACTCTCTATTACTCTCTGACACTCTCTGACACTCTCTGACACTCTCAGACACTCTCAGACACTCTCTGACACTCTCAGCCACTCTCAATCACTCTATGACTCTCTCTGAGACACTCTGACACTCTCTGACACTCTCAGACACTCTTTATCACTCTCAGACACTCTCTATCACTCTCTGACACTCTCTATCACTCTCTGACACTCTCTGACACTCTCTGACACTCTCTGACACTCTCAGACACTCTCTATCACTCTCTGACACTCTCTATCAATCTCTATCACTCTCTGACACACTCTGACAATCTCTGACACTCTCAGACATTCTCAGACACTCTATAAAACTCTCTGACACTCACTGACACTTGCAGACACTCTCTGTCACTCTCAGACACCTCAGTAACTCTCTATCTCTCTCTGACACTCTCTGACACTCTCTGACGCTCTCTGACGCTCTCTGACACTCTCTATCACTCTATGACACTCTCTGACACTCTCTATCACTCTCTATCACTCTCAGACACTCTCAGACACTCTCAGACACTCAATCACTCTCAATCACTCTCTGACACACTCTGACACTCTCTGACACTCTCAGACACACTTTGACACTCTCAGACACTCTCTAACACTCTGTATCACTCTCTATCACTCTGTGACACTCTCAGACACTCTCTGACACTCTCAGACACTCTCTATCACTCTCTATCACTCTCTGACACTCTCTAGCACTCTCTGAATCTCTCTGACACTCTCAGACACTCTCAGACACTCTCTGACACTCTCAGACACTCTCAATTACTCTCTGACTCTCTCTGACACACTCTGACACTCTCTGACACTCTCAGACACCCTCTATCACTATCAGACACTCTCAGTCACTGTCTGACACACTCAGACACTCTCTATCACTCTCTGTCCCTCTCAGACACCTCAGAAACTCTCTATCACACTCTGACACTCTCTGACACTCTCTATCAATCTCTATCACTCTCTATCACTCTCTGACACTCTCAGACAATCACTATCACTCGCTATCACTCTCTATCACTCTCTGACACTCTATATCACTCTCTGAAACTCTCTGACACTCTCTGACACTCAATGACACTCTCTGACACTCTCTGACACCCTCTGACACTCTCTATCACTCTCTATCACTCTCTGACACTCTCTGACACTCTCAGACACTCTTTATCACTCTCTGACACTCTGACACTCTCAGACACTCTCCGTCTCTCTCAGACACTCTCTGTCACTCTCAGACACTCTCAGACACTCTCAGAAACTCTCAGAAGCTCTCTATCACACTCTGAAACTCTCTATCACTCCCTGACACTCTCTTTCGCTCTCTGAAACTCTCTGACACTCTCTGACACTCTCAGACACTCTCTATCACTCTCTATTCCTCTCTGACACTCTCTGACACGCTCAGAATCTCTCTCTCACTCTCTGAAACTCTCAGACACTCTCTATCACTCTCTGTCCCTCTCAGACACCTCAGAAACTCTCTATCACACTCTGACACTCTCTGACACTCTCTATCAATCTCTATCACTCTCTATCACTCTCTGACACTCTCAGACAATCACTATCACTCTCTATCACTCTCTATCACTCTCTGACACTCTATATCACTCTCTGAAACTCTCTGACACTCTCTGACACTCAATGACACTCTCTGACACTCTCTGACACCCTCTGACACTCTCTATCACTCTCTATCACTCTCTGACACTCTCTGACACTCTCAGACACTCTTTATCACTCTCTGACACTCTGACACTCTCAGACACTCTCCGTCTCTCTCAGACACTCTCTGTCACTCTCAGACACTCTCAGACACTCTCAGAAACTCTCAGAAGCTCTCTATCACACTCTGAAACTCTCTATCACTCCCTGACACTCTCTTTCGCTCTCTGAAACTCTCTGACACTCTCTGACACTCTCAGACACTCTCTATCACTCTCTATTCCTCTCTGACACTCTCTGACACGCTCAGAATCTCTCTCTCACTCTCTGAAACTCTCAGACACTCTCTATCACTCTCTGACTCTCCCTATCACTCTCTGACATTCTCAGATACTCTCTATCACTCTCGGAAACTCTCTATCACTCTCTGACACTCTCTGACACTCTCTGTCACTCTCTGACACTCACTGACACACTCAGACACTCTCTGACACTCTCAGACACACTCAGACACTCTCTAACACTCTCTATCACTCTCTATCACTCTCTATCACTCTCAGACACTCTCAGCCACTCTCAATCACTCTCTGACACTCTCTGACACTCTCAGACACTCTCTAAAACTCTGTATCAATCTCTATCACTCTCTGACACTCTCAGACTCTCTCAGACACTCTCAATCACACTCAGACACTCTCAGACACTCTCTATCACTCTCAGACACTCTCTATCACTCTCTGACATTCTCTGACACTCTCAGTCACTCTCTGACACTCTCTATCACTCTCTATCACTCTCTGACACTCTCTATCACTCTCTGACACTCTCTGACACTCTCAGACACTCTCAGACACTCTCTGACACTCTCAGCCGCTCTCAATCACTCTCTGACTCTCCCTGAAACACTCTGACACTCTCTGACACTCTCAGACACTCTCTATCACTCTCAGACACTCTCTATCAATCTCTGACACACTCTGACAGTCTCTGACACTCTCACACTCTCTCAGACACTCTCTGACATTCTCTGACACTCTCAGACAATCACTATCACTCTCTGACACTCTCTATCACTCTCAGACACTCAATATCACTCTCTATCACTCTCTGACACTCTATATCACTCTCTGAAACTCTCTGACACTCTCTGAAACTCAATGACACTCTCTGACACTCCCTATCACTCTCTATCACTCTCTGACACTCTCAGACACTCTCTGACACTCTCAGACACTCTCTAACACTCTCAGACACTCTCTGGCACTCACTGACACTCTCTGACACTCTCAGACACTCTCTGCGACTCTCGAACACTCTATGACACTCTCTGACACTCTCTATCACTCTCTATTACTCTCTGACACACTCTGACACTCTCAGACACATTCAATCACTCTCTATCACATCTGACACTCTTTGACACTCTCGATCACTCTTTGACACTCTCTGACACTCTCTATCACTCTCTATTACTCTCTGACACACTCTGACACTCTCAGACACTCTCTATCACTCTCTGACACTCTCTGATACTCTCTGATACTCTCAGACACTCTCTGACACTCTCAGACACACTCAGACACGCTCTAACACTCTCTATCACTCTCTATCACTCTCTATCACTCTCAGACACTCTCAGACACTCGCAATCACTCTCTGACACTCTCTGACACTCTCAGACACTCTCTATCACTCTCTGACACTCTCTGACACTCTCAGACACACTCAGACACTGTCTAACACTCTCTATCACTCTCTATCACTCTCAGACACTCTCAGACACTCTCAAGCACTCTCTGAAACTCTCTGACACTCTCAGACTCTTTCAGACACTCTCAGACACTCTCTATCACTCTCAGACACTCTCTATCACTCTCAGACACTCTCGATCACTCTCAGACACTATCGATCACTCTCTGACACTCTCTGACACTCGCTATCACTCTCTGACACTCTCTGACACTCTCTATCACTCTCTGACACTCTCTGACACTCTCTGACACTCTCAGACACTCTCTGACACTCTCAGACAGTCTCTATCACTCTCAGACAATCATTCTCACTCTCTGACACTCTCCATCACTCTCTGACACTCTCTGACACTCTCAGACACTCTCTGACACTCTCAGACACTCTCTATCACTCTCTGACACCCTCTGACACTCTCTATCACTCTCTATTACTCTCTGACACTCTTTGACACTCTCTATCACTCTATGACAATCTCTGACACACCCTATCACTCTCCATTACTCTCTGACACTCTCTGACACTCTCAGACACTCTCTGACACTCTCAGACAGTCTCTATCACTCTCAGACAATCATTCTCACTCTCTGACACTCTCCATCACTCTCTGACACTCTCTGACACTCTCAGACACTCTCTGACACTCTCAGACACTCTCTATCACTCTCTGACACCCTCTGACACTCTCTATCACTGTCTATTACTCTCTGAAACTCTCAGACACTCTCTATCACTCTCTGACATTCTCTATCACTCTGTGACATTCTCAGACACTCTCTATCACTCTCTGAAACTCTCTATCACTCTCTGACACTCTCTATCACTCTCTGACACTCACTGACACTCTCAGACACTCTCTGTCACTCTCAGACACTCTCTATCACACTCTGAAGCTCTCTGACACTCTCAGACACTCTCCATCATTCTCTGAATCTCTCTGACGCACTCTGACACTCTCTGACACTCACTGACACTCTCAGACACACTCAATCACTCTCGATCACACTCTGACTCTCTCTGGGACTCTCAGACACTCTCTATCACTCTCTGACACTCTCTATCACTCTCTGACATTCTCAGACACTCTCTATCACTCCCTGACACTCTCTATCACTCTCTGACACTCTCTGACACTCTCTGTCACTCTATGATTCTCTCTGACACTCTCTATCACTCTATCACTCTCTGACACTCTCCGACGCTCTCAGACACTCTCTATCACTCTCAATCACACTCTGACCCTCTCTGACATTCTCAGACACTCTCAGACACTCTCTATCACTCTCTGGCACTCTCTGACACTCTCTGACACTCTCAGACACAGTCAATCACTCTCTATCACTCTCTGAAACTCTTTGACACTCTCTATCACTCTATGACACTCTCTGACACTCACTATCACTCTTTATTACTCTCTGACACACTCTGACACACTCTGAAACTCTCTGACACTCTCAGACACTCTCTATCACTCTCTGACACTCTCTGAAACTCTCTGACACTCTCTATCTTTTTCTGACACTCTCTATCACTCTCTATCACTCTCTGACACTCTCAGACACTCTCTGACACTCTCAGACACTCTCTAACACTCTCAGACACTCTCTTACACTCTCAGACACTCTCTGGCACTCACTGACACTCTCTGACACTCTCAGACACTCTCTGAGACTCTCGAACACTCTTTATTACTCACTGAGACACTCTGACACACTCTGAAACTCTCTGACACTCTCAGACACTCTCTGACACTCTCAGACACTCTCTGACACTCTCAGACACTCTCTAACAATCTTGACACTCTCTGGCACTCACTGACACTCTCTGACACTCTCAGACACTCTCTGACACTCACTATCACTCTTTATTACTCTCTGACACACTCTGACACACTCTGAAACTCTCTGACACTCTCAGACACTCTCTATCACTCTCTATCACTCTCTGGCACTCTCTATCAATCTCTGACACGTTCTGACACTCTCAGACACTCTCTGACACTCTCTGACACTCTCAGACACTCTCTGAAACTCTCAGACACTCTCAATCACTCTCTGACTCTCTCTGACACTCTCTGACACTCTCTGACACTCTCAGACACTCTCTGACACTCTCAGACACTCTCAATCACTCTCTGACTCTCTCTGACACACTCTGACACTCTATATCACTCTCTGAAACTCTCTGACACTCTCTGACACTCTCAGACACTCTCTATCACTCTCTATCACTCTCTGACATCTCTATCAATCTTTATCACTCTCTGACACTCTCTATCACTCTATGACACTCTCTGACACTCTCTATCACTCTCTATCACTCTCTGACACTGTCAGACACACTCAGACACTCACTATCACTCTCTATCAATCTCTGACACACACTGACAGTCTCTGACACTCTCAGACTCTCTCAGAAACTCTCTGACACTCTCAGACAATCACTATCACTCTCTATCACTCTCTGACACTCTCCGTCACATTCAGACACTCAATATCACTCTCTATCACTCTATATCACTCTCTGAAACTCTCTGACACTCTCTGACACTCAATGACACTCTCTGACACTCCCTATCACTCTCGATCACTCTCGATCACTCTCTGACACTCTCTGACACTCTCTGACACTCTCAGACACTCTCAGACACTCTCTACAACTCTCTATCACTCTCTGACACTCTCTGACACGCTCAGAATCTCTCTCTCACTCTCTGAAATTCTCAGACACTCTCTATCACTCTCTGACACTCCCTATCACTCTCTGACATTCTCAGATACTCTCTATCACTCTCTGAAACTCTCTGTCACTCTCTGACACTCTCTGACACTCTCTGACACTCTCTGTCACTCTCTGACACTCACTGACACTCTCAGACACTCTCTATCACTCTCAGACACTCTCAGACACTCTCAATCACTCTCAATCACTCTCAGACACTCTCTGACACTCTCAGACACTCTCTGACACTCTCAGACACTCTCAGACACTCTGTATCAATCTCCAACACTCTCTGACACACTCAGACTCTCTCAGACAGTCTCAATCACACTCAGACACTCTCAGACACTCTATATCACTCTCAGACACTCTCTATCACTCTCTGACACTCTCTGAAACTCTCTGAAACTCTCAGACACTCTCTGTCACTCTCTGACACTCTCTGACACTCTCAGTCACTCTCTGACACTCTCTATCATTCTCTATCACTCTCTGACACTCTCTATCACTCTCTGACACTCTCTGATACTCTCAGACACTCTCAGACACTCTCTGACACTCTCAGCCACTCTCAATCACTCTATGACTCTCTCTGTGACACTCTGACACTCTCTGACACTCTCAGACACTCACTATAACTCTCAGACACTCTCTATCACTCTCTGACACTCTCTATCACTCTCTGACAATCTCTGACACTCTCTGACACTCTCTGACACTCTCTGACACTCTCTATCACTCTCTGACACTCTCTATCACTCTCTATCACTCTCTGACACTCTCTATCACTCTCTGACACTCTCTGATACTCTCAGACACTCTCAGACACTCTCTGACACTCTCAGCCACTCTCAATCACTCTATGACTCTCTCTGAGACACTCTGACACTCTCTGACACTCTCAGACACTCACTATCACTCTCAGACACTCTATATCACTCTCTGACACTCTATATCACTCTCTGACACTCTCTATCACTCTCTGACACTCTCTGACACTCTCTGACACTCTCTGACACACTCTGACAATCTCTGACACTCTCAGACATTCTCAGACACTCTATAAAACTCTCTGACACTCACTGACACTTGCAGACACTCTCTGTCATTCTCAGACACCTCAGTAACTCTCTATCTCTCTCTGACACTCTCTGACACTCTCTGACACTCTCTGACGCTCTCTGACGCTCTCTGACACTCTCTATCACTCTATGACACTCTCTGACACTCTCTATCACTCTCTATCACTCTCAGACACTCTCAGACACTCTCAGACACTCAATCACTCTCAATCACTCTCTGACACTCTCTGACACTCTCAGACACACTTTGACACTCTCAGACACTCTCTAACACTCTGTATCACTCTCTATCACTCTGTGACACTCTCAGACACTCTCTGACACTCTCAGACACTCTCTATCACTCTCTATCACTCTCTGAATCACTCTATCACTCTCTGACACTCTCAGACACTCTCAGACACTCTCTGACACTCGCAGACACTCTCAATTACTCTCTGACTCTCTCTGACACACTCTGACACTCTCTGACACTCTCAGACACCCTCTATCACTATCAGACACTCTCAGTCACTGTCTGACACACTCAGACACTCTCTATCACTCTCTGTCCCTCTCAGACACCTCAGAAACTCTCTATCACACTCTGACACTCTCTGACACTCTCTATCAATATCTATCACTCTCTATCACTCTCTGACACTCTCAGACAATCACTATCACTCTCTATCACTCTCTATCACTCTCTGACACTCTATATCACTCTCTGACACTCTCTGACACCCTCTGACACTCTCTATCACTCTCTATCACTCTCTGACACTCTCTGACACGCTCAGAATCACTCTCTCACTCTCTGAAACTCTCAGACACTCTCTATCACTCTCTGACACTCCCTATCACTCTCTGACATTCTCAGATACTCTCTATCACTCTCGGAAACTCTCTATCACTCTCTGACACTCTCTGACACTCTCTGTCACTCTCTGACACTCACTGACACTCTCAGACACTCTCTGACACTCTCTGACACTCTCAGACACTCTCTATCACTCTCTATTACTCTCTGACACTCTCTGACTCTCTCTGACACTCTCTGTCACTCTCTGACACTCACTGACACTCTCAGCCACTCTCTGACACTCTCAGACACACTCAGACACTCTCTAACACTCTCTATCACTCTCTATCACTCTCAGACACTCTCAGACACTCTCAATCACTCTCAATCACTCTCTGACACTCTCTGACACTCTCAGACACTCTCTGACACTCTCAGACACTCTCTAACACTCTGTATCAATCTCTATCACTCTCTGACACTCTCAGACTCTCTCAGACACTCTCAATCACACTCAGACACTCTCAGACACTCTCTATCACTCTCAGACACTCTCTATCACTCTCTGACACTCTCTGAAACGCTCAGACGCTTTCTGACACTCTCAGACACTGTCTGTCACTCTCTGACATTCTCTGACACTCTCAGTCACTCTCTGACACTCTCTATCACTCTCTGACACACTCTGACAATCTCTGACACACTCAGACACTGTCTAACACTCTCTATCACTCTCTATCACTCTCAGACACTCTCAGACACTCTCAAGCACTCTCTGAAACTCTCTGACACTCTCAGACTCTTTCAGACACTCTCAGACACTCTCTATCACTCTCAGACACTCTCTATCACTCTCAGACACTCTCGATCACTCTCAGACACTATCGATCACTCTCTGACACTCTCTGACACTCGCTATCACTCTCTGACACTCTCTGACACTCTCTATCACTCTCTGACACTCTCTGACACTCTCTGACACTCTCAGACACTCTCTGACACTCTCAGACAGTCTCTATCACTCTCAGACAATCTCTCTCACTCTCTGACACTCTCCATCACTCTCTGACACTCTCTGACACTCTCAGACACTCTCTGACACTCTCAGACACTCTCTATCACTCTCTGACACCCTCTGACACTCTCTATCACTCTCTATTACTCTCTGACACTCTTTGACACTCTCTATCACTCTATGACAATCTCTGACACACCCTATCACTCTCCATTACTCTCTGACACTCTTTGACACTCTCTCTCACTCTCTGAAACTCTCAGACACTCTCTATCACTCTCTGACATTCTCTATCACTCTGTGACATTCTCAGACACACTCTATCACTCTCTGAAACTCTCTATCACTCTCTGACACTCTCTATCACTCTCTGACACTCACTGACACTCTCAGACACTCTCTGTCACTCTCAGACACTCTCTATCACACTCTGAAGCTCTCTGACACTCTCAGACACTCTCCATCACTCTCTGAATCTCTCTGACGCACTCTGACACTCTCTGACACTCACTGACACTCTCAGACACACTCAATCACTCTCGATCACACTCTGACTCTCTCTGGGACTCTCAGACACTCTATCACTCTCTGACACTCTCTATCACTCTCTGACATTCTCAGACAATCTCTATCACTCCCTGACACTCTCTATCACTCTCTGACACTCTCTGACACTCTCTGTCACTCTATGATTCTCTCTGACACTCTCTATCCCTCTATCACTCTCTGACACTCTCCGACGCTCTCAGACACTCTCTATCACTCTCAATCACACTCTGACCCTCTCTGACATTCTCAGACACTCTCAGACACTCTCTATCACTCTCTGGCACTCTCTGACACTCTCTGACACTCTCAGACACAGTCAATCACTCTCTATCACTCTCTGAAACTCTTTGACACTCTCTATCACTCTCTGACACTCTCTGAAACTCTCTGACACTCTCTATCTTTTTCTGACACTCTCTATCACTCTCTATCACTCTCTGACACTCTCAGACACTCTCTGACACTCTCAGACACTCTCTAACACTCTCAGACACTCTCTTACACTCTCAGACACTCTCTGGCACTCACTGACACTCTCTGACACTCTCAGACACTCTCTGAGACTCTCGAACACTCTTTATTACTCACTGAGACACTCTGACACACTCTGAAACTCTCTGACACTCTCAGACACTCTCTGACACTCTCAGACACTCTCAGACACTCTCTGACACTCTCAGACACTCTCTAACACTCTCAGACACTCTCTGGCACTCACTGACACTCTCTGACACTCTCAGACACTCTCTGACACTCACTATCACTCTTTATTACTCTCTGACACACTCTGACACACTCTGAAACTCTCTGACACTCTCAGACACTCTCTATCACTCTCTATCACTCTCTGGCACTCTCTATCAATCTCTGACACGCTCTGACACTCTCAGACACTCTCTGACACTCTCTGACACTCTCAGACACTCTCTGACACTCTCAGACACTCTCAATCACTCTCTGACTCTCTCTGACACTCTCTGACACTCTCTGACACTCTCAGACACTCTCTGACACTCTCAGACACTCTCAATCACTCTCTGACTCTCTCTGACACACTCTGACACTCTATATCACTCTCTGAAACTCTCTGACACTCTCTGACACTCTCAGACACTCTCTATCACTCTCTATCACTCTCTGACATCTCTATCAATCTTTATCACTCTCTGACACTCTCTATCACTCTATGACACTCTCTGACACTCTCTATCACTCTCTATCACTCTCTGACACTGTCTGACACACTCAGACACTCTCTATCACTCTCTATCAATCTCTGACACACACTGACAGTCTCTGACACTCTCAGACTCTCTCAGAAACTCTCTGACACTCTCAGACAATCACTATCACTCTCTATCACTCTCTGACACTCTCCGTCACTCTCAGACACTCAATATCACTCTCTATCACTCTATATCACTCTCTGAAACTCTCTGACACTCTCTGACACTCAATGACACTCTCTGACACTCCCTATCACTCTCGATCACTCTCGATCACTCTCTGACACTCTCTGACACTCTCAGACACTCTCAGACACTCTCTACCACTCTCTATCACTCTCTGACACTCTCTGACACGCTCAGAATCTCTCTCTCACTCTCTGAAATCCTCAGACACTCTCTATCACTCTCTGACACTCCCTATCACTCTCTGACATTCTCAGATACTCTCTATCACTCTCTGAAACTCTCTGTCACTCTCTGACACTCTCTGACACTCTCTGACACTCTCTGTCACTCTCTGACACTCACTGACACTCTCAGACACTCTCTATCACTCTCAGACACTCTCAGACACTCTCAATCACTCTCAATCACTCTCAGACACTCTCTGACACTCTCAGACACTCTCTGACACTCTCAGACACTCTCAGACACTCTGTATCAATCTCCAACACTCTCTGACACACTCAGACTCTCTCAGACAGTCTCAATCACACTCAGACACTCTCAGACACTCTCTATCACTCTCAGACACTCTCTATCACTCTCTGACACTCTCTGAAACTCTCTGAAACTCTCAGACACTCTCTGTCACTCTCTGACACTCTCTGACACTCTCAGTCACTCTCTGACACTCTCCATCACTCTCTATCACTCTCTGACACTCTCTGACACTCTCTATCACTCTCTGACACTCTCTGATACTCTCAGACACTCTCAGACACTCTCTGACACTCTCAGCCACTCTCAATCACTCTATGACTCTCTCTGAGACACTCTGACACTCTCTGACACTCTCAGACACTCACTATCACTCTCAGACACTCTCTATCACTCTCTGACACTCTCTATCACTCTCTGACACTCTCTGACACTCTCTGACACTCTCTGACACTCTCTATCACTCTCTGACACTCTCTATCAATCTCTATCACTCTCTGACACTCTCTATCACTCTCTGACACTCTCTGATACTCTCAGACACTCTCAGACACTCTCTGACACTCTCAGCCACTCTCAATCACTCTATGACTCTCTCTGAGACACTCTGACACTCTCTGACACTCTCAGACACTCACTATCACTCTCAGACACTCTCTATCACTCTATGACACTCTCTGACACTCTCTATCACTCTCAGACACTCTCTATCACTCTCTGACAGTCTCTGACACTCTCAGACATTCTCAGACACTCTAAAACACTCTCTGACACTCACTGACACTTGCAGACACTCTCTGTCACTCTCAGACACCTCAGTAACTCTCTATCTCTCTCTGACACTCTCTGACACTCTCTGACACTCTCTGACGCTCTCTGACGCTCTCTGACACTCTCTATCACTCTATGACACTCTCTGACACTCTCTATCACTCTCTATCACTCTCAGACACTCTCAGACACTCTCAGACACTCAATCACTCTCAATCACTCTCTGACACTCTCTGACACTCTCAGACACACTTTGACTCTCTCAGATACTCTCTAACACTCTGTATCACTCTCTATCACTCTGTGACACTCTCAGACACTCTCTGACACTCTCAGACACTCTCTATCACTCTCTATCACTCTCTGACACTCTCTATCACTCTCTGACACTCTCAGACACTCTCAGACACTCTCTGACACTCTCAGACACTCTCAATTACTCTCTGACTCTCTCTGACACACTCTGACACTCTCTGACACTCTCAGACACCCTCTATCACTATCAGACACTCTCAGTCACTGTCTGACACACTCAGACACTCTCTATCACTCTCTGTCCCTCTCAGACACCTCAGAAACTCTCTATCACACTCTGACACTCTCTGACACTCTCTATCAATCTCTATCACTCTCTATCACTCTCTGACACTCTCAGACAATCACTATCACTCTCTATCACTCTCTATCACTCTCTGACACTCTATATCACTCTCTGAAACTCTCTGACACTCTCTGACAAACAATGACACTCTCTGACACTCTCTGACAACCTCTGACACTCTCTATCACTCTCTATCACTCTCTGACACTCTCTGACACTCTCAGACACTCTCTATCACTCTCTGACACTCTGTCACTCTCAGACACTCTCAGACACTCTCAGAAACTCTCAGAAGCTCTCTATCTCACTCTGAAACTCTCTATCACTCCCTGACACTCTCTTTCGCTCTCTGAAACTCTCTGACACTCTCTGACACGCTCAGAATCACTCTCTCACTCTCTGAAACTCTCAGACACTCTCTATCACTCTCTGACACTCCCTATCACTCTCTGACACTCTCTGACACTCTCTGTCACTCTCTGACACTCACTGACACTCTCAGACACTCTCTGACACTCTCTGACACTCTCAGACACTCTCTATCACTCTCTATTACTCTCTGACACTCTCTGACACTCTCTGACACTCTCTGTCACTCTTTGACACTCACTGACACTCTCAGACACTCTCTGACACTCTCAGACACACTTTGACTCTCTCAGATACTCTCTAACACTCTGTATCACTCTCTATCACTCTGTGACACTCTCAGACACTCTCTGACACTCTCAGACACTCTCTATCACTCTCTATCACTCTCTGACACTCTCTATCACTCTCTGACACTCTCAGACACTCTCAGACACTCTCTGACACTCTCAGACACTCTCAATTACTCTCTGACTCTCTCTGACACACTCTGACACTCTCTGACACTCTCAGACACCCTCTATCACTATCAGACACTCTCAGTCACTGTCTGACACACTCAGACACTCTCTATCACTCTCTGTCCCTCTCAGACACCTCAGAAACTCTCTATCACACTCTGACACTCTCTGACACTCTCTATCAATCTCTATCACTCTCTATCACTCTCTGACACTCTCAGACAATCACTATCACTCTCTATCACTCTCTATCACTCTCTGACACTCTATATCACTCTCTGAAACTCTCTGACACTCTCTGACAAACAATGACACTCTCTGACACTCTCTGACAACCTCTGACACTCTCTATCACTCTCTATCACTCTCTGACACTCTCTGACACTCTCAGACACTCTCTATCACTCTCTGACACTCTGTCACTCTCAGACACTCTCAGACACTCTCAGAAACTCTCAGAAGCTCTCTATCTCACTCTGAAACTCTCTATCACTCCCTGACACTCTCTTTCGCTCTCTGAAACTCTCTGACACTCTCTGACACGCTCAGAATCACTCTCTCACTCTCTGAAACTCTCAGACACTCTCTATCACTCTCTGACACTCCCTATCACTCTCTGACACTCTCTGACACTCTCTGTCACTCTCTGACACTCACTGACACTCTCAGACACTCTCTGACACTCTCTGACACTCTCAGACACTCTCTATCACTCTCTATTACTCTCTGACACTCTCTGACACTCTCTGACACTCTCTGTCACTCTTTGACACTCACTGACACTCTCAGACACTCTCTGACACTCTCAGACACACTCAGACACTCTCTAACACTCTCTATCACTCTCTATCACTCTCAGACACTCTCAGACACTCTCAATCACTCTCTGACACTCTCTGACACTCTCAGACACTCTCTAACACTCTGTATCAATCTCTATCACTCTCTGACACTCTCAGACTCTCTCAGACACTCTCAATCACACTCAGACACTCTCAGACACTCTCTATCACTCTCAGACACTCTCTATCACTCTCTGACACTCTCTGAAACGCTCAGACGCTTTCTGACACTCTCAGACACTGTCTGTCACTCTCTGACATTCTCTGACACTCTCAGTCACTCTCTGACACTCTCTATCACTCTCTATCACTCTCTGACACTCTCTATCACTCACTGGCACTCTCTGACACTCTCAGACACTCTCAGACACTCTCTGACACTCTCAGCCGCTCTCAATCACTCTCTGACTCTCTCTGAAACACTCTGACACTCTCAGACACTCTCTATCACTCTCAGACACTCTCTATCACTCTCTGACACTCTCTATCACTCTCTGATACTCTCTGACACTCTCAGACACTCTCTATCACTCTCTGACAATCTCTGACACTCTCAGACATTCTCAGACACTCTATAACACTCTCTGACACTCACTGACACTTGCAGACACTCTCTGTCACTCTCAGACACCTCAGTAACTCTCTATCTCTCTCTGACACTCTCTGACACTCTCTGACACTCTCTGACGCTCTCTGACGCTCTCTGACACTCTCTATCACTCTATGACATTCTCTGACACTCTCTATCACGCTCTATCACTGTCTGGCACTGTCTGACACACTCAGACACTCTCTATCACTCTCTATCAATCTCTGACACACTCTGAGTCTCTGACACTCTCACACTCTCTCAGACACTCTCTGACATTCTCTGACACTCTCAGACAATCACTATCACTCTCTATCACTCTCTGACACTCTCTGACACTCTCTGACACTCAATGCCACTCTCTGACACTCCCTATCACTCTCTATCACTCTCTGACACTCTCAGACACTCTCTGACACTCTCAGACACTCTCTAACACTCTCAGACACTCTCTGGCACTCACTGACACTCTCTGACACTCTCAGACACTCTCTGAGACTCTCGAACACTCTATGACACTCTCTGACACTCTCTATCACTCTCTATTACTCTCTGACACACTCTGACACTCTCAGACACATTCAATCACTCTCTATCACTCTCTGACACTCTTTGACACTCTCGATCACTCTTTGACACTCTCTGACACTCTCTATCACTCTCTATTACTCTCTGAAACACTCTGACACTCTCTGACACTCTCAGACACTCTCTATCACTCTCTGACACTCTCTGATACTCTCAGACACTCTCTGACAATCTCAGACACACTCAGACACGCTCTAACACTCTCTATCACTCTCTATCACTCTCAGACACTCTCAGACACTCTCAATCACTCTCTGACACTCACTGACACTCTCAGACACTCTCTGACACTCTCAGACACACTCAGACACTCTCCAACACTCTCTATCACTCTCTATCACTCTCTGACACTCTCTATCACTCTCTGACACTCTCTGACACTCTCTGACACTCTCTGACACTCTCAGACACTCTCTATCACTCTCTGACACTCTCTATCAATCTCTATCAATCTCTATCACTCTCTGACACACTCTGACAATCTCTGACACTCTCAGACATTCTCAGACACTCTATAAAACTCTCTGACACTCACTGACACTTGCAGACACTCTCTGTCACTCTCAGACACCTCAGTAACACTCTATCTCTCTCTGACACTCTCTGACACTCTCTGACGCTCTCTGACGCTCTCTGACACTCTCTATTACTCTATGACACTCTCTGACACTCTCTATCACTCTCTATCACTCTCAGACACTCTCAGACACTCTCAGACACTCAATCACTCTCAATCACTCTCTGACACTCTCTGACACTCTCAGACACACTTTGACACTCTCAGACACTCTCTAACACTCTGTATCACTCTCTATCACTCTGTGACACTCTCAGACACTCTCTGACACTCTCAGACACTCTCTATCACTCTCCATCACTCTCTGACACTCTCTATCACTCTCTGACACTCTCTGAAACCCTCAGACACTCTCAGACACTCTCTGACACTCTCAGACACTCTCAATTACTCTCTGACTCTCTCTGACACACTCTGACACTCTCTGACACTCTCAGACACCCTCTATCACTATCAGACACTCTCAGTCACTGTCTGACACACTCAGACACTCTCTATCACTCTCTGTCCCTCTCAGACACCTCAGAAACTCTCTATCACACTCTGACACTCTCTGACACTCTCTATCAATCTCTATCACTCTCTATCACTCTCTGACACTCTCAGACAATCACTATCACTCTCTATTACTCTCTATCACTCTCTGACACTCTATATCACTCTCTGAAACTCTCTGACACTCTCTGACACTCAATGACACTCTCTGACACCCTCTGACACTCTCTATCACTCTCTATCACTCTCTGACACTCTCTGACACTCTCAGACACTCTCTATCACTGTCTGACATTCTGACACTCTCAGACACTCTCCGTCTCTCTCAGACACTCTCTGTCACTCTCAGACACTCTCAGACACTCTCAGAAACTCTCAGAAGCTCTCTATCACACTCTGAAACTCTCTATCACTCCCTGACACTCTCTTTCGCTCTCTGAAACTCTCTGACACTCTCTGACACTCTCAGACACTCTCTATCACTCTCTATTACTCTCTGACACTCTCTGACACGCTCAGAATCTCTCTCTCACTCTCTGAAACTCTCAGACACTCTCTATCACTCTCTGACACTCCCTATCACTCTCTGACATTCTCAGATACTCTCTATCACTCTCGGAAACTCTCTATCACTCTCTGACACTCTCTGACACTCTCTGTCACTCTCTGACACTCACTGACACTCTCATACACTCTCTGACACTCTCAGACACACTCAGACACTCTCTAACACTCTCTATCACTCTCTATCACTCTCAGACACTCTCAGACACTCTCAATCACTCTCAATCACTCTCTGACACTCTCTGACACTCTCAGACACTCTCTGACACTCTCAGACACTCTCTAACACTCTGTATCAATCTCTATCACTCTCTGACACTCTCAGACTCTCTCAGACACTCTCAGTCACACTCAAACACTCTCAGACACTCTCTATCACTCTCAGACACTCTCTATCACTCTCTGACACTCTCTGAAACTCTCAGACGCTTTCTGACACTCTCAGACACTGTCTGTCACTCTCTGACATTCTCTGACACTCTCAGTCACTCTCTGACACTCTCTATCACTCTCTATCACTCTCTGACACTCTCTATCACTCTCTGACACTCTCTGACACTCTCAGACACTCTCTGACACTCTCAGCCGCTCTCAATCACTCTCTGACTCTCTCTGAAACACTCTGACACTCTCTGACACTCTCAGACACTCTCTATCACTCTCAGACACTCTCTATCACTCTCTGACACTCTCTATCACTCTCTGACACTCTCTGACACTCTCTGACACTCTCTGACACTCTCTGACACTCTCAGACACTCTCTATCACTCTCTGACAATCTCTGACACACTCAGACATTCTCAGACACTCTATAACACTCTCTGACACTCACTGACACTTGCAGACACTCTCTGTCACTCTCAGACACCTCAGTAACTCTCTATCTCTCTCTGACACTCTCTGACACTCTCTGACACTCTCTGACGCTCTCTGATGCTCTCTGACACTCTCTATCACTCTATGACACTCTCTGACACTCTCTATCACGCTCTATCACTCTCTGGCACGGTCTGACACACTCAGACATTCTCTACAACTCTCTATCAATCTCTGACACACTCTGACAGTCTCTGACACTCTCACACTCTCTCAGACACTCCCTGACATTCTCTGACACTCTCAGACAATCACTATCACTCTCTATCACTCTCTGACACTCTCTATCACTCTCAGACACTCAATATCACTCTCTATCACTCTCAGACACTCTCTATCACTCTCTGACACTCTCTATCACTCTCTGACACTCTCTGACACTCTCTGACACTCTCAGACACTCTCTATCACTCTCTGACAGTCTCTGACACTCTCAGACATTCTCAGACACTCTATAACACTCTCTGACACTCACTGACACTTGCAGACACTCTCTGTCACTCTCAGACACCTCAGTAACTCTCTATCTCTCTCTGTCACTCTCTGACACTCTCTGACACTCTCTGACGCTCTCTGACGCTCTCTGACACTCTCTATCACTCTATGACACTCTCTGACACTCTCTATCACTCTCTATCACTCTCAGACACTCTCAGACACTCTCTGTCACTCTCTGACAGTCTCTGACACTCTCAGACATTCTCAGACACTCTATAACACTCTCTGACACTCACTGACACTTGCAGACACTCTCTGTCACTCTCAGACACCTCAGTAACTCTCTATCTCTCTCTGACACTCTCTGACACTCTCTGACACTCTCTGACGCTCTCTGACGCTCTCTGACACTCTCTATCACTCTATGACACTCTCTGACACTCTCTATCACTCTCTATCACTATCAGACACTCTCAGACACTCTCAGACACTCAATCACTCTCAATCACTCTCTGACACTCTCTGACACTCTCAGACACACTTTGACACTCTCAGACACTCTCTAACACTATCAGACACTCTCAGTCACTGTCTGACACACTCAGACACTCTCTATCACTCTCTGTCCCTCTCAGACACCTCAGAAACTCTCTATCACACTCTGACACTCTCTGACACTCTCTATCAATCTCTATCACTCTCTATCACTCTCTGACACTCTCAGACAATCACTATCACTCTCTATCACTCTCTATCACTCTCTGACACTCTATATCACTCTCTGAAACTCTCTATCACTCTCTGACACTCTGACACTCTCAGACATTCTCCGTCTCTCTCAGACACTCTCTGTCACTCTCAGACACTCTCAGACACTCTCAGCAACTCTCAGAAGCTCTCTATCACACTCTGAAACTCTCTATCACTCCCTGACACTCTCTTTCGCTCTCTGAAACTCTCTGACACTCTCAGACACTCTCTATCACTCTCTATTACTCTCTGACACTCTCTGACACGCTCAGAATCACTCTCTCACTCTCTGAAACTCTCAGACACTCTCTATCACTCTCTGACACTCCCTATCACTCTCTGACATTCTCAGATACTCTCTATCACTCTCGGAAACTCTCTATCACTCTCTATCACTCTCTGACACTCTCTGACACTCTCTGTCACTCTCTGACACTCACTGACACTCTCAGACACTCTCTGACACACTCAGACACTCTCTAACACTCTCTATCAATCTCTATCACTCTCAGACACTCTCAGACACTCTCAATCACTCTCAATCACTCTCTGACACTCTCTGACACTCTCAGACACTCTCTAACACTCTGTATCAATGTCTATCACTCTCTGACACTCTCAGACTCTTTCAGACACTCTCTATCACTCTCAGACACTCTCTATCACTCTCTGACACTCTCTATCACTCTCTGACACTCTCTGACACTCTCTGACACTCTCTATCACTCTCAGACACTCAATATCACTCTCTATCACTCTCAGACACTCTCTATCACTCTATGACACTCTCTGACACTCTCTATCACGCTCTATCACTCTCTGGCACGGTCTGACACACTCAGACATTCTCTATCACTCTCTATCAATCTCTGACACACTCTGACAGTCTCTGACACTCTCACACTCTCTCAGACACTCTCTGACATTCTCTGACACTCTCAGACAATCACTATCACTCTCTATCACTCTCAGACACTCAATATCACTCTCTATCACTCTCTGACACTCTATATCACTCTCTGAAACTCTCTGACACTCTCTGACACTCAATGACACTCTCTGACACTCCCTATCACTCTCTATCAATCTCTGACTCACTCTGACAGTCTCTGACACTCTCACAAAATCTCAGACACTCTCTGACATTCTCTGACACTCTCAGACAATCACTATCACTCTCTATCACTCTCTGACACTCTCTATCACTCTCAGACACTCAACATCACTCTCTATCACTCTCAGACACTCTCTATCACTCTCTGACACTCTCTATCACTCTCTGACACTCTCTGACACTCTCTGACACTCTCAGACACTCTCTATCACTCTCTGACAGTCTCTGACACTCTCAGACATTCTCAGACACTCTATAACACTCTCTGACACTCACTGACACTTGCAGACACTCTCTGTCACTCTCAGACACCTCAGTAACTCTCTATCTCTCTCTGACACTCTCTGACACTCTCTGACACTCTCTGACGCTCTCTGACGCTCTCTGACACTCTCTATCACTCTATGACACTCTCTGACACTCTCTATCACTCTCTATCACTCTCAGACACTCTCAGACACTCTCAGACACTCAATCACTCTCAATCACTCTCTGACACTCTCTGACACTCTCAGACACACTTTGACTCTCTCAGATACTCTCTAACACTCTGTATCACTCTCTATCACTCTGTGACACTCTCAGACACTCTCTGACACTCTCAGACACTCTCTATCACTCTCTATCACTCTCTGACACTCTCTATCACTCTCTGACACTCTCAGACACTCTCAGACACTCTCTGACACTCTCAGACACTCTCAATTACTCTCTGACTCTCTCTGACACACTCTGACACTCTCTGACACTCTCAGACACCCTCTATCACTATCAGACACTCTCAGTCACTGTCTGACACACTCAGACACTCTCTATCACTCTCTGTCCCTCTCAGACACCTCAGAAACTCTCTATCACACTCTGACACTCTCTGACACTCTCTATCAATCTCTATCACTCTCTGACACTCTCAGACAATCACTATCACTCTCTATCACTCTCTATCACTCTCTGACACTCTATATCACTCTCTGAAACTCTCTGACACTCTCTGACACTCAATGACACTCTCTGACACTCTCTGACACCCTCTGACACTCTCTATCACTCTCTATCACTCTCAGACACTCTCAGACACTCTCAATCACTCTCAATCACTCTCTGACACTCTCTGACACTCTCAGACACTCTCTGACACTCTCAGACACTCTCTAACACTCTGTATCAATCTCTATCACTCTCTGACACTCTCAGACTCTCTCAGACACTCTCAGTCACACTCAAACACTCTCAGACACTCTCTATCACTCTCAGACACTCTCTATCACTCTCTGACACTCTCTGAAACTCTCAGACGCTTTCTGACACTCTCAGACACTGTCTGTCACTCTCTGACATTCTCTGACACTCTCAGTCACTCTCTGACACTCTCTATCACTCTCTATCACTCTCTGACACTCTCTATCACTCTCTGACACTCTCTGACACTCTCAGACACTCTCTGACACTCTCAGCCGCTCTCAATCACTCTCTGACTCTCTCTGAAACACTCTGACACTCTCTGACACTCTCAGACACTCTCTATCACTCTCAGACACTCTCTATCACTCTCTGACACTCTCTATCACTCTCTGACACTCTCTGACACTCTCTGACACTCTCTGACACTCTCAGACACTCTCTATCACTCTCTGACAATCTCTGACACACTCAGACATTCTCAGACACTCTATAACACTCTCTGACACTCACTGACACTTGCAGACACTCTCTGTCACTCTCAGACACCTCAGTAACTCTCTATCTCTCTCTGACACTCTCTGACACTCTCTGACACTCTCTGACGCTCTCTGATGCTCTCTGACACTCTCTATCACTCTATGACACTCTCTGACACTCTCTATCACGCTCTATCACTCTCTGGCACGGTCTGACACACTCAGACATTCTCTACAACTCTCTATCAATCTCTGACACACTCTGACAGTCTCTGACACTCTCACACTCTCTCAGACACTCCCTGACATTCTCTGACACTCTCAGACAATCACTATCACTCTCTATCACTCTCTGACACTCTCTATCACTCTCAGACACTCAATATCACTCTCTATCACTCTCAGACACTCTCTATCACTCTCTGACACTCTCTATCACTCTCTGACACTCTCTGACACTCTCAGACACTCTCTATCACTCTCTGACAGTCTCTGACACTCTCAGACATTCTCAGACACTCTATAACACTCTCTGACACTCACTGACACTTGCAGACACTCTCTGTCACTCTCAGACACCTCAGTAACTCTCTATCTCTCTCTGTCACTCTCTGACACTCTCTGACACTCTCTGACGCTCTCTGACGCTCTCTGACACTCTCTATCACTCTATGACACTCTCTGACACTCTCTATCACTCTCTATCACTCTCAGACACTCTCAGACACTCTCTGTCACTCTCTGACAGTCTCTGACACTCTCAGACATTCTCAGACACTCTATAACACTCTCTGACACTCACTGACACTTGCAGACACTCTCTGTCACTCTCAGACACCTCAGTAACTCTCTATCTCTCTCTGACACTCTCTGACACTCTCTGACACTCTCTGACGCTCTCTGACGCTCTCTGACACTCTCTATCACTCTATGACACTCTCTGACACTCTCTATCACTCTCTATCACTCTCAGACACTCTCAGACACTCTCAGACACTCAATCACTCTCAATCACTCTCTGACACTCTCTGACACTCTCAGACACACTTTGACACTCTCAGACACTCTCTAACACTATCAGACACTCTCAGTCACTGTCTGACACACTCAGACACTCTCTATCACTCTCTGTCCCTCTCAGACACCTCAGAAACTCTCTATCACACTCTGACACTCTCTGACACTCTCTATCAATCTCTATCACTCTCTATCACTCTCTGACACTCTCAGACAATCACTATCACTCTCTATCACTCTCTATCACTCTCTGACACTCTATATCACTCTCTGAAACTCTCTATCACTCTCTGACACTCTGACACTCTCAGACATTCTCCGTCTCTCTCAGACACTCTCTGTCACTCTCAGACACTCTCAGACACTCTCAGCAACTCTCAGAAGCTCTCTATCACACTCTGAAACTCTCTATCACTCCCTGACACTCTCTTTCGCTCTCTGAAACTCTCTGACACTCTCTGACACTCTCAGACACTCTCTATCACTCTCTATTACTCTCTGACACTCTCTGACACGCTCAGAATCACTCTCTCACTCTCTGAAACTCTCAGACACTCTCTATCACTCTCTGACACTCCCTATCACTCTCTGACATTCTCAGATACTCTCTATCACTCTCGGAAACTCTCTATCACTCTCTATCACTCTCTGACACTCTCTGACACTCTCTGTCACTCTCTGACACTCACTGACACTCTCAGACACTCTCTGACACACTCAGACACTCTCTAACACTCTCTATCAATCTCTATCACTCTCAGACACTCTCAGACACTCTCAATCACTCTCAATCACTCTCTGACACTCTCTGACACTCTCAGACACTCTCTAACACTCTGTATCAATGTCTATCACTCTCTGACACTCTCAGACTCTTTCAGACACTCTCTATCACTCTCAGACACTCTCTATCACTCTCTGACACTCTCTATCACTCTCTGACACTCTCTGACACTCTCTGACACTCTCTATCACTCTCAGACACTCAATATCACTCTCTATCACTCTCAGACACTCTCTATCACTCTATGACACTCTCTGACACTCTCTATCACGCTCTATCACTCTCTGGCACGGTCTGACACACTCAGACATTCTCTATCACTCTCTATCAATCTCTGACACACTCTGACAGTCTCTGACACTCTCACACTCTCTCAGACACTCTCTGACATTCTCTGACACTCTCAGACAATCACTATCACTCTCTATCACTCTCAGACACTCAATATCACTCTCTATCACTCTCTGACACTCTATATCACTCTCTGAAACTCTCTGACACTCTCTGACACTCAATGACACTCTCTGACACTCCCTATCACTCTCTATCAATCTCTGACTCACTCTGACAGTCTCTGACACTCTCACAAAATCTCAGACACTCTCTGACATTCTCTGACACTCTCAGACAATCACTATCACTCTCTATCACTCTCTGACACTCTCTATCACTCTCAGACACTCAACATCACTCTCTATCACTCTCAGACACTCTCTATCACTCTCTGACACTCTCTATCACTCTCTGACACTCTCTGACACTCTCTGACACTCTCAGACACTCTCTATCACTCTCTGACAGTCTCTGACACTCTCAGACATTCTCAGACACTCTATAACACTCTCTGACACTCACTGACACTTGCAGACACTCTCTGTCACTCTCAGACACCTCAGTAACTCTCTATCTCTCTCTGACACTCTCTGACACTCTCTGACACTCTCTGACGCTCTCTGACGCTCTCTGACACTCTCTATCACTCTATGACACTCTCTGACACTCTCTATCACTCTCTATCACTCTCAGACACTCTCAGACACTCTCAGACACTCAATCACTCTCAATCACTCTCTGACACTCTCTGACACTCTCAGACACACTTTGACTCTCTCAGATACTCTCTAACACTCTGTATCACTCTCTATCACTCTGTGACACTCTCAGACACTCTCTGACACTCTCAGACACTCTCTATCACTCTCTATCACTCTCTGACACTCTCTATCACTCTCTGACACTCTCAGACACTCTCAGACACTCTCTGACACTCTCAGACACTCTCAATTACTCTCTGACTCTCTCTGACACACTCTGACACTCTCTGACACTCTCAGACACCCTCTATCACTATCAGACACTCTCAGTCACTGTCTGACACACTCAGACACTCTCTATCACTCTCTGTCCCTCTCAGACACCTCAGAAACTCTCTATCACACTCTGACACTCTCTGACACTCTCTATCAATCTCTATCACTCTCTGACACTCTCAGACAATCACTATCACTCTCTATCACTCTCTATCACTCTCTGACACTCTATATCACTCTCTGAAACTCTCTGACACTCTCTGACACTCAATGACACTCTCTGACACTCTCTGACACCCTCTGACACTCTCTATCACTCTCTATCACTCTCTGACACTCTCTGACACTCTCAGACACTCTCTATCACTCTCTGACACTCTGACACTCTCAGACACTCTCCGTCTCTCTCAGACACTCTCTGTCACTCTCAGACACTCTCAGACACTCTCAGCAAATCTCAGAAGCTCTCTATCACACTCTGAAAATCTCTATCACTCCCTGACACTCTCTTTCGCTCTCTGAAACTCTCTGACACTCTCTGACACTCTCAGACACTCTCTATCACTCTCTATTACTCTCTGACACTCTCTGACACGCTCAGAATCACTCTCTTACTCTCTGAAACTCTCAGACACTCTCTATCACTCTCTGACACTCCCTATCACTCTCTGACATTCTCAGATACTCTCTATCACTCTCGGAAACTCTCTATCACTCTCTATCACTCTCTGACACTCTCTGACACTCTCTGTCACTCTCTGACACTCACTGACACTCTCAGACACTCTCTGACACTCTCTATCACTCTCTATCACTCTCAGACACTCTCAGACACTCTCAATCACTCTCAATCACTCTCTGACACTCTCTGACACTCTCTGACACTCTCAGACACTCTCTGACACTCTCAGACACTCTCTAACACTCTGTATCAATCTCTATCACTCTCTGACACTCTCAGACTCTCTCAGACACTCTCAATCACACTCAGACACTCTCAGACACTCTCTATCACTCTCAGACACTCTCTATCACTCTCTGACACTCTCTGAAACTCTCAGACGCTTTCTGACACTCTCAGACATTGTCTGTCACTCTCTGACATTCTCTGACACTCTCAGTCACTCTCTGACACTCTCTATCACTCTCTATCACTCTCTGACACTCTCTATCACTCTCTGACACTCTCTGACACTCTCAGACACTCTCAGACACTCTCTGACACTCTCAGACGCTCTCAATCACTCTCTGACTCTCTCTGAAACACTCTGACACTCTCTGACACTCTCAGACACTCTCTATCACTCTCAGACATCTCTCTATCACTCTCTGACACTCTCTATCACTCTCTGACACTCTCTGACACTCTCTGACACTCTCTGACACTCTCAGACACTCTCTATCACTCTCTATCACTCTCTGACAATCTCTGACACTCTCAGACATTCTCAGACACTCTATAACACTCTCTGACACTCACTGACACTTGCAGACACTCTCTGTCACTCTCAGACACCTCAGTAACTCTCTATCTCTCTCTGACACTCTCTGACACTCTCTGACACTCTCAGACACTCTCTATCACTCTCTATTACTCTCTGACACTCTCTGACACGCTCAGAATCACTCTCTCACTCTCTGACACTCTCTGACACTCTCTGACACTCTCAGACACTCTCTATCACTCTCTATCACTCTCTGACAATCTCTGACACTCTCAGACATTCTCAGACACTCTATAACACTCTCTGACACTCACTGACACTTGCAGACACTCTCTGTCACTCTCAGACACCTCAGTAACTCTCTATCACTCTCTGACACTCTCTGACACTCTCTGACACTCTCAGACACTCTCTATCACTCTCTGACAGTCTCTGACACTCTCAGACATTCTCAGACACTCTAAAACACTCTCTGACACTCACTGACACTTGCAGACACTCTCTGTCACTCTCAGACACCTCAGTAACTCTCTATCTCTCTCTGACACTCTCTGACACTCTCTGACACTCTCTGACGCTCTCTGACGCTCTCTGACACTCTCTATCACTCTATGACACTCTCTGACACTCTCTATCACTCTCTATCACTCTCAGACACTCTCAGACACTCTCAGACACTCAATCACTCTCAATCACTCTCTGACACTCTCTGACACTCTCAGACACACTTTGACTCTCTCAGATACTCTCTAACACTCTGTATCACTCTCTATCACTCTGTGACACTCTCAGACACTCTCTGACACTCTCAGACACTCTCTATCACTCTCTATCACTCTCTGACACTCTCTATCACTCTCTGACACTCTCAGACACTCTCAGACACTCTCTGACACTCTCAGACACTCTCAATTACTCTCTGACTCTCTCTGACACACTCTGACACTCTCTGACACTCTCAGACACCCTCTATCACTATCAGACACTCTCAGTCACTGTCTGACACACTCAGACACTCTCTATCACTCTCTGTCCCTCTCAGACACCTCATAAACTCTCTATCACACTCTGACACTCTCTGACACTCTCTATCAATCTCTATCACTCTCTATCACTCTCTGACACTCTCAGACAATCACTATCACTCTCTATCACTCTCTATCACTCTCTGACACTCTATTTCACTCTCTGAAACTCTCTGACACTCTCTGACACTCAATGACACTCTCTGACACTCTCTGACACCCTCTGACACTCTCTATCACTCTCTATCACTCTCTGACACTCTGACACTCTCAGACACTCTCCGTCTCTCTCAGACACTCTCTGTCACTCTCAGACACTCTCAGACACTCTCAGCAACTCTCAGAAGCTCTCTATCACACTCTGAAACTCTCTATCACTCCCTGACACTCTCTTTCGCTCTCTGAAACTCTCTGACACTCTCTGACACGCTCAGAATCACTCTCTCACTCTCTGAAACTCTCAGACACTCTCTATCACTCTCTGACACTCCCTATCACTCTCTGACATTCTCAGATACTCTCTATCACTCTCGGAAACTCTCTATCACTCTCTATCACTCTCTGACACTCTCTGACACTCTCTGTCACTCTCTGACACTCACTGACACTCTCAGACACTCTCTGACACTCTCTATCACTCTCAATCACTCTCTGACACTCTCTGACACTCTCAGACACTCTCTGACACTCTCAGACACTCTCTAACACTCTGTATCAATCTCTATCACTCTCTGACACTCTCAGACTCTCTCAGATACTCTCAATCACACTCAGACACTCTCAGACGCTTTCTGACACTCTCAGACACTCTCTATCACTCTCTGACACTCTCTGACACTCTCAGTCACTCTCTGACACTCTCTATCACTCTCTATCACTCTCTGACACTCTCTATCACTCTCTGACACGCTCTGACACTCTCAGACACTCTCAGACACTCTCTGACACTCTCAGCCGCTCTCAATCACTCTCTGACTCTCTCTGAAACACTCTGACACTCTCTGACACTCTCAGACACTCTCTATCACTCTCAGACATCTCTCTATCACTCTCTGACACTCTCTATCACTCTCTGACACTCTCTGACACTCTCTGACACTCTCTGACACTCTCAGACACTCTCTATCACTCTCTATCACTCTCTGACAATCTCTGACACGCTCAGACATTCTCAGACACTCTGTATCACTCTCTGACACTCTCTATCAATCTCTATCACTCTCTGACACACTCTGACACTCTCTGTCACTCTCTGACACTCACTGACACTCTCAGACACTCTCTGACACTCTCTGACACTCTCTGACACTCTCAGACACTCTCAGACACTCTGTATCACTCTCTGACACTCTCTATCAATCTCTATCACTCTCTGACACACTCTGACAATCTCTGACACTCTCAGACATTCTCAGACACTCTATAAAACTCTCTGACACTCACTGACACTTGCAGACACTCTCTGTCACTCTCAGACACCTCAGTAACTCTCTATCTCTCTCTGACACTCTCTGACACTCTCTGACGCTCTCTGACGCTCTCTGACACTCTCTATCACTCTATGACACTCTCTGACACTCTCTATCACTCTCTATCACTCTCAGACACTCTCAGACACTCTCAGACACTCAATCACTCTCAATCACTCTCTGACACTCTCTGACACTCTCAGACACACTTTGACACTCTCAGACACTCTCTAACACTCTGTATCACTCTCTATCACTCTGTGACACTCTCAGACACTCTCTGACACTCTCAGACACTCTCTATCACTCTCTATCACTCTCTGACACTCTCTATCACTCTCTGACACTCTCAGACACTCTCAGACACTCTCAGACACTCTCTGACACTCTCAGACACTCTCAATTACTCTCTGACTCTCTCTGACACACTCTGACACTCTCTGACACTCTCAGACACCCTCTGTCACTATCAGACACTCTCAGTCACTGTCTGACACACTCAGACACTCTCTATCACTCTCTGTCCCTCTCAGACACCTCAGAAACTCTCTATCACACTCTGACACTCTCTGACACTCTCTATCAATCTCTATCACTCTCTATCACTCTCTGACACTCTCAGACAATCACTATCACTCTCTATCACTCTCTATCACTCTCTGACACTCTATATCACTCTCTGAAACTCTCTGACACTCTCTGACACTTGCAGACACTCTCTGTCACTCTCAGACACCTCAGTAACTCTCTATCTCTCTCTGACACTCTCTGACACTCTCTGACACTCTCTGACGTTCTCTGACGCTCTCTGACACTCTCTATCACTCTATGACACTCTCTGACACTCTCTATCACTCTCTATCACTCTCAGACACTCTCAGACACTCAATCACTCTCAATCACTCTCTGACACTCTCTGACACTCTCAGACACACTTTGACACTCTCAGACACTCTCTAACACTCTGTATCACTCTCTATCACTCTGTGACACTCTCAGACACTCTCTGACACTCTCAGACACTCTCTATCACTCTCTATCACTCTCTGACACTCTCTGACACTCTCAGACACTCTCAGACACTCTCTGACACTCTCAGACACTCTCAATTACTCTCTGACTCTCTCTGACACACTCTGACACTCTCTGACACTCTCAGACACCCTCTGTCACTATCAGACACTCTCAGTCACTGTCTGACACACTCAGACACTTTCTATCACTCTCTGTCCCTCTCAGACACCTCAGAAACTCTCTATCACACTCTGACACTCTCAGACAATCACTATCACTCTCTATCACTCTCTATCACTCTCTGACACTCTATATCACTCTCTGAAACTCTCTGACACTCTCTGACACTCAATGACACTCTCTGACACCCTCTGACACTCTCTATCACTCTCTATCACTCTCTGACACTCTCTGACACTCTCAGACACTCTCTATCACTCTCTGACACTCTGACACTCTCAGACACTCTCCGTCTCTCTCAGACACTCTCTGTCACTCTCAGACACTCTCAGACACTCTCAGAAACTCTCAGAAGCTCTCTATCACACTCTGAACCTCTCTATCACTCCCTGACACTCTCTTTCGCTCTCTGAAACTCTCTGACACTCTCTGACACTCTCAGACACTCTCTATCACTCTCTATTACTCTCTGACACTCTCTGACACGCTCAGAATCTCTCTCTCACTCTCTGAAACTCTCAGACACTCTCTATCACTCTCTGACACTCCCTATCACTCTCTGACATTCTCAGATACTCTCTATCACTCTCTGAAACTCTCTGACAATCTCTGTCACTCTCTGACACTCACTGACACTCTCAGACACTCTCAGACACTCTCTGACACTCTCAGACACTCTCTAACACTCTGTATCAATCTCTATCACTCTCTGACACTCTCAGACTCTCTCAGACACTCTCAATCACACTCAGACACTTTCAGACACTCTCTATCACTCTCAGACACTCTCTATCACTCTCTGACACTCTCTGAAACTCTCAGACGAATTCTGACACTCTCAGACACTGTCTGTCACTCTCTGACATTCTCTGACACTCTCAGTCACTCTCTGACACTCTCTATCACTCTCTATCACTCTCTGACACTCTCTATCACTCTCTGACACTCTCTGACACTCTCAGACACTCTCAGACACTCTCTGACACTCTCAGCCGCTCTCAATCACTCTCTGACTCTCTCTGAAACACTCTGACACTCTCTGACACTCTCAGACACTCTCTATCACTCTCAGACACTCTCTATCACTCTCTGACACACTCTATCACTCTCTGACACTCTCTGACACTCTCTGACACTCTCAGACACTCTCTATCACTCTCTGACAATCTCTGACACTCTCAGACATTCTCAGACACTCTATAACACTCTCTGACACTCACTGACACTTGCAGACACTCTCTGTCACTCTCAGACACCTCAGTAACTCTCTATATCTCTCTGACACTCTCTGACACTCTCTGACACTCTCTGACACTCTCTATCACTCTATGACACTCTCTGACACTCTCTATCACGCTCTATCACTCTCTGGCACTGTCTGACACACTCAGACACTCTCTATCACTCTCTATCAATCTCTGACACACTCTGACAGTCTCTGACACTCTCACACTCTCTCAGACACTCTCTGACATTCTCTGACACTCTCATACAATCACTATCACTCTCTATCACTCTCTGACACTCTCTATCACTCTCAGACACTCAATATCACTCTCTATCACTCTCTGACACTCTATATCACTCTCTGAAACTCTCTGACACTCTCTGACACTCAATGACACTCTCTGACACTCCCTATCACTCTCTATCACTCTCTGACACTCTCAGACACTCTCTGACACTCTCAGACACTCTCTAACACTCTCAGACACTCTCTGGCACTCACTGACACTCTCTGACACTCTCAGACACTCTCTGAGACTCTCGAACACTCTATGACACTCTCTGACACTCTCTATCACTCTCTATTACTCTCTGACACACTCTGACACTCTCAGACACATTCAATCACTCTCTATCACTCTCTGACACTCTTTGACACTCTCGATCACTCTTTGACACTCTCTGACACTCTCTATCACTCTCTATTACTCTCTGACACACTCTGACACTCTCTGACACTCTCAGACACTCTCTATCACTCTCTGACACTCTCTGATACTCTCAGACACTCTCTGACATTCTCAGACACACTCAGACACGCTCTAACACTCTCTATCACTCTCTATCACTCTCAGACACTCACAGACACTCTCAATCACTCTCTGACACTCTCTGACACTCTCAGACACTCTCTATCACTCTCTGACACTCTCTGACACTCTCAGACACACTCAGACACTCTCTAACACTCTCTATCACTCTCTATCACTCTCAGACACTCTCAGACACTCTCAAGCACTCTCTGAAACTCTCTGACACTCTCAGACTCTTTCAGACACTCTCAGACACTCTCTATCACTCTCAGACACTCTCTATCACTCTCAGACTCTCTCGATCACTCTCTGACACTCTCTGACACTCGCTATCACTCTCTGACACTCTCTGACACTCTCTATCACTCTCTGACACTCTCTGAAACTCTCTGACACTCTCAGACACTCTCTGACACTCTCAGACAGTCTCAGACAGTCTCTATCACTCTCAGACAATCTCTCTCACTCTCTGACACTCTCCATCACTCTCTGACACTCTCTGACACTCTCAGACACTCTCTATCACTCTCTGACACCCTCTGACACTCTCTATCACTCTCTATTACTCTCTGACACTCTTTGACACTCTCTATCACTCTATGACAATCTCTGACACACCCTATCACTCTCCATTACTCTCTGACACTCTTTGACACTCTCTCTCACTCTCTGAAACTCTCAGACACTCTCTATCACTCTCTGACATTCTCTATCACTCTGTGACATTCTCAGACACTCTCTATCACTCTCTGAAACTCTCTATCACTCTCTGACACTCTCTATCACTCTCTGACACTCTCTGAAACTCTCTGACACTCTCAGACACTTTCTGACACTCTCAGACAGTCTCTATCACTCTCAGACAATCTCTCTCACTCTCTGACACTCTCCATCACTCTCTGACACTCTCTGACACTCTCAGACACTCTCTATCACTCTCTGACACCCTCTGACACTCTCTATCACTCTCTATTACTCTCTGACACTCTTTGACACTCTCTATCACTCTATGACAATCTCTGACACACCCTATCACTCTCCATTACTCTCTGACACTCTTTGACACTCTCTCTCACTCTCTGAAACTCTCAGACACTCTCTATCACTCTCTGACATTCTCTATCACTCTGTGACATTCTCAGACACTCTCTATCACTCTCTGAAACTCTCTATCACTCTCTGAAACTCTCTATCACTCTCTGACACTCTCTATCACTCTCTGACACTCACTGAAACTCTCAGACACTCTCTGTCACTCTCAGACGCTCTCTATCACACTCTGAAGCTCTCTGACACTCTCAGACACGCTCCATCACTCTCTGAATCTCTCTGACGCACTCTGACACTCTCTGAGACTCACTGACACTCTCAGACACACTCAATCACTCTCGATCACACTCTGACTCTCTCTGGGACTCTCAGACACTCTCTATCACTCTCTGACACTCTCTATCACTCTCTGACATTCTCAGACACTCTCTATCACTCCCTGACACTCTCCATCACTCTCTGACACTCTCTGACACTCTCTGTCACTCTATAATTCTCTCTGACACTCTCGATCACTCTATCACTCTCTGACACTCTCTGACACTCTCCGACGCTCTTAGACACTCTCTATCACTCTCAATCACACTCTGACCCTCTCTGACACTCCCTGACACTCTCTATCACTCTCTGACACTCTCTGACACTCTCAGACACTCTCTGACACTCTCAGACACTCTCTAACACTCACAGACACTCTCTTACACTCTCAGACACTCTCTGAGTCTCTCGAACACTCTTTATTACTCACTGACACACTCTGACACACTCTGAAACTCTCTGACACTCTCAGACACTCTCTGACACTCTCAGACACTCTCTAACACTCTCAGACACAGTCAATCACTCTCTATCACTCTCTGAAACTCTTTGACACTCTCTATCACTCTATGACACTATCTGACACTCACTATCACTCTTTATTACTCTCTGACACACTCTGACACACTCTGAAACTCTCTGACACTCTCAGACACTCTCTGAGACTCTCGAACACTCTTTATTACTCACTGACACACTCTGACACACTCTGAAACTCTCTGACACTCTCAGACACTCTCTGACACTCTCAGACACTCTCTAACACTCTCAGACACTCTCTGGCACTCACTGACACTCTCTGACACTCTCAGACACTCTCTGACACTCACTATCACTCTTTATTACTCTCTGACACACTCTGACACACTCTGAAACTCTCTGACACTCTCAGACACTCTCTGACACTCTCAGACACTCTCAGACACTCTCTGACACTCTCTGACACTCTCAGACACTCTCTGACACTCTCGATCACTCTATGACACTCTCTGACACTCTCTATCACTCTCTATTACTCTCTGACACACACTGACACTCTCAGACACATTCAATCACTCTCTTTCACTCTCTGACACTCTTTGACACTCTCGATCACTCTTTGACACTCTCTGACACTCTCTGACACTCTCTGACACTCTCTATCACTCTCTATCACTCTTTGACACTCTCTGACACTCTCTATCACTCTCTATTGCTCTCTGACACACTCTGACACACTCTGAAACTCTCAGACACTCTCTATCACTCTCTGACACTCTCTGACACTCTCAGACACTCTTTGACACTCTCAGACACTCTCAATCACTCTCTGACTCTCTCTGACACACTCTGACACTCTCTGACACTCTCAGACACTCTCTGACACTCTCGATCACTCTATGACACTCTCTGACACTCTCTATCACTCTCTATTACTCTCTGACACACACTGACACTCTCAGACACATTCAATCACTCTCTTTCACTCTCTGACACTCTTTGACACTCACGATCACTCTTTGACACTCTCTGACACACTCTGACACTCTCTGACACTCTCTATCACTCTCTATCACTCTTTGACACACTCTGACACTCTCTATCACTCTCTATTACTCTCTGACACACTCTGACACTCTCTGACACTCTCTGACACTCTCTGACACTCTCAGACACTCTCTGACACTCTCTGACACTCTCAATCACTCTCTGACTCTCTCTGACACACTCTGACACTCTCTGACACTCTCTGACACTCTCAGACACTCTCTGACACTCTCTGACACTCTCAGACACTCTCTGACACTCTCTATCACTCTCTATTACTCTCTGACACACACTGACACTCTCAGACACATTCAATCACTCTCTTTCACTCTCTGACACTCTTTGACACTCTCGATCACTCTTTGACACTCTCTGACACTCTCTGACACTCTCTATCACTCTCTATCACTCTTTGACACTCTCTGACACTCTCTATCACTCTCTATTGCTCTCTGACACACTCTGACACACTCTGAAACTCTCAGACACTCTCTATCACTCTCTGACACTCTCTGACACTCTCAGAAACTCTGACACTCTCAGACACTCTCAATCACTCTCTGACTCTCTCTGACACACTCTGACACTCTCTGACACTCTCTGACACTCTCTGACACTCTCAGAAACTCTCTGACACTCTCTGACACTCTCAGACACTCTCTGACACTCTCGATCACTCTATGACACTCTCTAACACTCTCTATCCCTCTCTATTACTCTCTGACACACACTGACACTCTCAGACACATTCAATCACTCTCTTTCACTCTCTGACAACCTTTGACACTCTCGATCACTCTTTGACACTCTCTGACACTCTCTGACACTCTCTATCACTCTCTATCACTCTTTGACACTCTCTGACACTCTCTATCACTCTCTATTACTCTCTGACACACTCTGACACACTCTGAAACTCTCAGACACTCTCTATCACTCTCTGACACTCTCTGACACTCTCAGACACACTCTGACACTCTCAGACACACTCAGACACTCTCTGACACTCTCAGACACACAGACACTCTCTAACACTCTCTATCACTCTCTGACACTCTCTGACACTCTCTTTCAATCTCAATCACTCTCTGACACACACTGACACACTCTGACACTCTCTGACTGTCTCAGACACTCTCTATCACACTCTGGCAATCTCTGACACTCTCAGACACTCTCAGATATTCTGAGACATTCTATAACACTCTCTGACACTCACTGACACTTGCAGACACTCTCTGTCACTCTCAGACACCTCAGTAACTCTCTATCACTCTCTGACACTCTCTGACACTCTCTGACGCTCTCTGACACTCTCTGACACTCTCTATCACTCTATGACTCTCTCTGACACTCTCTATCACTCTCTATCACTCTCTGACGCTGTCTGACACACTCAGACACTCTCTATCACTCTCTATCAATCTCTGACACACACCGACAGTCTCTGACACTCTCAGACTCTCTCAGACATTCTCTGAGACTCTCAGACAATCACTATCACTCTCTATCACTCTCTGACACTCTCTATCACTCTCAGACACTCAATATCACTCTCTATCACTCTATATCACTCTCTGAAACTCTCTGACACTCTCTGACACTCAATGACACTCTCTGACACTCCCTATCACTCTCTATCACTCTCTGACGCTCTCTGACACTCTCAGACATTCTCTGTCACTCTCAGACACTCTCTGTCACTCTCTATCACTCTCTGACACTCTGACACTGTCAGACACTCTCCGTCACTCTCAGAAACTCTCTGTCACACTCAGACACTCTCAGACACTCTCAGAAACTCTCTATCACACTCTGAAACTCTCTATCACACCCTGACTCTCCCTTTCGCTCTCTGACACTCTCTGACACTCTCAGACACTGTCTATCACTCTCTATCACTCTCTGACACTCTCTGACACTCTCAGAATCTCTCTCTCACTCTCTGAAACTCTCAGACTCTATCTATCACTCTATGACACTCTCTATGACACTCTGACATTCTCAGACACTCTCTATCACTCTCTGAAACTCACTATCACTGTCTGACACTCTCTGACACTCTCTATCACTCTCTGACACTCACTGACACTCTCAGACACTCTCTGTCACTGTCAGACACTCTCTATCACACTCTGAAGCTCTCTGACACTCTCAGACACTCTCTATCACTCTCTGACATTCTCTGACACTCTCTGACACACTCTGACACTCACTGACACTCTCAGACACACTCAATCACACTCTCTCACGCTCTGACACTCTCAGACACTCTCTATCACTCTCTGACAGTCTCTATCACTCTCTGACATTCTCAGACAATCTCTATCACTCTCTGACACTCTCTGACACTGTCTGACACTCTCTGTCACTCTATGATTCTCTCTGACACTCTCTATCACTCTCTGACACTCTCTGACACTCTCCGACGCTCTCAGACACTCTCTATCATTCTCAATCCAACTCTGACCCTCTCTGACACTCTCTGACACACTCAGACACTCTCTATCACTCTCTATCACTCTCTGACATTCTCAGACAATCTCAGACACTCTCTATCACTCTCCGGCACTCTCAGACACTCTCTGACACTCTCTGACACTCTCAGACACACTCAATCACTCTCTATCACTCTCTGACACTCTTTGACACTCTCTATCACTCTATGACACTCTTTGACACTCTCTATCACTCTCTATTACTCTCTGACACACTCTGACACACTCTGAAACTCTCTGACACTCTCAGACACTCTCTATCACTCTCTGACACTCTCTGACACTCTCAGACAATCTCTGACACTCTCAGACTCTCCCTATCACTCTCTGACACGCTCTGACACTCTCAGACACTCTCTATCACTCTCTGGCACTCAATGACACTCTCTGACACTCCCTATCACTCTCTATCACTCTCTGACACTCTCTGACACTCTCAGACACTCTCCATCACTCTCTATCACTCTCTGACACTCTCTATCAATCTTTATCACTCTCTGACACTCTCAGACACTCTCTATCACACTCTGACACTCACTGACACTCTCAGACATTCTCTGTCACTCTCAGACAATCTCTGTCACTCTCTATCACTCTCTGACACTCTGACACTGTCAGACACTCTCCGTCACTCTCAGAAACTCTCTGTCACTCTCAGACACTCTCAGACACTCTCCGAAACTCTCTATCACACTCTGACTCCCTCTTTCGCTCTCTGACACTCTCTGACAATCTCTCACCCTCTCAGACACTCTCTATCACTCTCAATCACTCTCTGACACTCTCTGACACTCTCAGAATCTCTCTCTCACTCTCTGAAACTCTCAGACTCTATCTATCACTCTCTGACACTCTCTATGACACTCTGACATTCTCAGACACTCTCTATCACTCTCTGAAACTCACTATCACTCTCTGACACTCTCTGACACTCTCTATCACTCTCTGACACTCACTGACACTCTCAGACACACTCTGACACTCTCAGACACTCTCTATCACACTCTGAAGCTCTCTGACACTCTCAGACACTCTCTATCACTCTCTGACACTCTCTGACACTCAATGACACTCTCTGACACTCCCTATCACTCTCTATCACTCTCTGACGCTCTCTGACACTCTCAGACATTCTCTGTCACTCTCAGACACTCTCTGTCACTCTCTATCACTCTCTGACACTCTGACACTGTCAGACACTCTCCGTCACTCTCAGAAACTCTCTGTCACACTCAGACACTCTCAGACACTCTCAGAAACTCTCTATCACACTCTGAAACTCTCTATCACACCCTGACTCTCCCTTTCGCTCTCTGACACTCTCTGACACTCTCAGACACTGTCTATCACTCTCTATCACTCTCTGACACTCTCTGACACTCTCAGAATCTCTCTCTCACTCTCTGAAACTCTCAGACTCTATCTATCACTCTATGACACTCTCTATGACACTCTGACATTCTCAGACACTCTCTATCACTCTCTGAAACTCACTATCACTGTCTGACACTCTCTGACACTCTCTATCACTCTCTGACACTCACTGACACTCTCAGACACTCTCTGTCACTGTCAGACACTCTCTATCACACTCTGAAGCTCTCTGACACTCTCAGACACTCTCTATCACTCTCTGACATTCTCTGACACTCTCTGACACACTCTGACACTCACTGACACTCTCAGACACACTCAATCACACTCTCTCACGCTCTGACACTCTCAGACACTCTCTATCACTCTCTGACAGTCTCTATCACTCTCTGACATTCTCAGACAATCTCTATCACTCTCTGACACTCTCTGACACTGTCTGACACTCTCTGTCACTCTATGATTCTCTCTGACACTCTCTATCACTCTCTGACACTCTCTGACACTCTCCGACGCTCTCAGACACTCTCTATCATTCTCAATCCAACTCTGACCCTCTCTGACACTCTCTGACACACTCAGACACTCTCTATCACTCTCTATCACTCTCTGACATTCTCAGACAATCTCAGACACTCTCTATCACTCTCCGGCACTCTCTGACACTCTCTGACACTCTCTGACACTCTCAGACACACTCAATCACTCTCTATCACTCTCTGACACTCTTTGACACTCTCTATCACTCTATGACACTCTTTGACACTCTCTATCACTCTCTATTACTCTCTGACACACTCTGACACACTCTGAAACTCTCTGACACTCTCAGACACTCTCTATCACTCTCTGACACTCTCTGACACTCTCAGACAATCTCTGACACTCTCAGACTCTCCCTATCACTCTCTGACACGCTCTGACACTCTCAGACACTCTCTATCACTCTCTGGCACTCAATGACACTCTCTGACACTCCCTATCACTCTCTATCACTCTCTGACACTCTCTGACACTCTCAGACACTCTCCATCACTCTCTATCACTCTCTGACACTCTCTATCAATCTTTATCACTCTCTGACACTCTCAGACACTCTCTATCACACTCTGACACTCACTGACACTCTCAGACATTCTCTGTCACTCTCAGACAATCTCTGTCACTCTCTATCACTCTCTGACACTCTGACACTGTCAGACACTCTCCGTCACTCTCAGAAACTCTCTGTCACTCTCAGACACTCTCAGACACTCTCCGAAACTCTCTATCACACTCTGACTCCCTCTTTCGCTCTCTGACACTCTCTGACAATCTCTCACCCTCTCAGACACTCTCTATCACTCTCAATCACTCTCTGACACTCTCTGACACTCTCAGAATCTCTCTCTCACTCTCTGAAACTCTCAGACTCTATCTATCACTCTCTGACACTCTCTATGACACTCTGACATTCTCAGACACTCTCTATCACTCTCTGAAACTCACTATCACTCTCTGACACTCTCTGACACTCTCTATCACTCTCTGACACTCACTGACACTCTCAGACACACTCTGACACTCTCAGACACTCTCTATCACACTCTGAAGCTCTCTGACACTCTCAGACACTCTCTATCACTCTCTGACACTCTCTGACACTCTCTGTCACTCTATGATTCTCTCTGACACTCTCTATCACTCTCTATCAATCTCTGACACTCTCTGACAATCTCCAACGCTCTCAGACACTCTCTATCACTCTCAAACCAACTCTGACCCTCTCTGACACTCTCTGACTCTCTCAGACACACTCAATCACTCTCTATCACTCTCTGACACACTTTGACACTCTCTATCACTCTCTGACACACTCTGACACACTCTGAAACTCTCTAACACTCTCAGACTCTCTCTCTCACTCTCTGACACTCTCTGACACTCTCAGACAATCTCTGACATTCTCAGACTCTCTCTATCACACTCTATAACTCTGTGACACTCTCTATCATTTTCTGACACTCTCTATCACTCTCAAACACTCTCTATCACTCTCTGACACGCTCTGACACTCTCAGACACTCTCTGACACTCTCTGACTCTCTCTGACACTCTCTGACACTCTCTGACACTCTCTGACACTCTCAGAGAATCACTATCACTCTCTATCTCTCTCTATCACTCTCTATCACTCTCTGACACTCTATATCACTCTCTGAAACTCTCTGACACTCTCTGACACTCAATGACACTCTCTATCAATCTCTATCACTCTCTGACACACTCTGACACACTCTGACACACTCTGACACTCTCTGACAGTCTCAGACACTCTCTATCACTCTCAGACACTCTCTATCATTCTCAGACACTCTCTATCACTCTCTGACACTCTCTGACACTCTCTGACACTCTCTATCAATCTCTATCACTCTCTGACACACTCTGACACACTCTGACACTCTCTGACAGTCTCAGACACTCTCGATCACTCTCTGACACACTCTGACAATCTCTGACACTCTCAGACACTCTCAGACACTCTATATCACTCTCTGACACTCACTGACACTCGCAGACACTCTCTGTCACTCTCAGACACCTCAGAAACTCTCTATCACTCTCTGACACTCTCTGACACACTCTATCACTCTATGACACTCTCTGACATTCTCTATCACTCTCTATCACTCTCTGACACTGTCTGACACACTCAGTCACTCTCTATCACTCTCTGTCACTCTCAGACACCTCAGAAACTCTCTATCACGCTCCGACACTCTCTGACACACTCTATCAATCTCTATCACTCTCTATCACTCTCTGACTCTCTCTGACACTCTCTGACACTCTCAGACAATCACTATCACTCTCTATCACTCTCTATCACTCTCTGACATTCTCAGACACTCGCAGGCACTCTCTATCACTCTCCGGCACTCTCTGACACTCTCTGACACACTCAGACAGTCTCTAACACTCTCTGTCACTCTCTGACATTCTCAGACACTCTCAGACACTCTCTATCACTCTCCGGCACTCTCTGACAATCTCAGACTCTCTCAGACACTCTCTATCACACTCTGACACTCACTGACACTCTCATACATTCTCTGTGACTCTCAGACACTCTCTGTCACTCTCTCTCACTCTCTGACACTCTGACACTGTCAGACACTCTCCGTCACTCTCAGAAACTCTCTGTCACTCTCAGACACTCTCAGACACTCTCAGAAACTCTCTATCACACTCTGAAACTCTCTATCACACCCTGAATCTCCCTTTTGCTCTCTGACACTCTCTGACACTGACACTCTCAGAATCTCTCTCTCACTCTCTGAAACTCTCAGACTCTATCTATCACTCTCTGACACTCTCTATGACACTCTGACATTCTCAGACACTCTCTATCACTCTCTGAAACTCACTATCACTCTCTAAAACTCTCTGACACTCTCTATCACTCTCTGACACTCACTGACACTCTCAGACACTCTCTGTCACTCTCAGACACTCTCCATCACACTCTGACGCTCTCAGACACTCTCAGACACTCTCTATCACTCTCTGACACTCTCTGACATTCTCTGACACTCACTGACACTCTTAGACACACTCAATCACACTCTGTCACGCTCTGACACTCTCTATCACTCTCTGACATTCTCAGACACTCTCTATCACTCTCTGACACTCTCTGACAATGTCTGACACTCTCTGTCACTCTATGATTCTCTCTGACACTCTCTATCACTCTCTATCACTCTCTGACACTCTCTGACACTCTATGACACTCTCAGACACTCTCTATCACTCTCAATCCAACACTGACCCTCTCTGACACTCTCTGACACACTCAGACACTCTCTATCATTCTCTATCACTCTCTGACATTCTCAGATACTCTCAGACACTCTCTATCACTCTCCGGCACTCTCTGACACTCTCTGACACTCTCAGACACACTCAATCACTCTCTATCACTCTCTGACACTCTTTAACACTCTCTATCACTCTATGACACTCTCTGACACTCTCTATCACTCTCTATTACTCTCTGACACACTCTGACACACTCTGAAACTCTCTGAAAATCTCAGACACTCTCAGACACTCTCTGACACTCTCTGACAATCTCTGACACTCTCAGACTCTCTCTATCACTCTCTATCACTCTCTGACACTCTCTATCATTTTCTGACACTCACTATCACTCTCAAACACTATTTTTATCACTCTCTGACACGCTCTGACACTCTCAGACACTCTCTGACACTCTCTGACACTCTCAGACACTCTCAGACACTCTCAGACACTCTCAATCACTCTCTGACTCTCTCTGACACTCTCTGACACTCTCTGACACTCTCAGAGAATCACTATCACTCTCTATCACTCTCTATCACTCTCTATCACTCTCTGACACTCTATATCACTCTCTGAAACTCTCTGACACTCTCTGACACTCTCAGACACTCTCTATCACTCTCTGACACTCTCTGACACTCTCAGATACTCTCTGACACTCTCATACACTCTCTATCAATCTCTATCAATCTATAATCACTCTCTGACACACTCTGACACACTCTGATACACTCTGACACTCTCTGACACTCTCTGACAGTCTCAGACACTCTCGATCACTCTCGGACACACTTTGACAATCTCTGACACTCTCAGACACTCTATATCAGTCTCAGACACTCACTGACACTCGCAGACACTCTCTGTCGCTCTCAGACACCTCAAAAACTCTCTTTCACTCTCTGACACTCTCTGACACACACTATCACTCTCTGACCCTCTCTGACACTCTCTATCACTCTCTATCACTCTCTGACACTGTCTGACACACTCGGACACTCTCGATCACTCTCTGTCACTCTCAGACACCTCAGAAACTCTCTATCACTCTCTGACACTCTCTATCAATCTCTATCACTCTCTATCACTCTCTGACTCTCTCTGACACACTCTTTCACTCTCAGACAATCACTATCACTCTCTATCACTCTCTATCACTCTCTATCACTCTCTGACACTCTATATCAATCTCTGAAACTCTCTGACACTCTCTGAGACTCAATGACACTCTCTGACAATCCCTATCACTCTCTATCATTCTCTGACGCTCTCTGACACACTCAGACACTCTCTACCAATCTCTATCACTCTCTGACATTCTCTATCAATCTTTATCACTCTCTGACACTCTCTGACACTCTCTGACACTCTCTAAAACTCTCTCTCACTCTCTGACGTTCTCTGACTCTCTCTGACAATCTCAGACTTTCTCAGACACTCCTTATCACACTCTGACACTCACTGACACTCTCAGACATTCTCTGTCACTCTCAGACACTCTCTGTCACTCTCTATCACTCTCTGACATTCTGACACTCTCGGTCACTCTCAGACACTCTCTGTCACTCTCAGACACTCTCAGACACTCTCAGAAACTCTCTATCACACTCTGAAACTCTCTATCACTCCCTGACACTCTCTTTCGCTCTCTGACACTCTCTGACAATCTCTGACACTCTCAGACACTCTCTATCACTCTCTGACACTCTCTGACACTCTCAGAATCTCTCTCTCTCACTCTCTGAAACTCTCAGACACTCTCTATCACTCTCTGACACTCTCTATCACTCTGTGACATTCTCAGACACTCTCTATCACTCTCTGAAACTCTCTGTCACTCTCTGACACTCTCTGACACTCTCTATCACTCTCTGACACTCACTGACACTCTCAGACACGCTCTGTCACTCTCAGACACTCTCTATCACACTCTGAAGCTCTCTGACACTCTCAGACACTCTCTATCACTCTTTGAATCTCTCTGACGCACTCTGACACTCTCTGACAATCTCTGACACTCTCTGACACTCACTGACACTCTCAGACTCTCTCTACCAATCTCTATCACTCTCTGACATTCTCTATCAATCTTTATCACCCTCTGACACTCTCTGACACTCTCTAATACTCTCTCACACTCTCTGACATTCTCTGACTCTCTCTGACAATCTCAGACTCTCTCAGACACTCCTTATCACACTCTGACACTCACTGACACTCTCAGACATTCTCTGTCACTCTCAGACACTCTCTGTCACTCTCTATCACTCTCTGACATTCTGACACTCTCCGTCACTCTCAGACACTCTCTGTCACTCTCAGACACTCTCAGACACTCTCAGAAACTCTCTATCACACTCTGAAACTCTCTATCACTCCCTGACACTCTCTTTCGCTCTCTGACACTCTCTGACAATCTCTGACACTCTCAGACACTCTCTATCACTCTCTATCACTCTCTGACACTCTCTGACACTCTCAGAATCTCTCTCTCACTCTCTGAAACTCTCAGACACTCTCTATCACTCTCTGACACTCTCTATCACTCTGTGACATTCTCAGACACTCTCTATCACTCTCTGAAACTCTCTGTCACTCTCTGACACTCTCTGACACTCTCTATCACTCTCTGACACTCACTGACACTCTCAGACACGCTCTGTCACTCTCAGACACTCTCTATCACACTCTGAAGCTCTCTGACACTCTCAGACACTCTCTATCACTCTTCGAATCTCTCTGACGCACTCTGACACTCTCTGACAATCTCTGACACTCTCTGACACTCACTGACACTCTCAGACTCTCTCAGACACTCTCAATCAAACTCAGACACTCTCAGACACTCTCTATCACTCTCAGACACTCTCTATCACTCTATGACACTCTCTGACACTCTCAGACGCTTTCTGACACTCTCAGACACTCTCTGTCACTCTCTGACACTCTCTGACACTCTCAGACACTCTCTGACACTCTCTGACACTCTCTGACAGTCTCAGACAGTCTCTATCACTCTCTATCACTCTCTGACACTCTCTATCACTCTCTGAAACTCTCTATCACTCTCTGACACTCTCTATCACTCTCTGACACTCTCTATCACTCTCAGACACTCTCTATCACTCTATGACTCTCTCTATCACTCTCTGACACACTCTGACACACTGACACTCTCTGACAGTCTCAGGTACTGTCTATCACTCTCTGACACACTCTGACAATCTCTGACACTCTCAGACACTCTCAGACATTCTCAGACACTCTATGACACTCTCTGACACTCACTGACACTCGCAGACACTCTCTGTCACTCTCAGACACCTCAGTAACTCTCTATCTCTCTCTGAAACTCTCCGACACTCTCTGACGCTCTCTGACACTCTCTGCACTCTCTATCACTCGATGACACTCTCAGACACTCTCTATCAATCTCTGACACACTCTGACAGTCTCTGACACTCTCAGACACTCTCTGACACTCTCTGACACTCTCAGACACTCAATATCACTCTCTATCACTCTCTATCACTCTCTGACACTCTATATCACTCTCTGAAACTCTCTGAAACTCTCTGACACTCAATGACACTCTCTGACACTCCCTATCACTCTCTATCACTCTCTGACACTCTCAGACATTCTCTGACACTCTCAGACACTCTCTAACACTCTCAGACACTCTCTGACACTCTCAGACACTCTCTATCACTCTCTGACACTCTCTGACACTCTCAGATACTCTCTGACACTCTCATACACTCTCTATCAATCTCTATCAATCTATAATCACTCTCTGACACACTCTGACACACTCTGATACACTCTGACACTCTCTGACACTCTCTGACAGTCTCAGACACTCTCGATCACTCTCGGACACACTTTGACAATCTCTGACACTCTCAGACACTCTATATCAGTCTCAGACACTCACTGACACTCGCAGACACTCTCTGTCGCTCTCAGACACCTCAAAAACTCTCTTTCACTCTCTGACACTCTCTGACACACACTATCACTCTCTGACCCTCTCTGACACTCTCTATCACTCTCTATCACTCTCTGACACTGTCTGACACACTCGGACACACTCGATCACTCTCTGTCACTCTCAGACACCTCAGAAACTCTCTATCACTCTCTGACACTCTCTATCAATCTCTATCACTCTCTATCACTCTCTGACTCTCTCTGACACACTCTTTCACTCTCAGACAATCACTATCACTCTCTATCACTCTCTATCACTCTCTATCACTCTCTGACACTCTATATCAATCTCTGAAACTCTCTGACACTCTCTGAGACTCAATGACACTCTCTGACAATCCCTATCACTCTCTATCATTCTCTGACGCTCTCTGACACACTCAGACACTCTCTACCAATCTCTATCACTCTCTGACATTCTCTATCAATCTTTATCACTCTCTGACACTCTCTGACACTCTCTGACACTCTCTGACACTCTCTAAAACTCTCTCTCACTCTCTGACGTTCTCTGACTCTCTCTGACAATCTCAGACTCTCTCAGACACTCCTTATCACACTCTGACACTCACTGACACTCTCAGACATTCTCTGTCACTCTCAGACACTCTCTGTCACTCTCTATCACTCTCTGACATTCTGACACTCTCGGTCACTCTCAGACACTCTCTGTCACTCTCAGACACTCTCAGACACTCTCAGAAACTCTCTATCACACTCTGAAACTCTCTATCACTCCCTGACACTCTCTTTCGCTCTCTGACACTCTCTGACAATCTCTGACACTCTCAGACCCTCTCTATCACTCTCTGACACTCTCTGACACTCTCAGAATCTCTCTCTCACTCTCTGAAACTCTCAGACACTCTCTATCACTCTCTGACACTCTCTATCACTCTGTGACATTCTCAGACACTCTCTATCACTCTCTGAAACTCTCTGTCACTCTCTGACACTCTCTGACACTCTCTATCACTCTCTGACACTCACTGACACTCTCAGACACGCTCTGTCACTCTCAGACACTCTCTATCACACTCTGAAGCTCTCTGACACTCTCAGACACTCTCTATCACTCTTTGAATCTCTCTGACGCACTCTGACACTCTCTGACAATCTCTGACACTCTCTGACACTCACTGACACTCTCAGACTCTCTCTACCAATCTCTATCACTCTCTGACATTCTCTATCAATCTTTATCACCCTCTGACACTCTCTGACACTCTCTGACACTCTCTAAAACTCTCTCTCACTCTCTGACGTTCTCTGACTCTCTCTGACAATCTCAGACTCTCTCAGACACTCCTTATCACACTCTGACACTCACTGACACTCTCAGACATTCTCTGTCACTCTCAGACACTCTCTGTCACTCTCTATCACTCTCTGACATTCTGACACTCTCCGTCACTCTCAGACACTCTCTGTCACTCTCAGACACTCTCAGACACTCTCAGAAACTCTCTATCACACTCTGAAACTCTCTATCACTCCCTGACACTCTCTTTCGCTCTCTGACACTCTCTGACAATCTCTGACACTCTCAGACACTCTCTATCACTCTCTATCACTCTCTGACACTCTCTGACACTCTCAGAATCTCTCTCTCACTCTCTGAAACTCTCAGACACTCTCTATCACTCTCTGACACTCTCTATCACTCTGTGACATTCTCAGACACTCTCTATCACTCTCTGAAACTCTCTGTCACTCTCTGACACTCTCTGACACTCTCTATCACTCTCTGACACTCACTGACACTCTCAGACACGCTCTGTCACTCTCAGACACTCTCTATCACACTCTGAAGCTCTCTGACACTCTCAGACACTCTCTATCACTCTTTGAATCTCTCTGACGCACTCTGACACTCTCTGACAATCTCTGACACTCTCTGACACTCACTGACACTCTCAGACTCTCTCAGACACTCTCAATCAAACTCAGACACTCTCAGACACTCTCTATCACTCTCAGACACTCTCTATCACTCTATGACACTCTCTGACACTCTCAGACGCTTTCTGACACTCTCAGACACTCTCTGTCACTCTCTGACACTCTCTGACACTCTCAGACACTCTCTGACACTCTCTGACAGTCTCAGACAGTCTCTATCACTCTCTATCACTCTCTGACACTCTCTATCACTCTCTGAAACTCTCTATCACTCTCTGACACTCTCTATCACTCTCTGACACTCTCTATCACTCTCAGACACTCTCTATCACTCTATGACTCTCTCTATCACTCTCTGACACACTCTGACACACTGACACTCTCTGACAGTCTCAGGTACTGTCTATCACTCTCTGACACACTCTGACAATCTCTGACACTCTCAGACACTCTCAGACATTCTCAGACACTCTATGACACTCTCTGACACTCACTGACACTCGCAGACACTCTCTGTCACTCTCAGACACCTCAGTAACTCTCTATCTCTCTCTGAAACTCTCCGACACTCTCTGACGCTCTCTGACACTCTCTGCACTCTCTATCACTCGATGACACTCTCAGACACTCTCTATCAATCTCTGACACACTCTGACAGTCTCTGACACTCTCAGACACTCTCTGACACTCTCTGACACTCTCAGACACTCAATATCACTCTCTATCACTCTCTATCACTCTCTGACACTCTATATCACTCTCTGAAACTCTCTGAAACTCTCTGACACTCAATGACACTCTCTGACACTCAATATCACTCTCTATCACTCTCTATCACTCTCTGACACTCTATATCACTCTCTGAAACTCTCTGAAACTCTCTGACACTCAATGACACTCTCTGACACTCCCTATCACTCTCTATCACTCTCTGACACTCTCAGACACTCTCAGACACTCTCTAACACTCTCAGACACTCTCTGACACTCTCAGACACTCTCAGACACTCTCTGACACTCTCTGACACTCTCAGACACACTCTGACACTCTCGATCACTCCATGACACTATCTGACACTCTTTATCACTCTCTATTACTCTCTGACACACTCTGACCCTCTCAGACACATTCAATCACTCTCTATCACTCTCTGACACTCTTTGACACTCTCGATCACTCTTTGACACTCTTTGACACTCTCTGACACTCTCTATCACTCTCTATTACTCTCTGACACACTCTGACACTCTCTATCACTCTCTATTACTCTCTGACACACTCTGACACTCTCTGACACTCTCAGACACACTCAGACACTCTCTATCACTCTCTGACACTCTCAGAGACTCTCTGACACTCTCTGACACTCTCAGACACACTCAGACACTCTCTAACACTCTCTATCACTCTCTATCACTCTCAGACATTCTCAGACACTCACAATCTCTCTCTGACACTCTCTGACACTCTCTGACACTCTCTGACACTCTCAGACACTCTCTGACACTCTCTGACACTCTCTATCAATCTCTATCACTCTCTGACACACTCTGACACTCTCTGACAGTCTCAGACACTCTCTATCACTCTCTGACACACTCTGACACACTCTGACAATCTCTGACACTCTCAGACACTCTCAGAAATTCTCAGACATTATTTAACACTCTCTGACACTCACTGACACTCGCAGGCACACTCTGTCACTCTCAGACACCTCCGTAACTCTCTATCACTCTCTGACACTCTCTGACACTCTCTGACGCTCTCTGACACCCTCTGACAATCTCAGACACTCTCAGACACTCTCTATCACACTCTGACACTCACTGACACTCTCAGACATTCTCTGTCACTCTCAGACACTCTCTGTCACTCTCTATCACTCTCTGACACTCTCTATCACACCCTGACTCTCCCTTTTGCACTCTGACACTCTCTGACACTCTCAGACACTCTCTATCACTCTCTATCACTCTCTGAAACTCTCAGACTCTATCTATCACTCTCTGACACTCTCTATGACACTCTGACATTCTCAGACACTCTCTATCACTCTCTGAAACTCACTATCAATCTCTGACACTCACTGACACTCTCAGACACTCTCTGTCACTCTCAGACACTCTCCATCACACTCTGAAGCTCTCTGACACTCTCAGACACTCTCTATCACTCTCTGACACTCTCTGAGACTCTCTGACACTCACTGACACTCTCAGACACACTCAATCACTCTCTATCACGCTCTGACATTCTCAGACACTCTCTATCACTCTCTGACACTCTCTGACACTGTCTGACACTCTCTGTCACTCCATGATTCTCTCTGACACTCTCAGACACTCTCTATCACTCTCTGACACTCTCTATCACTCTCTGACATTCTCAGACACTCTCTATCACTCTCTGACACTCTCTGACACTGTCTGACACTCTCTGTCACTCCATGATTCTCTCTGACACTCTCTATCACTCTCTATCACTCTCTGACCCTCTCTGACACACTCTGACACACTCAGACACTCTCTATCACTCTCTATCCTTCTGTGACATTCTCAGACACTCTCAGACACTCTCTGTCACTCTCTGGCACGCTCTGACTTTCTCTGACACTCTCAGACACACTCAATCACTCTCTATCACTCTCTGACACTCTTTGACACTCTCTATCACTCTCTATGACTCTCTGACTCACTCTGACGCACTCTGAAACTCTCTGACACTCTCAGACACTCTCTATCAATCTCTGACACTCTCTGACACTCTCAGACTCTCTCTGACACTCTCAGACTCTGTCTATCACTCTCTATCACTCTCTGACACTCTATATCATTTCCTGACACTCTCTATCACTCTCAAACACTCTCTATCACTCTCTATCACTCTCTGACACACTTTGACAGTCTCTGACACTCTCAGACTCTCTCAGACACTCTCTGACACTCTCTGACACTCTCTATCACTCTCAATCACTCTCTGACACTCTCTGACAGTCTCAGACACTCTCAGACACTCACTGTCACTCTCTATCACTCTCTGACACACTCTGACATTCTCTGACACTCTCAGACTCTCTCAGACAATCTCTGACACTCTCTGACACTCTCTTCCTCTCTCTGACACACTCAGACACTCTCTATCACTCTCTATCACTCTCTATCACTCTCTGACACTCTTTGACACTCTCTATCACTCCATGACACTCTCTGACACTCTCTATCACTCACTAATACTCTCTGACACACTCTGACACACACTGAAACTCTCTGACACTCTCAGACACTCACTATCACTCTCTATCACTCTCTGACACACTCTGACAGTCTCTGACACTCTCAGACTCTCTGAGACACTCTCTGACACTCTCTATCACTCTCTATCACTCTCTGACACTCTCTGACACTCTCAGACACTCACTATCACTCTCTATCACACTCTGACACTCTCTTTCACTCTCTATCACTCTCTGACACTCTCTCTCACTCTCTGAAACTGTCTGACACTCTCTGACACTCAATGACACTCACTGACAGCGCCTATCACTCTCTGACACTCTCTGACACTCACTATCACTCTCTATCACTCTCTGACCATCTCTATCACTCTTTATCACTCTCTGACACTCTCTGACACTCTCAGACACTCTATATCACTCTCTCTCACTCTCTGACACTCTCTGACACTCTCAGAAACTCTCTGTCACTCTCTGACACTCTCAGAAACTCTCAATAAAACTCTGACACACTCTATCACTCTCTGACATTCTCAGACACTCTCTATCACTCTCTGACACACTCTATCACTCTCTGACACTCTCTGACACTCTCTATCACTCTCTGACACTCACTGACCCTCTCAGACACTCTCTGTCACTCTCGGACACTCTCAGACAGTCTCTATCACTCTCTATCACACTCAAACGCTCTTTGACGCTCTCTGACACTCTCTGACTCTCTCAGACACTCTCTGACACTCTCTGACGCTCTCAGATACTCTCTGACACTCTTTGACGCTCTCAGACAATCTCAGACACTCTCCATCACTCTCAGAAACTCTCTATCACTCTCTGACACTCTCTGACACACTCAGACACTCTCAATCACTCTCTATCACTCTCTGGCACTCTCTGACACTCTCTAACACTCTCTATCACTCTCTGACACACTCTGACACTCTCTGACACTCTCAGACACTCTCTATCACTCTCTATCACTCTCTGACACTCTCTATCACTCAATGACACTCTCTGAAAATCTCTGTCACTCTTTCTCACTCTCTGACACTCTCTGAGACTCTCGATCACTCTCTATCACTCTCTATCACTCTCTGACACTCTCTGACACTCTCTGACACTCTCTATCACTCTCTAACACTCTCTGATACACTCAGACACTCTGTGACTCACTCTGACACTCTCGATCACTCTATGACACTCTCTGATGCTCTCTATCACTCTCTGACACTCTCAATCACTCTCTGACACTCTCTGAAACTCTCTATCACTCTCTATCACTCTCTTACACTCTCTGACACTCTCTATCACTCAATGACACTCTGTGCCACTCTCTATCACTCTCCATCACTCTCTGACACTCTCTGACACACTCTGACACTCTCAGACACTCACTATCACACTCCGTATCACTCTCTGACACCCAATGAAACTTTCTATCACTCTCTGACACTCTATATCTCTCTCTATCACTCTCTGACACTCTCTATCACTCTCTGACACTCTCTATCACTCTCGATCACTCTCTGACTCTCTCTGACACTCTCTATCACTCAATGACACTCTGTGACACTCTCTATCACTCTCTGACACTCTCTGACACTCTCTCTCACTCTCGATCACTCTCTGACACTCTCTATCACTCAATGACACTCTGTAACACTCTCTATCACTCTCTGACACTCTCTGACACACTCTGACACTCTCTATCACTCTCGATCACTGTCTGACACTCTCTATCACTCAATGACACTCTGTGACACTCTCTATCACTCTCTGACACTCTCTGACACACTCTGACACTCTCTATCACACTCTATCACTCTCTGACACTCTCGGACACTCTCCATCACTCTATGACACTCTCTGCCACTCTCAATCACTCTCTATCACTCTCTGACACTCTCAGAGGCTCTCTATCACTCTCTGACTCTCTCAGACACTCTCCATCACTCTCTGACACTCACTGACACTCTCAGACACTCTGTGACTAAGTTTGACACTCTCTATCACTCTCTGACACTCTCTGATACTCTCTGACAATCTCAGACACTCTGTGACTCAGTCTGACACTCTCTATCACTCTCTGACACTCTCTGACACTTTCCATCACTCAATGACACTCTGTGACACTCTCTATCACTCTCCATTACTCTCTGACACTCTCTGTCACACTCTGAAACTCTCAGACACTCTCTATCACACTGCATATCACTCTCTGACACCCAATGACACTCTATATCACTCTCTGACACTCTATATCACTCTCTATCACTTTCTGACACTCTCTGACACTCTCTGACACTCTCTATCACTCTCTATCACTCTCTGACTCTCTCTGACACTCTCTATCACTCTCTATCACTCTCTGACACTCTCTGACAATCTCTGACACTCACTGACTCAATATATCACTCTCTATCACTCTCTGACACTCTCTGACACTCTCTGACACAATCTATCACTCTCTATCACTCTTTGACACTCTCTAACAATCTCCGAAACTCTCTATCACTCTCTCTCACTCTCTGACACTGACTGACACTCTCAGACACTCTCTGTCACTCTCGGTTACTCTCTGTCACTCTCAGACACTCTCAGACACTCTCTATCACTCTCTGACACTCTCTTTCACTCTCTGATACTCTCTTTCACTCTCTGACACTCTCTATCGCTCTCTGACACTCTGACACACTCTGATACTCTCAGACACGCTCCATCACTCTCTGTCACTCTCTGACACTCTCTGACACTCTCAGAAACTCTCTGTCACTCTCTGACACTCTCAGAAGCTCTCTATAAAACTCTGACACCCTCTATCACTCTCTGACATTCTCAGACACTCTCTATCACTCTCTGACACACTCTATCACTCTCTGACACTCTCTGACACTCTCTATCACTCTCTGACACTCACTGACACTCTCAGACACTCTCAGACACTCTCTGTCACTCTCGGTCACTCTCTGTCACTCTCAGACTCTCTCAGACACTCTCTATCACACTCTGACACTCTCTTTCACTCTCTGACACTCTCTATCACTCTCTGACACTCTCTATCGCTCTCTGACACTCTCACACACTCTGATACTCTCAGACACTCTCCATCACTCTCTATCACTCTCTGACACTCTCTGACACTTTCAGAAACTCTCTGTCACTCTCTGACACTCTCAGAAACTCTCTATAAAACTCTGACACCCTCTATCACTGTCTGACATTCTCAGACACTCTCTATCACTCTCTGACACACTCTATCACTCTCTTACACTCTCTGACACTCTCTATCACTCTCTGACACTCACTGACACTCACTGACACTCTCAGACACTCTCTGTCACTCTCTGACACTCTCTGACACTCTCTGACACTCTCTATCACTCTCCGACACTCTCTGACACTCTCTATCACTCTCTATCACTCTCTATCACTCTCTGACACTCTCTGACACTCTCTGACACTCTCTACCACTCTCTGATACTCTCTGACACACTCAGACACTCTGTGACTCAATCTGACACTCTCTATCACTCTATGACACTCTCTGATGCTCTCTATCACTCTCTGACACTCTCTATCACCCTCTGACAGTCTCTATCACTCTCAATCACTCTCTGACGCTCTCTGAAACTCTCTATCACTCTCTATCACTCTCTTACACTCCCTGCCACTCTCTATCACTCAATGACACTCTGTGCCACTCTCTATCACTCTCCATCACTCTCTGACACCCTCTGACACACTCTGACACTCTCAGACACTCACTATCACACTCCGTATCACTCTCTGACACCCAATGAAACTCTCTATCACTCTCTGACACTCTATATCTCTCTCTATCACTCTCTGACACTCTCTATCACTCTCAGACACTCTCTATCATTCTCAGACACTCTCTATCACTCTTTGACACTCTCTAACACTCTCAGAAACTCTCTATCACTCTCTCTCACTCTCTGACACTCTCAGACACTCTCGATCACTCTCTGACACTGACTGACACTCTCAGACACTCTCTGTCACTCTCGGTCACTCTCTGTCACTCTCAGACACTCTCAGACACTCTCTATCACTCTCTGAACTCTCTTTCTCTCTCTGATACTCTCTATCACTCTCTATCGCTCTCTGACACTCTGACACACTCTGATACTCTCAGACACTCTCCATCACTCTCTGTCACTCTCTGACACTCTCTGACACTCTCAGAAACTCTCTGTCACTCTCTGACACTCTCAGAAGCTAACTATAAAACTCTGACACCCTCTATCACTCTCTGACATTCTCAGACACTCTCTATCACTCTCTGACACACTCTATCACTCTCTGACACTCTCTGACACTCTCTATCACTCTCTGACACTCACTGACACTCTCAGACACTCTCAGACACTCTCTGTCACTCTCGGTCACTCTCTGTCACTCTCAGACTCTCTCAGACACTCTCTATCACTCTCTGACACTCTCTTTCACTCTCTGACACTCTCTATCACTCTCTGACACTCTCTATCGCTCTCTGACACTCTCACACACTCTGATACTCTCAGACACTCTCCATCACTCTCTATCACTCTCTGACACTCTCTGACACTTTCAGAAACTCTCTGTCACTCTCTGACACTCTCAGAAACTCTCTATAAAACTCTGACACCCTCTATCACTGTCTGACATTCTCAGACACTCTCTATCACTCTCTGACACACTCTATCACTCTCTGACACTCTCTGACAATCTCTATCACTCTCTGACACTCTCTGACACTCTCTATCACTCTCCGACACTCTCTGACACTCTCTATCACTCTCTATCACTCTCTATCACTCTCTGACACTCTCTGACACTCTCTGACACTCTCTAACACTCTCTGATACTCTCTGACACACTCAGACACTCTGTGACTCAATCTGACACTCTCTATCACTCTATGACACTCTCTGATGCTCTCTATCACTCTCTGACACTCTCTATCACCCTCTGACAGTCTCTATCACTCTCAATCACTCTCTGACGCTCTCTGAAACTCTCTATCACTCTCTATCACTCTCTTACACTCCCTGCCACTCTCTATCACTCAATGACACTCTGTGCCACTCTCTATCACTCTCCATCACTCTCTGACACCCTCTGACACACTCTGACACTCTCAGACACTCACTATCACACTCCGTATCACTCTCTGACACCCAATGAAACTCTCTATCACTCTCTGACACTCTATATCTCTCTCTATCACTCTCTGACACTCTCTATCACTCTCTGACACTCTCTGACACTCTCTATCACTCTCGATCACTCTCTGACTATCTCTGACACTCTCTATCACTCAATGACACTCTGTGACACTCTCTATCACTCTCTGACACTCTCTGACACTCTCGATCACTCTCTGACACTCTCTATCACTCAATGACATTCTGTGACACTCTCTATCACTCTCTGACACTCTCTGACACACTCTGACACTCTCTATCACACTCTATCACTCTCTGACACTCTCTGACACTCTCCATCACTCTATGACACTCTCTGACACTCTCAATCACTCTCTATCACTCTCTGACACTCTCAGAGGCTCTCTATCACTCTCTGACTCTCTCAGACACTCTCCATCACTCTCTGACACTCACTGACACTCTCAGACACTCTCTGTCACTCTCTGTCACTCTCAGACACTCCCAGACACTCTCTGACACACTCAGACACTCTGTGACTCAGTCTGACACTCTCTATCACTCTCTGACACTCTCTGATACTCTCTGACAAACTCAGACACTCTCTATCACTCTCGATCACTCTCTGACTCTCTCTGACACTCTCTATCACTCAATGACACTCTGTGCCACTCTCTATCACTCTCTGACACTCTCTGACACTCTCTATCACTCTCGATCACTCTCTGACACTCTCTATCACTCAATGACACTCTGTGACACTCTCTATCACTCTCTGACACTCTCTGACACACTCTGACACTCTCTATCACACTCTATCACTCTCTGACACTCTCTGACACTCTCCATCACTCTATGACACTCTCTGACACTCTCAATCACTCTCTATCACTATCTGACACTCACTGACACTCTCAGACACTCTCTGTCACTCTCTGTCACTCTCAGACACTCCCAGACACTCTCTGACACTCTCTGACACACTCAGACACTCTGTGACACAGTCTGACACTCTCTATCACTCTCTGACACTCTCTGATACTCTCTGACAAACTCAGACACTCTGTGACTCAGTCTGACACTCTCTATCACTCTCTGACACTCTCTGATACTTTCCATCACTCAATGACACTCTGTGACACTCTCTATCACTCTCCATTACTCTCTGACACTCTCTGACACACTCTGAAACTCTCAGACACTCTCTATCACACTGCGTATCACTCTCTGACACCCAATGACACTCTATATCACTCTCTGACACTCTATATCACTCTCTATCACTCTCTATCACTTTCTGACACTCTCTGACACTCTCTATCACTCTCTATCACTCTCTGACTCTCTCTGACACTCTCTATCACTCTCTATCACTCTCTGACACTCTCTGACAATCTCTGACACTCACTGACTCAATATATCACTCTCTATCACTCTCTGACACTCTCTGACACTCTCTGACACAATCTATCACTCTCTATCACTCTTTGACACTCTCTAACACTCTCAGAAACTCTCTATCACTCTCTGACACTGACTGACACTCTCAGACAATCTCTGTCACTCTCGGTCACTCTCTGTCACTCTCAGACACTCTCATACACTCTCTATCACTCTCTGATACTCTCTTTCACTCTCTGACACTCTCTATCACTCTCTGACACTCTCTATCACTCTCTGACACTCTCACACACTCTGATACTCTCAGACACTCTCCATCACTCTCTATCACTCTCTGACACTCTCTGACACTCACTATCACTCTCTGACACTCTGTGACACTCTCAGAAACTCTCTATAAAACTCTGACACTCTCTATCACTCTCTGACATTCTCAGACACTCTCTATCACTCTCTGACACACTCTATCACTCTCTGACACTCTCTGACACTCTCTGACACTCTCTATCACTCTCTGACACTCACTGACACTCTCAGACTCTCTCTGTCACTCTCAGACACTCTCAGACACTCTCTATCACTCTCTATCACACTCAAACGCTCTTTGACGCTCTCTGACACTCTCTGACACTCTCTGACACTCTCAGAAACTCTCTGTCACTCTCTGACACTCTCAGAAACTCTCTATAAAACTCTGACACCCTCTATCACTCTCTGACATTCTCAGACACACTCCATCACTCTCTAACACACTCTATCACTCTCTGACACTCTCTGACACTCTCTATCACTCTCTGACACTCACTGACACTCTCAGACTCTCTCTGTCACTCTTGGACACTCTCAGACACTCTCTATCACTCTCTATCACACTCAAACGCTCTTTGACGCTCTCTGACACTCTCTGACTCTCTCAGACACTCTCTGACACTCTCTGACGCTCTCAAACACTCTCTGACACTCTTTGACGCTCTCAGACAATCTCAGACACTCTCCATCACTCTCAGAAACTCTCTATCACTCTCTGACACTCTCTGACACACTCAGACACACTCAATCACACTCTATCACTCTCTGACACTCTCTGACACTCTCTAACACACACTATCACTCTCTGACACACTCTGACACTCTCTGACACTCTCTGACACTCTCTGTCACTCAATGACACTCTGTGCCACTCTCTATCACTCTCCATCACTCTCTGACACTCTCTGACACACTCTGACACTCTCAGAAACTCACTATCACACTCCGTATCACTCTCTGACACCCAATGAAACTCTCTATCACTCTCTGACACTCTATATCTCTCTCTATCACACTCTGACACTCTCTATCACTCTCTGACACTCTCTGACACTCTCTATCACTCTCGATCACTCTCTGACACTCTCTATCACTCAATGACACTCTGTGACACTCTCTATCACTCTCTGACACTCTCTGACACACTCTGACACTCTCTGTCAAACTCTATCACTCTCTGACACTCTCCATCACTCTATGACACTCTCTGACACTCTCAATCACTCTCTATCACTCTCTGACACTCTCAGAGGCTCTCTATCACTCTCTGACTCTCTCAGACACTCTCCATCACTCTCTGACACTCACTGACACTCTCAGACACTCTCTGTCACTCTCTGTCACTCTCAGACACTCCCAGACAGTCTCTGACACTCTCTGACACACTCAGACACTCTGTGACTCAGTCTGACACTCTCTATCACTCTCTGACACTCTCTGATACTCTCTGACAAACTCAGACACTCTGTGACTCAGTCTGACACTCTCTATCACTCTCTGACACTCTCTGACACTTTCCATCACTCAATGACACTCTGTGACATTCTCGATCACTCTCCATTACTCTCTGACACTCTCGGACACACTCTGAAACTCTCAGACACTCTCTATCACACTGCGTATCACTCTCTGACACCCAATGACACTCTATATCACTCTCTGACACTCTATATCACTCTCTATCACTTTCTGACACTCTCTGACACTCTCTATCACTCTCTATCACTCTCTGACTCTCTCTGACACTCTCTATCACTCTCTATCACTCTCTGACACTCTCTGACACTCTCTGACACTCACTGACTCAATATATCACTCTCTATCACTCTCTGACACTCTCTGACACTCTCTGACACAATCCATCACTCTCTATCACTCTTTGACACTCTCTAACACTCTCAGAAACTCTCTATCACTCTCTCTCACTCTCTGACACTCTCAGACACTCTCTATCACTCTCTGACACTGACTGACACTCTCAGACACTCTCTGTCACTCTCGGTCACTCTCTGTCACTCTCAGACACTCTCACACACTCTCTATCGCTCTCTGACACTCTCTTTCACTCTCTGATACTCTCTATCACTCTCTGACACTCTCTATCGCTCTCTGACACTCTGACACACTCTGATACTCTCAGACACTCTCCAACACTCTCTATCACTCTCTGACACTCTCTGACACTCTCAGAAACTCTCTGTCACTCTCTGACACTCTCAGAAACTCTCTATAAAACTCTGACACCCTCTATCACTCTCTGACATTCTCAGACACTCTCTATCACTCTCTGACACACTCTATCACTCTCTGACACTCTCTGACACTCTCTATCACTCTCTGACACTCACTGACACTCTCAGACACTCTCAGACACTCTCTGTCACTTTCGGACACTCTCAGACACTCTCTATCAATCTCTATCACACTCAAACGCTCTTTGACGCTCTCTGACACTCTCTGACTCTCTCAGACACTCTCTGACACTCTCTGACGCTCTCAGACAATCTCAGACACTCTCCATCACTCTCAGAAACTCTCTATCACTCTCTGACACTCTCTGACACACTCAGCCACACTCAATCACTCTCTATCACTCTCTGACACTCTCTGACACTCTCTAACACTCTCTATCACTCTCTGACACACTCTGACACTCTCTGACACTCTCAGACACTCTCTATCACTCTCTATCACTCTCTGACACTCTCTGACACTCTCTATCACTCAATGACACTCTCTGAAAATCTCTATCACTCTTTCTCACTCTCTGACACTCTCTGACACTCTCTGACACTCTCGATCACTCTCTGACACTCTCTATCACTCTCTGACACTCTCTGACACTCTCTATCACTCTCTATCACTCTCTGACACTCTCTGACACTCTCTAACACTCTCTAACACTCTCTGATACTCTCTGACACACTCAGACACTCTGTGACTCACTCTGACACTCTCTATCACTCTATGACACTCTCTGAGGCTCTCTATCACTCTCTGACACTCTCAATCACTCTCTGACACTCTCTGAAACTCTCTATCACTCTCTATCACTCTCTTACACTCTCTGACACTCTCTATCACTCAATGACACTCTGTGCCACTCTCTATCACTCTCCATCACTCTCTGACACTCTCTGACACACTCTGACACTCTCAGACACTCTCAGAGGCTCTCTATCACTCTCTGACACCCAATGAAACTCTCTATCACTCTCTGACACTCTATATCTCTCTCTATCACTCTCTGACACTCCCTATCACTCTCTGACACTCTCTGACACTCTCTATCACTCTCGATCACTCTCTGACTCTCTCTGACACTCTCTATCACTCAATTACACTCTGTGACACTCTCTATCACTCTCTGACACTCTCTGACACTCTCTATCACTCTCGATCACTCTCTGACACTCTCTATCACTCAATGACACTCTGTGACACTCTCTATCACTCTCTGACACTCTCTGACGCACTCTGACACTCTCTATCACCCTCTGACACTCTGTGACACTCTCCATCACTCTATGACATTCTCTGAGACTCTCTATCACTCTCTATCAATCTCTGACACTCTCTGACTTTCTCTGACACTCGCTATCACTCTCTGACTCTCTCTGACACTCTCCATCACTCTTTATGAATCTCTGACACTCTGACACTCTCAGACATTCTGTGACACACTCTGAGACTCTCTATCACTCTCTATCACTCTCTGACACTCTCTGACACTCTCTGACACTCGCTATCACTCCATGACTCTCTCTGACACTCTCTATCACTCTCTATCACTCTCTGACACTCTCTGACAATCTCTGACACTCTCTGACACAATATCTCACTCTCTATCACTCTCTGACACTCTCTGACATTCTCAGACACTCTCTATCAATCTCCGACACTCTCTGACACTCTCTATCACTCAATGACACTCTGTGACAATCTCTAACACTCTCTATCACTCTCTATCACTCTCTATCACTCTCCGACACTCTCTGACACTCTCTATCACTCAATGACACTCTGTGACACTCTCTAACACTCTCTATCACTTTCTATCACTCTCTATCACTCTCTGACTCTCTCTGACACTCTCCATCACTCTTTATGAATCTCTGACACTCTGACACTCTCAGACATTCTGTGACACACTCTGAGACTCTCTATCACTCTCTATCACTCTCTGACACTCTCTGACACTCTCTGACACTCGCTATCACTCCATGACTCTCAGTGACACTCTCTATCACTCTCTATCACTCTCTGATACTCCCTGACATTCTCAGACACTCTCTATCACTCTCTGTCTCTCTCTGACACTCTCAGACACTCTCTGTCACTCACTGTCACTCTCTGCCACTCTCACACACTCTCAGACACTCTCCATCACTCTCTGACACTCTCTATCGCTCTCTGACACTCTCTATCGCTCTCTGTCACTCTCACACACTCTGACACTCTCTGACACTCTCACACACTCTCTCTCACTCTCTATCACTCTCTGACACTCTCTGACACTCTCAGAAACTCTCTGTCACTCTCTGACACTCTCAGAAACTCTCTATCACTCTCTGACACTCTCTATCACTCTCTGACATTCTCAGACACTCTCTATCACTCTCTGACACACTCTATCACTCTCTGACACTCTCTGACACTCTCTATCACTCTCTGACACTCACTGACACTCTCAGACACTCTCTGTCACTCTCGGACACTCTCAGACAGTCTCTATCACTCTCTATCACACTCAAACGCTCTTTGACGCTCTCTGACACTCTCTGACTCTCTCAGACACTCTCTGACACTCTCTGACGCTCTCAGATACTCTCTGACACTCTTTGACGCTCTCAGACAATCTCAGACACTCTCCATCACTCTCAGAAACTCTCTATCACTCTCTGACTCTCTCTGACACACTGAGACACACTCAATCACTCTCTATCACTCTCTGACACTCTGACACTCTCTAACACTCTCTATCACTCTCTATCACTCTCTGACACACTCTGATACTCTCTGACACTCTCTGACACTCTCAGACACACTCTATCACTCTCTATCACTCTCTGACACTCTCTATCACTCAATGACACTCTCTGAAAATCTCTATCACTCTTTATCACTCTCTGACACTCTCTGACACTCTCTATCACTCTCTGACACTCTCTGACACTCTCTATCACTCTCTATCACTCTCTGAAACTCTCTGACACTCTCTGACACTCTCTATCAATCTCTATCACTCTCTGATACACTCTGACACACTCAGACACTCTGTGACTCACTCTGACTCTCTCTATCACTCTATGACACTCTCTGACGCTCTCTATCTCTCTCTGACACACTCTATCACCCTCTGATGCTCTCTATCACTATCTATCACACTCTGAAACTCTCTAACACCCTCTATCGCACTCTTTCAAACTCTGACACTCTCTGACACACTCTATCACTCAATGGCACTCTCTATCACCCTCTGACACTCTCTATCACTCTCTGACACTCACTGACACACTCAGACACTCTCTGTCACTCTCAGACACTCTCGAACACTCTCTATCACTCTCTGACACACTCTGACACTCTCTGACACTCTCAGACACTCTCTATCACTCTCTATCACTCTCTGACACTCTCAATCACTCAATGACACTCTCTGAAAATCTCTATTACTCTTTATCACTCTCTGACACTCTCTGACACTCTCTGACACTCTCTATCACTCTCTGACACTCTCGATCACTCTCTGACACTCTCTATCACTCTCTGAGACTCTCTGACTTTCTCTGACACTCTCTATCACTCTCTATCACTCTCTGATAATCTCTGACACACTCAGAAACTCTGTGACTCACTCTAACACTCTCTATCACTCGATGACACTCTCTGACGCTCTCTACCACGCTCTATCACCCTCTGACACTCTCTATCACTCTCTATCACTCTCTGACACTCTCTTACACTCTCTATCACACTCTTTCACACTCTGACACTCTCTATCACTCAATGGCACTCTGTGACTCTCTCTATCACTCTCCATCACTCTGTGACACTCTCTGACACACTCTGACACTCTCAGACAATCTCTATCACACTCAGTATCACTCTCTGACACCCAATGACACTCTCTATCACTCTCTGACACACTCTGACACTCTCAGACACTCTCCATCACTCTTTATCACACTCTGACACTCTCTGACACTCTCTGACACTCTCTATCACTCTCTGACACTCTCTATCACTCTCTATCACTCCTTGACACTCTATATCACTCTCTGACACTCTCTATCACACTCTATCAATCTCTGACACTCTCGGTCAGTCAATGACACTCTATGACACTTGCTATCACTCTCTATCACTCTGTGACACTCTCTGACACTCTCAGACATTCTGTGACACACTCTGACACTCGCTATCACTCTATGACACTCTCTGACGCTCTCTATCACTCTCTATTACTCTCACACACTCTGACACTCTCTATCACTCTCTATCACTCTCTGAAACTCTCTGACACTCTCTGAAACTCTCTGACACTCTCTATCACTCTCTATCACTTTCTGACACTCTCTATCACTCTCTGACACTCTCTATCACTCTCTGAAACTCTCTGTCACTCTCTGACACACTCTGACACTCTCAGACTCCCTCTATCACTCTTTATCACTCTCTGACACTCTCTGACACTCTCAGACATTCTGTGACACACTCTGACACTCGCTATCACTCTATGACACTCTCTGACGCTCTCTATCACTCTCTATTACTCTCACACACTCTGACACTCCCTATCACTCTCTACCATTCTCTGACACTCTCTGACACTCTCTGACACTTACAGACACTCTCTATCACTCTCTATCACTATCTATCACTTTCTGACACTCTCTTTCACTCTCTGACACTCTCTGACACTCTCTATCACTCTCTATCACTCTCTGACACTCTCTGACACACTCTGACACTCTCTGACACTCTCAGACATTCTCTATCACTCTTTATCAACCTCTGACACACTCTGACACTCTCTGACATTCTCTGACACTCTCTGACACTCTCTGACACTCTCAGACACTCGCAGACACTCTCTATCACTTTCTGACACACTTACTCACTCTCTGACACTCTGTATCACTCTCTATCACTGTCTGACACTCTCTATCATTCTCTGACACTCTCTATCACTCTCTGACACTCACGATCACTCTCTGACGCTCTCTGACACTCTCTATCACTCAATGACACTGTATGACTCTCTCTATCACTCTCTATCACTCTCTATCACTCTTTGACACTCTCTGTCACTCTATGACACTCTCTGACGCCCTCTATTACTCTCTATCACTCTCTGACACTCTCTGACACACTCTGACACTCTCTATCACACTCTATCACTCTCTGACACTCTCTTACACTCGCTATCACTCTATGACTCTCTCTGACAATCTCTATCACACTCTTTTAATCTCTGACACTCTCTGACACTCTCTGACACAATCTATCACTCTCTATCAATCTTTGACACTCTCAGAAACTCTCTATCAATCTCTATCACTCTCTGACACTCTCAGACACACTCTATCACTCACTGACACTCACTGACACTCTCAGACACTCTCAGACACTCTCTATCACTCACTGACACTCACTGACACTCTCAGACACTCTCTGTCACTCTCTGTCACTCTCAGACACTCTCAGACACTCTCTATCACTCTCTGAAACTCTCTATCACTCTCTGACACTCTCTATCGCTCTCTGACACTCTCACATACTCTGACACTCACTGACACTCTCAGACACTCTATATCACTCTCTATCATTCTCTGTCACTCTCTGACACTCTCAGAAACTCTCTGTCACTCTCTGACACTCTCTGACACTCTCTTTTACACTCTGACACACTCTATCACTCTCTGACACTCTCTGACACTCTCTATCACTCTCTGACACTCTCTGACACTCACTGACACTCTCAGACACTCTCTGTCACTCTCAGACACTCTCAGACACTGTCTATCACTCTCTATCACACTGGAACGCTCTTTGACGCTCCCTGACTCTCTCTGACGCTCTCAGACACTCTCTGACACTCTCTGACGCTCTCAGACACTCTCTGACACTCTTTGACGCACTCTTTTACACTCTGACACACTCTATCACTCTCTGACACTCTCTGACACTCTCTATCACTCTCTGACACTCTCTGACACTCACTGACACTCTCAGACACTCTCTGTCACTCTCAGACACTCTCAGACACTGTCTATCACTCTCTATCACACTGGAACGCTCTTTGACGCTCCCTGACTCTCTCTGACGCTCTCAGACACTCTCTGACACTCTCTGACGCTCTCAGACACTCTCTGACACTCTTTGACGCACTCAGACAATCTCAGACACACTCCATCACTCTCAGAAACTCTCTATCACTCTATGACACTCTCTGACACACTCAGACACACTCAATCACTCTCTATCACTCTCTGACAATCTCTGACACATTCTAACACTCTCTATCACTCTCTGACACACTCTGACACTCTCTGACACTCTCTGACACTCTCAGACACACTCTGTCACTCTCTGACACTCTCTATCACTCAATGACACTCTCTGAAAATCTCTATCACTCTTTATCACTCTCTGAAACTCTCTGACACTCTCCATCACTCTCTGACACTCTCTATCACTCTCTGACACTCTCTGACACTCTCTATCACTCTCTATCACTCTCTGACACTCTCTGACACTCTCTGACACTCTCTGACACTCTTGATCACTCTCGATCACTCTCTAACACTCTCTGATACTCTCTGACACACTCAGACGTTCTGTGACACACTCTGACACTCTCTGTCACTCTATGACACTCTCTGACGCCCTCTATCACTCTCTATCACTCTCTGACACTCTCTGACACACTCTGACACTCTCTATCACACTCTATCACTCTCTGACACTCTCTGACACTCGCTATCACTCTATGACTCTCTCTGACAATCTCTATCACTCTCTATCACTCTCTGACATTCTCTGACACTCTCAGAAACTCTCTATCACTCTCTATCACTCTCTGACACTCTCAGACACTCTCTATCACTCACTGACACTCACTGACACTCTCTGTCACTCTCTGTCACTCTCTGTCAAATTCTGTCACTCTCAGAGACTCTCAGACACTCTCTATCACTCTCTGACTCTCTCTATCACTCTCTGACACTCTCTATCACCCTCTGACACTCTCTATCACTCTCTGACACTCACTGACACACTCAGACACTCTCTGTCACTCTCAGACACTCTCGAACACTCTCTATCACTCTCTGACACACTCTGACACTCTCTGACACTCTCAGACACTCTCTATCACTCTCTATCACTCTCTGACACTCTCAATCACTCAATGACACTCTCTGAAAATCTCTATTACTCTTTATCACTCTCTGACACTCTCTGACACTCTCTGACACTCTCTATCACTCTCTGACACTCTCGATCACTCTCTGACACTCTCTATCACTCTCTGAGACTCTCTGACTTTCTCTGACACTCTCTATCACTCTCTATCACTCTCTGATAATCTCTGACACACTCAGAAACTCTGTGACTCACTCTAACACTCTCTATCACTCGATGACACTCTCTGACGCTCTCTACCACGCTCTATCACCCTCTGACACTCTCTATCACTCTCTATCACTCTCTGACACTCTCTTACACTCTCTATCACACTCTTTCACACTCTGACACTCTCTATCACTCAATGGCACTCTGTGACTCTCTCTATCACTCTCCATCACTCTGTGACACTCTCTGACACACTCTGACACTCTCAGACAATCTCTATCACACTCAGTATCACTCTCTGACACCCAATGACACTCTCTATCACTCTCTGACACACTCTGACACTCTCAGACACTCTCCATCACTCTTTATCACACTCTGACACTCTCTGACACTCTCTGACACTCTCTATCACTCTCTGACACTCTCTATCACTCTCTATCACTCCTTGACACTCTATATCACTCTCTGACACTCTCTATCACACTCTATCAATCTCTGACACTCTCGGTCAGTCAATGACACTCTATGACACTTGCTATCACTCTCTATCACTCTGTGACACTCTCTGACACTCTCAGACATTCTGTGACACACTCTGACACTCGCTATCACTCTATGACACTCTCTGACGCTCTCTATCACTCTCTATTACTCTCACACACTCTGACACTCTCTATCACTCTCTATCACTCTCTGAAACTCTCTGACACTCTCTGAAACTCTCTGACACTCTCTATCACTCTCTATCACTTTCTGACACTCTCTATCACTCTCTGACACTCTCTATCACTCTCTGAAACTCTCTGTCACTCTCTGACACACTCTGACACTCTCAGACTCCCTCTATCACTCTTTATCACTCTCTGACACTCTCTGACACTCTCAGACATTCTGTGACACACTCTGACACTCGCTATCACTCTATGACACTCTCTGACGCTCTCTATCACTCTCTATTACTCTCACACACTCTGACACTCCCTATCACTCTCTACCATTCTCTGACACTCTCTGACACTCTCTGACACTTACAGACACTCTCTATCACTCTCTATCACTATCTATCACTTTCTGACACTCTCTTTCACTCTCTGACACTCTCTGACACTCTCTATCACTCTCTATCACTCTCTGACACTCTCTGACACACTCTGACACTCTCTGACACTCTCAGACATTCTCTATCACTCTTTATCAACCTCTGACACACTCTGACACTCTCTGACATTCTCTGACACTCTCTGACACTCTCTTTCACTCTCTGACACTCTCTGACACTCTCTATCACTCTCTATCACTCTCTGACACTCTCTGACACACTCTGACACTCTCAGACACTCGCAGACACTCTCTATCACTTTCTGACACACTTACTCACTCTCTGACACTCTGTATCACTCTCTATCACTGTCTGACACTCTCTATCATTCTCTGACACTCTCTATCACTCTCTGACACTCACGATCACTCTCTGACGCTCTCTGACACTCTCTATCACTCAATGACACTGTATGACTCTCTCTATCACTCTCTATCACTCTCTATCACTCTTTGACACTCTCTGTCACTCTATGACACTCTCTGACGCCCTCTATTACTCTCTATCACTCTCTGACACTCTCTGACACACTCTGACACTCTCTATCACACTCTATCACTCTCTGACACTCTCTTACACTCGCTATCACTCTATGACTCTCTCTGACAATCTCTATCACACTCTTTTAATCTCTGACACTCTCTGACACTCTCTGACACAATCTATCACTCTCTATCAATCTTTGACACTCTCAGAAACTCTCTATCAATCTCTATCACTCTCTGACACTCTCAGACACACTCTATCACTCACTGAAACTCACTGACACTCTCAGACACTCTCAGACACTCTCAGACACTCTCTATCACTCACTGACACTCACTGACACTCTCAGACACTCTCTGTCACTCTCTGTCACTCTCAGACACTCTCAGACACTCTCTATCACTCTCTGAAACTCTCTATCACTCTCTGACACTCTCTATCGCTCTCTGACACTCTCACATACTCTGACACTCACTGACACTCTCAGACACTCTATATCACTCTCTATCATTCTCTGTCACTCTCTGACACTCTCAGAAACTCTCTGTCACTCTCTGACACTCTCTGACACTCTCTTTTACACTCTGACACACTCTATCACTCTCTGACACTCTCTGACACTCTCTATCACTCTCTGACACTCTCTGACACTCACTGACACTCTCAGACACTCTCTGTCACTCTCAGACACTCTCAGACACTGTCTATCACTCTCTATCACACTGGAACGCTCTTTGACGCTCCCTGACTCTCTCTGACGCTCTCAGACACTCTCTGACACTCTCTGACGCTCTCAGACACTCTCTGACACTCTTTGACGCACTCAGACAATCTCAGACACACTCCATCACTCTCAGAAACTCTCTATCACTCTATGACACTCTCTGACACACTCAGACACACTCAATCACTCTCTATCACTCTCTGACAATCTCTGACACATTCTAACACTCTCTATCACTCTCTGACACACTCTGACACTCTCTGACACTCTCTGACACTCTCAGACACACTCTGTCACTCTCTGACACTCTCTATCACTCAATGACACTCTCTGAAAATCTCTATCACTCTTTATCACTCTCTGAAACTCTCTGACACTCTCCATCACTCTCTGACACTCTCTATCACTCTCTGACACTCTCTGACACTCTCTATCACTCTCTATCACTCTCTGACACTCTCTGACACTCTCTGACACTCTCTGACACTCTTGATCACTCTCGATCACTCTCTAACACTCTCTGATACTCTCTGACACACTCAGACGTTCTGTGACACACTCTGACACTCTCTGTCACTCTATGACACTCTCTGACGCCCTCTATCACTCTCTATCACTCTCTGACACTCTCTGACACACTCTGACACTCTCTATCACACTCTATCACTCTCTGACACTCTCTGACACTCGCTATCACTCTATGACTCTCTCTGACAATCTCTATCACTCTCTATCACTCTCTGACATTCTCTGACACTCTCAGAAACTCTCTATCACTCTCTATCACTCTCTGACACTCTCAGACACTCTCTATCACTCACTGACACTCACTGACACTCTCTGTCACTCTCTGTCACTCTCTGTCAAATTCTGTCACTCTCAGAGACTCTCAGACACTCTCTATCACTCTCTGACTCTCTCTATCACTCTCTGACACTCTCTATCGCTCTCTGACACTCTCTATCGCTCTCTGACACTCTCACACACTCTGACACTCACTGAAACTCTCACACACTCTATATCACTCTCTATCATTCTCTGACACTCTCTGACACTCTCAGAAACTCTTTGTCACTCTCTGACACTCTCTGACACTCTCTATAACACTCTGACACTCTCTATCACTCTCTGACATTCTGAGACATTCTCTATCACTCTGTGACACTCTCTATCACTCTCTGACACTCTCTGACACTCTCTATAACACTCACTGACACTCTCAGACACTCTCTGTCACTCTCAGACACTCTCAGACACTCTCAGACACTCTCTATCAATCTCTATCACACTCAAACGCTCTTTGACGCTCCCTGACACTCTCTGACACTCTATATCACTCTCTGACACTCTCTGACACTCTCTATCACTCTCTGAAACTCTCTGACACTCTCTGACACTCTCTATCACTCTCTATCTCTCTCTGACACGCTCTATCACCCTCTGACACTCTCTATCACTCTCTATCTCACTCTGAAACTCTCTGACACCCTCTAGCACACTCTTTCAAACTCTGACACTCTCTGACACACTCTATCACTCAATGGCAGTCTCTATCACCCTCTGACACACTCAGACACTCTGTGACTCACTCTGACACTCTCTATCACTCTTTGACACTCTCTGACGCTCTCTATCTCTCTCTGACACACTCTATCACCCTCTGAAACTCTCTATCACTCTCTATCACACTCTGAAACTCTCTGACACCCTCAATCACACTCTTTCAAACTCTGACACTCTCTGACACACTCTATCACTCAATGGCACTCTCTATCACCCTCTGACACTCTCTGACACTCTCTATCACTCTCTGACACTCACTGACACTCTCAGACACTCTCTGTCACTCTCAGACACTCTCGAACACTCTCTATCACTCTCTGACACACTCTGACACTCTCTGACACTCTCAGACACTCTCTGACACTCTCTATCACTCTCTGACACTCTCTATCACTCAATGACACTCTCTGAAAATCTCTATCACTCTTTATCACTCTCTGACACTCTCTGACACTCTCTGACACTCTCTATCACTCTCTGACACTCTCTATCACTCTCTGACACTCTCTATCACTCTCTGACACTCTCTGACACTCTCTATCACTCTCTGACACTCTCTGACTTTCTCTGACACTCTCTATCACTCTCTATCACTCTCTGATAATCTCTGACACACTCAGACACTCTGTGACTCACTCTGACACTCTCTATCACTCGATGACACTCTCTGACGCTCTCTACCAGTCTCTGACACGCTCTATCACCCTCTGACAGTCTCTGACACTCTCTCTCACTCTCTATCACTCTCTGACACTCTCTGACACTCTCTATCACACTCTTTCACACTCTGACACTCTCTATCACTCAATGGCTCTCTGTGACTCTCTCTATCACTCTCCATCACTCTCCATCACTCTGTGACACTCTCTGACACACTCTGACACTCTCAGACAATCTCTATCACACTCAGTATCACTCTCTGACACCCAATGACACTCTCTATCACTCTCGGACACTCTCTGACACTCTCTATCACTCTCTATCACTTTCTGACACTCTCTGACACTCTCAGAAACTTTCTGTCACTCTCTGACACTATCAGAAACTCCCTATCACTCTCTGAAACTCTCTATCACTCTCTGACATTGTCAGACACTCTCTATCACTCTCTGACACTCTCTATCACTCTCTGACTCTCTCTGACACTCTCTATAACTCTCTGACTCTCACTGACACTCTCAGACACTCTCTGTCACTCTCAGACACTCTCTATCACCCTCTATTACACTTGAACGCTCTTTGACGCTCTCAGACACTATCTGACGCTCTCAGACACTCTCTGACACTCTCTGACGCTCTCAGACACTCTCTGACACTCTTTGACGCTCTCAGACACTCTCAGACACTCTCTATCACTCTCAGAAACTCTCTATCACTCTCTGACACTCTCTGACACACTCAGACACACTCAATCACTCTCTATCACTCTCTGAAACTCTCTGACACTCTCTAACACTCACTATCACTCTCTGACACACTCTGACACTCTCTGACGCTCTCAGACAGTCTCGATCACTCTCCATCACTCTCTGACACTCCCTTTCACTCAATGACACTCTCTGAAAATCTCTATCACTCTTTATCACTCTCTGACACTCTTTGACACTCTCTGACACTCCCTATCACTCTCTGACACTCTCTATCACTGTCTATCACTCTCTGAAACTCTCTATCAATCTTTGACACTCTCAGAAACTCTCTATCAATCTCTATCACTCTCTGACACTCTCAGACACACTCTATCACTCACTGAAACTCACTGACACTCTCAGACACTCTCAGACACTCTCAGACACTCTCTATCACTCACTGACACTCACTGACACTCTCAGACACTCTCTGTCACTCTCTGTCACTCTCAGACACTCTCAGACACTCTCTATCACTCTCTGAAACTCTCTATCACTCTCTGACACTCTCTATCGCTCTCTGACACTCTCACATACTCTGACACTCACTGACACTCTCAGACACTCTATATCACTCTCTATCATTCTCTGTCACTCTCTGACACTCTCAGAAACTCTCTGTCACTCTCTGACACTCTCTGACACTCTCTTTTACACTCTGACACACTCTATCACTCTCTGACACTCTCTGACACTCTCTATCACTCTCTGACACTCTCTGACACTCACTGACACTCTCAGACACTCTCTGTCACTCTCAGACACTCTCAGACACTGTCTATCACTCTCTATCACACTGGAACGCTCTTTGACGCTCCCTGACTCTCTCTGACGCTCTCAGACACTCTCTGACACTCTCTGACGCTCTCAGACACTCTCTGACACTCTTTGACGCACTCAGACAATCTCAGACACACTCCATCACTCTCAGAAACTCTCTATCACTCTATGACACTCTCTGACACACTCAGACACACTCAATCACTCTCTATCACTCTCTGACAATCTCTGACACATTCTAACACTCTCTATCACTCTCTGACACACTCTGACACTCTCTGACACTCTCTGACACTCTCAGACACACTCTGTCACTCTCTGACACTCTCTATCACTCAATGACACTCTCTGAAAATCTCTATCACTCTTTATCACTCTCTGAAACTCTCTGACACTCTCCATCACTCTCTGACACTCTCTATCACTCTCTGACACTCTCTGACACTCTCTATCACTCTCTATCACTCTCTGACACTCTCTGACACTCTCTGACACTCTCTGACACTCTTGATCACTCTCGATCACTCTCTAACACTCTCTGATACTCTCTGACACACTCAGACGTTCTGTGACACACTCTGACACTCTCTGTCACTCTATGACACTCTCTGACGCCCTCTATCACTCTCTATCACTCTCTGACACTCTCTGACACACTCTGACACTCTCTATCACACTCTATCACTCTCTGACACTCTCTGACACTCGCTATCACTCTATGACTCTCTCTGACAATCTCTATCACTCTCTATCACTCTCTGACATTCTCTGACACTCTCAGAAACTCTCTATCACTCTCTATCACTCTCTGACACTCTCAGACACTCTCTATCACTCACTGACACTCACTGACACTCTCTGTCACTCTCTGTCACTCTCTGTCAAATTCTGTCACTCTCAGAGACTCTCAGACACTCTCTATCACTCTCTGACTCTCTCTATCACTCTCTGACACTCTCTATCGCTCTCTGACACTCTCTATCGCTCTCTGACACTCTCACACACTCTGACACTCACTGAAACTCTCACACACTCTATATCACTCTCTATCATTCTCTGACACTCTCTGACACTCTCAGAAACTCTTTGTCACTCTCTGACACTCTCTGACACTCTCTATAACACTCTGACACTCTCTATCACTCTCTGACATTCTGAGACATTCTCTATCACTCTGTGACACTCTCTATCACTCTCTGACACTCTCTGACACTCTCTATAACACTCACTGACACTCTCAGACACTCTCTGTCACTCTCAGACACTCTCAGACACTCTCAGACACTCTCTATCAATCTCTATCACACTCAAACGCTCTTTGACGCTCCCTGACACTCTCTGACACTCTATATCACTCTCTGACACTCTCTGACACTCTCTATCACTCTCTGAAACTCTCTGACACTCTCTGACACTCTCTATCACTCTCTATCTCTCTCTGACACGCTCTATCACCCTCTGACACTCTCTATCACTCTCTATCTCACTCTGAAACTCTCTGACACCCTCTAGCACACTCTTTCAAACTCTGACACTCTCTGACACACTCTATCACTCAATGGCAGTCTCTATCACCCTCTGACACACTCAGACACTCTGTGACTCACTCTGACACTCTCTATCACTCTTTGACACTCTCTGACGCTCTCTATCTCTCTCTGACACACTCTATCACCCTCTGAAACTCTCTATCACTCTCTATCACACTCTGAAACTCTCTGACACCCTCAATCACACTCTTTCAAACTCTGACACTCTCTGACACACTCTATCACTCAATGGCACTCTCTATCACCCTCTGACACTCTCTGACACTCTCTATCACTCTCTGACACTCACTGACACTCTCAGACACTCTCTGTCACTCTCAGACACTCTCGAACACTCTCTATCACTCTCTGACACACTCTGACACTCTCTGACACTCTCAGACACTCTCTGACACTCTCTATCACTCTCTGACACTCTCTATCACTCAATGACACTCTCTGAAAATCTCTATCACTCGTTATCACTCTCTGACACTCTCTGACACTCTCTGACACTCTCTATCACTCTCTGACACTCTCTATCACTCTCTGACACTCTCTATCACTCTCTGACACTCTCTGACACTCTCTATCACTCTCTGACACTCTCTGACTTTCTCTGACACTCTCTATCACTCTCTATCACTCTCTGATAATCTCTGACACACTCAGAAACTCTGTGACTCACTCTGACACTCTCTATCACTCGATGACACTCTCTGACGCTCTCTATCTCTCTCTGACACACTCTATCACCCTCTGATGCTCTCTATCACTATCTATCACACTCTGAAACTCTCTAACACCCTCTATCGCACTCTTTCAAACTCTGACACTCTCTGACACACTCTATCACTCAATGGCACTCTCTATCACCCTCTGACACTCTCTATCACTCTCTGACACTCACTGACACACTCAGACACTCTCTGTCACTCTCAGACACTCTCGAACACTCTCTATCACTCTCTGACACACTCTGACACTCTCTGACACTCTCAGACACTCTCTATCACTCTCTATCACTCTCTGACACTCTCAATCACTCAATGACACTCTCTGAAAATCTCTATTACTCTTTATCACTCTCTGACACTCTCTGACACTCTCTGACACTCTCTATCACTCTCTGACACTCTCGATCACTCTCTGACACTCTCTATCACTCTCTGAGACTCTCTGACTTTCTCTGACACTCTCTATCACTCTCTATCACTCTCTGATAATCTCTGACACACTCAGAAACTCTGTGACTCACTCTAACACTCTCTATCACTCGATGACACTCTCTGACGCTCTCTACCACGCTCTATCACCCTCTGACACTCTCTATCACTCTCTATCACTCTCTGACACTCTCTTACACTCTCTATCACACTCTTTCACACTCTGACACTCTCTATCACTCAATGGCACTCTGTGACTCTCTCTATCACTCTCCATCACTCTGTGACACTCTCTGACACACTCTGACACTCTCAGACAATCTCTATCACACTCAGTATCACTCTCTGACACCCAATGACACTCTCTATCACTCTCTGACACACTCTGACACTCTCAGACACTCTCCATCACTCTTTATCACACTCTGACACTCTCTGACACTCTCTGACACTCTCTATCACTCTCTGACACTCTCTATCACTCTCTATCACTCCTTGACACTCTATATCACTCTCTGACACTCTCTATCACACTCTATCAATCTCTGACACTCTCGGTCAGTCAATGACACTCTATGACACTTGCTATCACTCTCTATCACTCTGTGACACTCTCTGACACTCTCAGACATTCTGTGACACACTCTGACACTCGCTATCACTCTATGACACTCTCTGACGCTCTCTATCACTCTCTATTACTCTCACACACTCTGACACTCTCTATCACTCTCTATCACTCTCTGAAACTCTCTGACACTCTCTGAAACTCTCTGACACTCTCTATCACTCTCTATCACTTTCTGACACTCTCTATCACTCTCTGACACTCTCTATCACTCTCTGAAACTCTCTGTCACTCTCTGACACACTCTGACACTCTCAGACTCCCTCTATCACTCTTTATCACTCTCTGACACTCTCTGACACTCTCAGACATTCTGTGACACACTCTGACACTCGCTATCACTCTATGACACTCTCTGACGCTCTCTATCACTCTCTATTACTCTCACACACTCTGACACTCCCTATCACTCTCTACCATTCTCTGACACTCTCTGACACTCTCTGACACTTTCAGACACTCTCTATCACTCTCTATCACTATCTATCACTTTCTGACACTCTCTTTCACTCTCTGACACTCTCTGACACTCTCTATCACTCTCTATCACTCTCTGACACTCTCTGACACACTCTGACACTCTCTGACACTCTCAGACATTCTCTATCACTCTTTATCAACCTCTGACACACTCTGACACTCTCTGACATTCTCTGACACTCTCTGACACTCTCTGACACTCTCAGACACTCGCAGACACTCTCTATCAGTTTCTGACACACTTACTCACTCTCTGACACTCTGTATCACTCTCTATCACTGTCTGACACTCTCTATCATTCTCTGACACTCTCTATCACTCTCTGACACTCACGATCACTCTCTGACGCTCTCTGACACTCTCTATCACTCAATGACACTGTATGACTCTCTCTATCACTCTCTATCACTCTCTATCACTCTCTGACACTCTCTGTCACTCTATGACACTCTCTGACGCCCTCTATTACTCTCTATCACTCTCTGACACTCTCTGACACACTCTGACACTCTCTATCACACTCTATCACTCTCTGACACTCTCTTACACTCGCTATCACTCTATGACTCTCTCTGACAATCTCTATCACACTCTTTTAATCTCTGACACTCTCTGACACTCTCTGACACAATCTATCACTCTCTATCAATCTTTGACACTCTCAGAAACTCTCTATCAATCTCTATCACTCTCTGACACTCTCAGACACACTCTATCACTCACTGACACTCACTGACACTCTCAGACACTCTCAGACACTCTCAGACACTCTCTATCACTCACTGACACTCACTGACACTCTCAGACACTCTCTGTCACTCTCTGTCACTCTCAGACACTCTCAGACACTCTCTATCACTCTCTGAAACTCTCTATCACTCTCTGACACTCTCTATCGCTCTCTGACACTCTCACATACTCTGACACTCACTGACACTCTCAGACACTCTATATCACTCTCTATCATTCTCTGTCACTCTCTGACACTCTCAGAAACTCTCTGTCACTCTCTGACACTCTCTGACACTCTCTTTTACACTCTGACACTCTCTATCACTCTCTGACATTCTGAGACACTCTCTATCGCTCTCTGACACACTCTATCACTCTCTGACACTCTCTGACACTCTCTATCACTCTCTGACACTCTCTGACACTCACTGACACTCTCAGACACTCTCTGTCACTCTCAGACACTCTCAGACACTGTCTATCACTCTCTATCACACTGGAACGCTCTTTGACGCTCCCTGACTCTCTCTGACGCTCTCAGACACTCTCTGACACTCTCTGACGCTCTCAGACACTCTCTGACACTCTTTGACGCACTCAGACAATCTCAGACACACTCCATCACTCTCAGAAACTCTCTATCACTCTATGACACTCTCTGACACACTCAGACACACTCAATCACTCTCTATCACTCTCTGACAATCTCTGACACATTCTAACACTCTCTATCACTCTCTGACACACTCTGACACTCTCTGACACTCTCTGACACTCTCAGACACACTCTGTCACTCTCTGACACTCTCTATCACTCAATGACACTCTCTGAAAATCTCTATCACTCTTTATCACTCTCTGAAACTCTCTGACACTCTCCATCACTCTCTGACACTCTCTATCACTCTCTGACACTCTCTGACACTCTCTATCACTCTCTATCACTCTCTGACACTCTCTGACACTCTCTGACACTCTCTGACACTCTTGATCACTCTCGATCACTCTCTAACACTCTCTGATACTCTCTGACACACTCAGACGTTCTGTGACACACTCTGACACTCTCTGTCACTCTATGACACTCTCTGACGCCCTCTATCACTCTCTATCACTCTCTGACACTCTCTGACACACTCTGACACTCTCTATCACACTCTATCACTCTCTGACACTCTCTGACACTCGCTATCACTCTATGACTCTCTCTGACAATCTCTATCACTCTCTATCACTCTCTGACATTCTCTGACACTCTCAGAAACTCTCTATCACTCTCTATCACTCTCTGACACTCTCAGACACTCTCTATCACTCACTGACACTCACTGACACTCTCTGTCACTCTCTGTCACTCTCTGTCAAATTCTGTCACTCTCAGAGACTCTCAGACACTCTCTATCACTCTCTGACTCTCTCTATCACTCTCTGACACTCTCTATCGCTCTCTGACACTCTCTATCGCTCTCTGACACTCTCACACACTCTGACACTCACTGAAACTCTCACACACTCTATATCACTCTCTATCATTCTCTGACACTCTCTGACACTCTCAGAAACTCTTTGTCACTCTCTGACACTCTCTGACACTCTCTATAACACTCTGACACTCTCTATCACTCTCTGACATTCTGAGACATTCTCTATCACTCTGTGACACTCTCTATCACTCTCTGACACTCTCTGACACTCTCTATAACACTCACTGACACTCTCAGACACTCTCTGTCACTCTCAGACACTCTCAGACACTCTCAGACACTCTCTATCAATCTCTATCACACTCAAACGCTCTTTGACGCTCCCTGACACTCTCTGACACTCTATATCACTCTCTGACACTCTCTGACACTCTCTATCACTCTCTGAAACTCTCTGACACTCTCTGACACTCTCTATCACTCTCTATCTCTCTCTGACACGCTCTATCACCCTCTGACACTCTCTATCACTCTCTATCTCACTCTGAAACTCTCTGACACCCTCTAGCACACTCTTTCAAACTCTGACACTCTCTGACACACTCTATCACTCAATGGCAGTCTCTATCACCCTCTGACACACTCAGACACTCTGTGACTCACTCTGACACTCTCTATCACTCTTTGACACTCTCTGACGCTCTCTATCTCTCTCTGACACACTCTATCACCCTCTGAAACTCTCTATCACTCTCTATCACACTCTGAAACTCTCTGACACCCTCAATCACACTCTTTCAAACTCTGACACTCTCTGACACACTCTATCACTCAATGGCACTCTCTATCACCCTCTGACACTCTCTGACACTCTCTATCACTCTCTGACACTCACTGACACTCTCAGACACTCTCTGTCACTCTCAGACACTCTCGAACACTCTCTATCACTCTCTGACACACTCTGACACTCTCTGACACTCTCAGACACTCTCTGACACTCTCTATCACTCTCTGACACTCTCTATCACTCAATGACACTCTCTGAAAATCTCTATCACTCTTTATCACTCTCTGACACTCTCTGACACTCTCTGACACTCTCTATCACTCTCTGACACTCTCTATCACTCTCTGACACTCTCTATCACTCTCTGACACTCTCTGACACTCTCTATCACTCTCTGACACTCTCTGACTTTCTCTGACACTCTCTATCACTCTCTATCACTCTCTGATAATCTCTGACACACTCAGACACTCTGTGACTCACTCTGACACTCTCTATCACTCGATGACACTCTCTGACGCTCTCTACCAGTCTCTGACACGCTCTATCACCCTCTGACAGTCTCTGACACTCTCTCTCACTCTCTATCACTCTCTGACACTCTCTGACACTCTCTATCACACTCTTTCACACTCTGACACTCTCTATCACTCAATGGCTCTCTGTGACTCTCTCTATCACTCTCCATCACTCTCCATCACTCTGTGACACTCTCTGACACACTCTGACACTCTCAGACAATCTCTATCACACTCAGTATCACTCTCTGACACCCAATGACACTCTCTATCACTCTCGGACACTCTCTGACACTCTCTATCACTCTCTATCACTTTCTGACACTCTCTGACACTCTCAGAAACTTTCTGTCACTCTCTGACACTATCAGAAACTCCCTATCACTCTCTGAAACTCTCTATCACTCTCTGACATTGTCAGACACTCTCTATCACTCTCTGACACTCTCTATCACTCTCTGACTCTCTCTGACACTCTCTATAACTCTCTGACTCTCACTGACACTCTCAGACACTCTCTGTCACTCTCAGACACTCTCTATCACCCTCTATTACACTTGAACGCTCTTTGACGCTCTCAGACACTATCTGACGCTCTCAGACACTCTCTGACACTCTCTGACGCTCTCAGACACTCTCTGACACTCTTTGACGCTCTCAGACACTCTCAGACACTCTCTATCACTCTCAGAAACTCTCTATCACTCTCTGACACTCTCTGACACACTCAGACACACTCAATCACTCTCTATCACTCTCTGAAACTCTCTGACACTCTCTAACACTCACTATCACTCTCTGACACACTCTGACACTCTCTGACGCTCTCAGACAGTCTCGATCACTCTCCATCACTCTCTGACACTCCCTTTCACTCAATGACACTCTCTGAAAATCTCTATCACTCTTTATCACTCTCTGACACTCTTTGACACTCTCTGACACTCCCTATCACTCTCTGACACTCTCTATCACTGTCTATCACTCTCTGAAACTCTCTATCACTCTCTGACACTCTCCATCACTCTCTGACACTCTCTGACACTCTCTATCACTCTCGATCACTCTCGATCACTCTCTATCACTCTCGGACACTCTCTATCACTCAATGACACTCTGTGACACTCTCTATCACTCTCTGACACTCTCTGACACTCTCTGACACTCTCTATCACTCTCGATCACTCTCTGACACTCTCGGACACTCTCTATCACTCAATGACACTCTGTGACACTCTCTATCACTCTCTGACACAATCAGACACTCTGTGACACACTCTGACACTCTCTGACACACTCTGACACTCTCTATCACTCTATCACTCTCTGACACTCTCAATCACTCTCTATCACTCTCTGACACTCTCAGAGGCTCGCTATCACTCTATCACTCTCTGACTCTCTCAGACACTCTCTATCACTCTCTGACACTCACTGATACTCTCAGACTCTCTCTGTCACTCTCTGTCACTCTCTGTCACTCTCTGACACTCTCAGACACTCTCTGACACTCTCTGACACACTCAGACACTCTGTGACTCAGTCTGACACTCTCTATCACTCTATGACACTCTCTGACACTCTGTGACTCAGTCTGACACTCTCTATCACTCTATGACACTCTCTGACACTTTCTGTCAAACTCAGACACTCTGTGACTCAGTCTGACCCTCTCTATCACTCTCTGACACTCTCTGACACTTTCCATCACTCAATGACACTCTGTGACACTCTCGATCACTCTCCATTAACCTCTGACTCTCTCAGACACTCTCTATCACACTCAGTATCACTCTCTGACACCCAATGACACTCTATATCACTCTCCGCCCCTCTATATCACTCTCTATCACTCTCTATCACTTTCTGACACTCTCTGACACTCTCTATCACTCTCTATCACTCTCTGACACTCTCTGACACTCTCTGACACTCTCTGTCACTCAATGAAACTCTGTGACACTCTCTTTCACTCTCTGACACTCTCTGACACAATCAGACACTCTGACACACTCTGACACTCTCTATCAATCTATGACACTCTCATACGCTCCCTATCACTCTCTATTACGCTCTGAAACTCTCTGACACACGCTGACACTCTCTATCACTCTCTGACACTCTCTATCACTCTCTATAACTCTCTGACACACTCTGACAACGTCTGACACACTCTGACACACTCTGACACTCTCTGACACTCTCTATCACTCTCTGACACTCTCTATCACTCTCTATCACTCTCTGACACCCTCTGACACACTCTGACACACTCTGACACACTCTGACACCTTCTGACAATCTCTGACACTCTCTGACACTCTCTGACACTCTCTATCACTCTCTGACACTCTCTGACACTCTCTATCACTCTCTATCACTCTCTGACACTCTCTGACACACTCAGACACTCTGTGACTCACTCTGACCCTCTCTATCACTCTCTGAGACTCTCTATAACTCTCTATCACTCTCTGACACTCTCTGACACTCTCCATCACTCAATGACACTCTGTGACCCTCTCTATCACTCTCCATCACTCTTTGACACTCTCTGACACACTCTGACACTCTCAGAAACTCTCTATCACACTCCGTAACACTCTCTGACACCCAATGACACTCTCTATCACTCTCTGACACTCTATATCACTCTCTATCACTCTCTGACACTCTCAGACACTCGCTATCACTCTCTATCACTCTCTGACTCTCTCTGACACAATCAGACACTCTGTGACACACTCTGACACTCTCTATCACTCTCTGACACTCTCAGACACTCTCTATCACTCTCTATCACTCTCTGACACTCTCTGACACAATCAGACACTCTGTGACACACTCTGACACTCTCGATCACTCGATGACACTCTCTGACGCTCTCTATCACTCTCTATTATGCTCTGACACTCTCTGACACACTCTGACACACTCTATCACTCTCTATCACTCTGTGACACTCTCTGACACTCTCAGAGGCTCTCTATCACTCTATATCACTCTCTGACATTCTCTATCACTCGCTGTCACTCGCTGACACTCTCAGACACTCTCTGTCACTCTCAGACACTCTCTGACACTCTCTGACACTCTCTATCACTCTCTGACACTCTCAGACACTCTCTGACACTCTCTATCGCTCTCTGACACTCTCACATACTCTGACACTCACTGACACTCTCAGACACTCTATATCACTCTCTATCATTCTCTGTCACTCTCTGACACTCTCAGAAACTCTCTGTCACTCTCTGACACTCTCTGACATTCTCTTTTACACTCTGACACTCTCTATCACTCTCTGACATTCTGAGACACTCTCTATCACTCTCTGACACACTCTATCACTCTCTGACACTCTCTGACACTCTCTATCACTCTCTGACACTCTCTGACACTCACTGACACTCTCAGACACTCTCTGTCACTCTCAGACACTCTCAGACACTGTCTATCACTCTCTATCACACTGGAACGCTCTTTGACGCTCCCTGACACTCTCTGACGCTCTCAGACACTCTCTGACACTCTCTGACGCTCTCAGACACTCTCTGACACTCTTTGACGCACTCAGACAATCTCAGACACACTCCATCACTCTCAGAAACTCTCTATCACTCTATGACACTCTCTGACACACTCAGACACACTCAATCACTCTCTATCACTCTCTGACAATCTCTGACACATTCTAACACTCTCTATCACTCTCTGACACACTCTGACACTCTCTGACACTCTCTGACACTCTCAGACACACTCTGTCACTCTCTGACACTCTCTATCACTCAAAGACACTCTCTGAAAATCTCTATCACTCTTTATCACTCTCTGAAACTCTCTGACACTCTCCATCACTCTCTGACACTCTCTATCACTCTCTGACACTCTCTGACACTCTCTATCACTCTCTATCACTCTCTGACACTCTCTGACACTCTCTGACACTCTCTGACACTCTTGATCACTCTCGATCACTCTCTAACACTCTCTGATACTCTCTGACACACTCAGACGTTCTGTGACACACTCTGACACTCTCTGTCACTGTATGACACTCTCTGACGCCCTCTATCACTCTCTATCACTCTCTGACACTCTCTGACACACTCTGACACTCTCTATCACACTCTATCACTCTCTGACACTCTCTGACACTCGCTATCACTCTATGACTCTCTCTGACAATCTCTATCACTCTCTATCACTCTCTGACATTCTCTGACACTCTCAGAAACTCTCTATCACTCTCTATCACTCTCTGACACTCTCAGACACTCTCTATCACTCACTGACACTCACTGACACTCTCTGTCACTCTCTGTCACTCTCTGTCAAATTCTGTCACTCTCAGAGACTCTCAGACACTCTCTATCACTCTCTGACTCTCTCTATCACTCTCTGACACTCTCTATCGCTCTCTGACACTCTCTATCGCTCTCTGACACTCTCACACACTCTGACACTCACTGAAACTCTCACACACTCTATATCACTCTCTATCATTCTCTGACACTCTCTGACACTCTCAGAAACTCTTTGTCACTCTCTGACACTCTCTGACACTCTCTATAACACTCTGACACTCTCTATCACTCTCTGACATTCTGAGACATTCTCTATCACTCTGTGACACTCTCTATCACTCTCTGACACTCTCTGACACTCTCTATAACACTCACTGACACTCTCAGACACTCTCTGTCACTCTCAGACACTCTCAGACACTCTCAGACACTCTCTATCAATCTCTATCACACTCAAACGCTCTTTGACGCTCCCTGACACTCTCTGACACTCTATATCACTCTCTGACACTCTCTGACACTCTCTATCACTCTCTGAAACTCTCTGACACTCTCTGACACTCTCTATCACTCTCTATCTCTCTCTGACACGCTCTATCACCCTCTGACACTCTCTATCACTCTCTATCTCACTCTGAAACTCTCTGACACCCTCTAGCACACTCTTTCAAACTCTGACACTCTCTGACACACTCTGTCACTCAATGGCAGTCTCTATCACCCTCTGACACACTCAGACACTCTGTGACTCACTCTGACACTCTCTATCACTCTTTGACACTCTCTGACGCTCTCTATCTCTCTCTGACACACTCTATCACCCTCTGAAACTCTCTATCACTCTCTATCACACTCTGAAACTCTCTGACACCCTCAATCACACTCTTTCAAACTCTGACACTCTCTGACACACTCTATCACTCAATGGCACTCTCTATCACCCTCTGACACTCTCTGACACTCTCTATCACTCTCTGACACTCACTGACACTCTCAGACACTCTCTGTCACTCTCAGACACTCTCGAACACTCTCTATCACTCTCTGACACACTCTGACACTCTCTGACACTCTCAGACACTCTCTATCACTCTCTATCACTCTCTGACACTCGCAATCACTCAATGACACTCTCTGAAAATCTCTATCACTCTTTATCACTCTCTGACACTCTCTGACACTCTCTGACACTCTCTATCACTCTCTGACACTCTCTATCACTCTCTGACACTCTCTGACACTCTCTATCACTCTCTGACACTCTCTGACTTTCTCTGACACTCTCTATCACTCTCTATCACTCTGATAATCTCTGACACACTCAGACACTCTGTGACTCACTCTGACACTCTCTATCACTCGATGACACTCTCTGACGCTCTCTACCAGTCTCTGACACGCTCTATCACCCTCTGACAGTCTCTGACACTCTCTATCACTCTCTATCACTCTCTGACACTCTCTGACACTCTCTATCACACTCTTTCACACTCTGACACTCTCTATCACTCAATGGCTCTCTGTGACTCTCTCTATCACTCTCCATCACTCTCCATCACTCTGTGACACTCTCTGACACACTCTGACACTCTCAGACAATCTCTATCACACTCAGTATCACTCTCTGACACCCAATGACACTCTCTATCACTCTCGGACGCTCTCTGACACTCTCTATCACTCTCTATCACTCTCTGACACTCTCTGACACTCTCAGAAACTTTCTGTCACTCTCTGACACTATCAGAAACTCCCTATCACTCTCTGAAACTCTCTATCACTCTCTGACATTGTCAGACACTCTCTATCACTCTCTGACACTCTCTATCACTCTCTGACTCTCTCTGACACTCTCTATAACTCTCTGACTCTCACTGACACTCTCAGACACTCTCTGTCACTCTCAGACACTCTCTATCACCCTCTATTACACTTGAACGCTCTTTGACGCTCTCAGACACTATCTGACGCTCTCAGACACTCTCTGACACTCTCTGACGCTCTCAGACACTCTCTGACACTCTTTGACGCTCTCAGACACTCTCAGACACTCTCTATCACTCTCAGAAACTCTCTATCACTCTCTGACACTCTCTGACACACTCAGACACACTCAATCACTCTCTATCACTCTCTGAAACTCTCTGACACTCTCTGACACTCTCTATCACTCTCTGACACTCTCTGACACTCTCTATCACTCTCTGACACTCTCTGACTTTCTCTGACACTCTCTATCACTCTCTATCACTCTCTGATAATCTCTGACACACTCAGACACTCTGTGACTCACTCTGACACTCTCTATCACTCGATGACACTCTCTGACGCTCTCTACCAGTCTCTGACACGCTCTATCACCCTCTGACAGTCTCTGACACTCTCTCTCACTCTCTATCACTCTCTGACACTCTCTGACACTCTCTATCACACTCTTTCACACTCTGACACTCTCCATCACTCTCCATCACTCTGTGACACTCTCTGACACACTCTGACACTCTCAGACAATCTCTATCACACTCAGTATCACTCTCTGACACCCAATGACACTCTCTATCACTCTCGGACACTCTCTGACACTCTCTATCACTCTCTATCACTCTCTGACACTCTCTGACACTCTCAGAAACTTTCTGTCACTCTCTGACACTATCAGAAACTCCCTATCACTCTCTGAAACTCTCTATCACTCTCTGACATTGTCAGACACTCTCTATCACTCTCTGACACTCTCTATCACTCTCTGACTCTCTCTGACACTCTCTATAACTCTCTGACTCTCACTGACACTCTCAGACACTCTCTGTCACTCTCAGACACTCTCTATCACCCTCTATTACACTTGAACGCTCTTTGACGCTCTCAGACACTATCTGACGCTCTCAGACACTCTCTGACACTCTCTGACGCTCTCAGACACTCTCTGACACTCTTTGACGCTCTCAGACACTCTCAGACACTCTCTATCACTCTCAGAAACTCTCTATCACTCTCTGACACTCTCTGACACACTCAGACACACTCAATCACTCTCTATCACTCTCTGAAACTCTCTGACACTCTCTAACACTCACTATCACTCTCTGACACACTCTGACACTCTCTGACGCTCTCAGACAGTCTCGATCACTCTCCATCACTCTCTGACACTCCCTTTCACTCAATGACACTCTCTGAAAATCTCTATCACTCTTTATCACTCTCTGACACTCTTTGACACTCTCTGACACTCCCTATCACTCTCTGACACTCTCTATCACTGTCTATCACTCTCTGAAACTCTCTATCACTCTCTGACACTCTCCATCACTCTCTGACACTCTCTGACACTCTCTATCACTCTCGATCACTCTCGATCACTCTCTATCACTCTCGGACACTCTCTATCACTCAATGATACTCTGTGACACTCTCTATCACTCTCTGACACTCTCTGACACTCTCTATCACTCTCGATCACTCTCTGACACTCTCGGACACTCTCTATCACTCAATGACACTCTGTGACACTCTCTATCACTCTCTGACACAATCAGACACTCTGTGACACACTCTGACACTCTCTGACACACTCTGACACTCTCTATCACTCTATCACTCTCTGACACTCTCAATCACTCTCTATCACTCTCTGACACTCTCAGAGGCTCGCTATCACTCTATCACTCTCTGACTCTCTCAGACACTCTCTATCACTCTCTGACACTCACTGATACTCTCAGACTCTCTCTGTCACTCTCTGTCACTCTCTGTCACTCTCTGACACTCTCAGACACTCTCTGACACTCTCTGACACACTCAGACACTCTGTGACTCAGTCTGACACTCTCTATCACTCTATGACACTCTCTGACACTCTGTGACTCAGTCTGACACTCTCTATCACTCTATGACACTCTCTGACACTTTCTGTCAAACTCAGACACTCTGTGACTCAGTCTGACCCTCTCTATCACTCTCTGACACTCTCTGACACTTTCCATCACTCAATGACACTCTGTGACACTCTCGATCACTCTCCATTAACCTCTGACTCTCTCAGACACTCTCTATCACACTCAGTATCACTCTCTGACACCCAATGACACTCTATATCACTCTCCGCCCCTCTATATCACTCTCTATCACTCTCTATCACTTTCTGACACTCTCTGACACTCTCTATCACTCTCTATCACTCTCTGACACTCTCTGACACTCTCTGACACTCTCTGTCACTCAATGAAACTCTGTGACACTCTCTTTCACTCTCTGACACTCTCTGACACAATCAGACACTCTGACACACTCTGACACTCTCTATCAATCTATGACACTCTCATACGCTCCCTATCACTCTCTATTACGCTCTGAAACTCTCTGACACACGCTGACACTCTCTATCACTCTCTGACACTCTCTATCACTCTCTATAACTCTCTGACACACTCTGACAACGTCTGACACACTCTGACACACTCTGACACTCTCTGACACTCTCTATCACTCTCTGACACTCTCTATCACTCTCTATCACTCTCTGACACCCTCTGACACACTCTGACACACTCTGACACACTCTGACACCTTCTGACAATCTCTGACACTCTCTGACACTCTCTGACACTCTCTGACACTCTCTATCACTCTCTGACACTCTCTGACACTCTCTATCACTCTCTATCACTCTCTGACACTCTCTGACACACTCAGACACTCTGTGACTCACTCTGACCCTCTCTATCACTCTCTGAGACTCTCTATAACTCTCTATCACTCTCTGACACTCTCTGACACTCTCCATCACTCAATGACACTCTGTGACCCTCTCTATCACTCTCCATCACTCTTTGACACTCTCTGACACACTCTGACACTCTCAGAAACTCTCTATCACACTCCGTAACACTCTCTGACACCCAATGACACTCTCTATCACTCTCTGACACTCTATATCACTCTCTATCACTCTCTGACACTCTCAGACACTCGCTATCACTCTCTATCACTCTCTGACTCTCTCTGACACAATCAGACACTCTGTGACACACTCTGACACTCTCTATCACTCTCTATCACTCTCTGACACTCTCTGACACAATCAGACACTCTGTGACACACTCTGACACTCTCGATCACTCGATGACACTCTCTGACGCTCTCTATCACTCTCTATTATGCTCTGACACTCTCTGACACACTCTGACACACTCTATCACTCTCTATCACTCTGTGACACTCTCTGACACTCTCAGAGGCTCTCTATCACTCTATATCACTCTCTGACATTCTCTATCACTCGCTGTCACTCGCTGACACTCTCTGTCACTCTCAGACACTCTCTGACACTCTCTGACACTCTCTGATACTCTCAGACACTCTCTGACACTCTCTATCGCTCTCTGACACTCTCACATACTCTGACACTCACTGACACTCTCAGACACTCTATATCACTCTCTATCATTCTCTGTCACTCTCTGACACTCTCAGAAACTCTCTGTCACTCTCTGACACTCTCTGACATTCTCTTTTACACTCTGACACTCTCTATCACTCTCTGACATTCTGAGACACTCTCTATCACTCTCTGACACACTCTGACACTCACTGACACTCTCAGACACTCTCTGTCACTCTCAGACACTCTCAGACACTGTCTATCACTCTCTATCACACTGGAACGCTCTTTGACGCTCCCTGACACTCTCTGACGCTCTCAGACACTCTCTGACACTCTCTGACGCTCTCAGACACTCTCTGACACTCTTTGACGCACTCAGACAATCTCAGACACACTCCATCACTCTCAGAAACTCTCTATCACTCTATGACACTCTCTGACACACTCAGACACACTCAATCACTCTCTATCACTCTCTGACAATCTCTGACACATTCTAACACTCTCTATCACTCTCTGACACACTCTGACACTCTCTGACACTCTCTGACACTCTCAGACACACTCTGTCACTCTCTGACACTCTCTATCACTCAATGACACTCTCTGAAAATCTCTATCACTCTTTATCACTCTCTGAAACTCTCTGACACTCTCCATCACTCTCTGACACTCTATATCACTCTCTGACACTCTCTGACACTCTCTATCACTCTCTATCACTCTCTGACACTCTCTGACACTCTCTGACACTCTCTGACACTCTTGATCACTCTCGGTCACTCTCTAACACTCTCTGATACTCTCTGACACACTCAGACGTTCTGTGACACACTCTGACACTCTCTGTCACTGTATGACACTCTCTGACGCCCTCTATCACTCTCTATCACTCTCTGACACTCTCTGACACACTCTGACACTCTCTATCACACTCTATCACTCTCTGACACTCTCTGACACTCGCTATCACTCTATGACTCTCTCTGACAATCTCTATCACTCTCTATCACTCTCTGACATTCTCTGACACTCTCAGAAACTCTCTATCACTCTCTATCACTCTCTGACACTCTCAGACACTCTCTATCACTCACTGACACTCACTGACACTCTCTGTCACTCTCTGTCACTCTCTGTCAAATTCTGTCACTCTCAGAGACTCTCAGACACTCTCTATCACTCTCTGACTCTCTCTATCACTCTCTGACACTCTCTATCGCTCTCTGACACTCTCTATCGCTCTCTGACACTCTCACACACTCTGACACTCACTGAAACTCTCACACACTCTATATCACTCTCTATCATTCTCTGACACTCTCTGACACTCTTAGAAACTCTTTGTCACTCTCTGACACTCTCTGACACTCTCTATAACACTCTGACACTCTCTATCACTCTCTGACATTCTGAGACATTCTCTATCACTCTGTGACACTCTCTATCACTCTCTGACACTCTCTGACACTCTCTATAACACTCACTGACACTCTCAGACACTCTCTGTCACTCTCAGACACTCTCAGACACTCTCAGACACTCTCTATCAATCTCTATCACACTCAAACGCTCTTTGACGCTCCCTGACACTCTCTGACACTCTATATCACTCTCTGACACACTCTGACACTCTCTATCACTCTCTGAAACTCTCTGACACTCTCTGACACTCTCTATCACTCTCTATCTCTCTCTGACACGCTCTATCACCCTCTGACACTCTCTATCACTCTCTATCTCACTCTGAAACTCTCTGACACCCTCTAGCACACTCTTTCAAACTCTGACACTCTCTGACACACTCTATCACTCAATGGCAGTCTCTATCACCCTCTGACACACTCAGACACTCTGTGACTCACTCTGACACTCTCTATCACTCTTTGACACTCTCTGACGCTCTCTATCTCTCTCTGACACACTCTATCACCCTCTGAAACTCTCTATCACTCTCTATCACACTCTGAAACTCTCTGACACCCTCAATCACACTCTTTCAAACTCTGACACTCTCTGACACACTCTATCACTCAATGGCACTCTCTATCACCCTCTGACACTCTCTGACACTCTCTATCACTCTCTGACACTCACTGACACTCTCAGACACTCTCTGTCACTCTCAGACACTCTCGAACACTCTCTATCACTCTCTGACACACTCTGACACTCTCTGACACTCTCAGACACTCTCTATCACTCTCTATCACTCTCTGACACTCGCAATCACTCAATGACACTCTCTGAAAATCTCTATCACTCTTTATCACTCTCTGACACTCTCTGACACTCTCTGACACTCTCTATCACTCTCTGACACTCTCTATCACTCTCTGACACTCTCTGACACTCTCTATCACTCTCTGACACTCTCTGACTTTCTCTGACACTCTCTATCACTCTCTATCACTCTCTGATAATCTCTGACACACTCAGACACTCTGTGACTCACTCTGACACTCTCTATCACTCGATGACACTCTCTGACGCTCTCTACCAGTCTCTGACACGCTCTATCACCCTCTGACAGTCTCTGACACTCTCTATCACTCTCTATCACTCTCTGACACTCTCTGACACTCTCTATCACACTCTTTCACACTCTGACACTCTCTATCACTCAATGGCTCTCTGTGACTCTCTCTATCACTCTCCATCACTCTCCATCACTCTGTGACACTCTCTGACACACTCTGACACTCTCAGACAATCTCTATCACACTCAGTATCACTCTCTGACACCCAATGACACTCTCTATCACTCTCGGACGCTCTCTGACACTCTCTATCACTCTCTATCACTCTCTGACACTCTCTGACACTCTCAGAAACTTTCTGTCACTCTCTGACACTATCAGAAACTCCCTATCACTCTCTGAAACTCTCTATCACTCTCTGACATTGTCAGACACTCTCTATCACTCTCTGACACTCTCTATCACTCTCTGACTCTCTCTGACACTCTCTATAACTCTCTGACTCTCACTGACACTCTCAGACACTCTCTGTCACTCTCAGACACTCTCTATCACCCTCTATTACACTTGAACGCTCTTTGACGCTCTCAGACACTATCTGACGCTCTCAGACACTCTCTGACACTCTCTGACGCTCTCAGACACTCTCTGACACTCTTTGACGCTCTCAGACACTCTCAGACACTCTCTATCACTCTCAGAAACTCTCTATCACTCTCTGACACTCTCTGACACACTCAGACACACTCAATCACTCTCTATCACTCTCTGAAACTCTCTGACACTCTCTGACACTCTCTATCACTCTCTGACACTCTCTGACACTCTCTATCACTCTCAGACACTCTCTATCACTCTCCATCACTCTCTGACACTCTCTGACACACTCTGACACTCTCAGACAATCTCTATCACACTCTGTATCACTCTCTGACACCCAATGACACTCTATCACTCTCTGACACTCTCTGACACTCTCTATCACTCTCTGACTCTCTCTGACACTCTCTATCACTCTCTATCACTCTCTGACACTCTCTGACACACTATATCACTCAATGACACTCTGTGACACTCTCTATCACTCTCTGACACTCTCTGACACAATCAGACACTCTGTGACACACTCTGACACTCTCTAGCACTCTATGACACTCTGTGAAGCTCTCTGTCACTCTCTATTACGCTCTGACACTCTCTGACACACTCTGAGACTCTCTATCACTCTCTGACACTCCACATCACTCTATGACACTCTCTGACACTCTCTATCACTCTCTCTCACTCTCTGACACTCTTTGAGGACCTCTGGCATACTCTGGCACACTCTGACACTCTCTGACACTCTCTATCGCTCTCTGGCACTCTCTGACACCCACTGACACACTCTGAGACACTCTGACACTCTCTATCACTCTCTGACACTCTCTGACACTCTCAGAGGCTCTCTATCACTATATATCACTCTCTGACACTCTCAGACACTCTCTATCACTCTCTGACACTCACTTACACTCTCAGACACTCTCTGTCACTCTCAGACGCTCTCAGACACTCCTGTCACACTCTGACACTCTCTATCACTCTCTGACACTCTCTGACACTCTCTATCACTCCCTATCACTTTCTGACACTCTCTATCAATCTCTGATACTCTCTATCACTATCTGAAACTCTCTGACACTCTCTATCACTCAATGACACTCTCTGACACTCTCTGACACTCTCTGACACTCTCTGACACTCTGTCACTCTCTGTCACTCTCTGACAAACTCTGACACTCTCTGACACACTCTTTCACACTCTGACACTCTCTGACACTCTCTGACACTCTCAGACAATCTCTATCACACTCCGTATCACTCTCTGACACCCAATGACACTCTATCACTCTCTGACACTCTCTGACACTCTCTATCACTCTCTATCACTCTCTGACTCTCTCTGACACTCTCTATCACTCTCTATCACTCTCTGACACTCTCTGACACTCTATATCACTCAATGACACTCTGTGACACTCTCTATCACTCTCTGACACTCTCTGACACAATCAGACACTCTGTGACACACTCTGACACTCTCTAGCACTCTATGACACTCTGTGAAGCTCTCTGTCACTCTCTATTACGCTCTGACACTCTCTGACACACTCTGAGACTCTCTATCACTCTCTGACACTCCACATCACTCTATGACACTCTCTGACACTCTCTATCACTCTCTCTCACTCTCTGACACTCTTTGAGGACCTCTGGCATACTCTGGCACACTCTGACACTCTCTGACACTCTCTATCGCTCTCTGGCACTCTCTGACACCCACTGACACACTCTGAGACACTCTGACACTCTCTATCACTCTCTGACACTCTCTGACACTCTCAGAGGCTCTCTATCACTATATATCACTCTCTGACACTCTCAGACACTCTCTATCACTCTCTGACACTCACTTACACTCTCAGACACTCTCTGTCACTCTCAGACGCTCTCAGACACTCCTGTCACACTCTGACACTCTCTATCACTCTCTGACACTCTCTGACACTCTCTATCACTCCCTATCACTTTCTGACACTCTCTATCAATCTCTGATACTCTCTATCACTATCTGAAACTCTCTGACACTCTCTATCACTCAATGACACTCTCTGACACTCTCTGACACTCTCTGACACTCTCTGACACTCTCAGACACTCTGTCACTCTCTGTCACTCTCTGACAAACTCTGACACTCTCTGACACACTCTTTCACACTCTGACACTCTCTGACACTCTCTATCACTCAATGGCACTCTGTGATTCTCTCTATCACTCTCCATCACTCTCTGACACTCTCTGACACTCTCTGACACTCTCAGACAATCTCTATCACACTCCGTATCACTCTCTGACACCCAATGACACTCTCTATCACTCTCTGACACTCCATATCACTCTCTATCACTCTCTGACACTCTCTGACACTCTCTATCACTGTCTATCACTCTCTGACTCTCTCTGACACTCTCTATCACTCTCTATCACTCTCTGACACTCTCTGACACAATCAGACACTCTGTGACACACTCTGACACTCTCTATCACTCTATGACACTCTCTGACGCTCTCTTTCACTCTCTATTACGCTCTGACACTCTCTGACACACTCTGAGACTCTCTATCACTCTCTGACACTCTACATCACTCTATGACACTCTCTGACACGCTCTATCACTCTCTATCACTCTCTGACACTCTTTGAGGACCTCTGACACACTCTGACACAATCTGACACTCTCTGACACTCTCTATCACACTCTGACACTCTCTGACACCCTCTGACACACTCTGACACACTCTGACACTCTCTATCACTCTCTGACACTCTCTGACACTCTCAGAGGCTCTCTATCACTCAATATCACTCTCTGACACTCTCTGACACTCTCTATCACTCTCTGACACTCACTGACACTCTCAGACACTCTCTATCACCCTCTATCACTTTCTGACACTCTCTATCACTCTCTGACACTCTCTATCACTCTCTGAAACTCTCTGACACTCTCTGTCACTCAATGACACACTCTGACACTGTCTCTCACTCTCTGACACACTCTGACACTCTCTGACACTCTCTGACACTCTCAGACACTCTCAGACACTCTCTATCACTCTCTAACACTCTCTCACACTCTCTGACACTCTTCATCTCTCTCTGACAATCTCTATCACACTCTATCACTCTCTGACACTCTCTATCACTCTCTGACACTCTCCATCACTCTATGACACTCTCGATCACTCTCTGACACTCTCTGACACTCTCTGTCACTCAATGACACTCTCTGACACTCTCTATCACTCTCTGACACTCTCTGACACACTCTGACACTCTCTGACACAGTCTGACATTCTCAGACACTCTCTATCACTCTTTATCACTCTCTGACACTCTCTGACACTCTCAGACATTCTGTGACACACTCTGACACACTCTATCACTCTATGACACTCTCTGACGCTCTCAATCACTCTCTATGATTCTCTGACATTCTCTGACACTCTCTATCACTCTATGACACTCTCTGACACGCTCTATCACTCTCTATCAGTCTCTGACACTCTCTGACACTCTCTGACACTCTCTATCATTCTCTATCACTCTCTGGCACTCTCTATCGCTCTCTGACACTCTCACACACACTGACACTCTCTGACACTCTCAGACACTCTCTATCACTCTCTGACGCTTTCAGACACTCTCTGACACTCTTTGATGCTCTCAGACAATCTCTGACACTCTCCATCACTCTCAGAAACTCTCTATCACTCTCTGACACTCTCTGACACACTCAGACACACTCAATAACTCTCTATCACTCTCTGACACTCTCTGACACTCTCTAACACTCTCTAACACTCTATCACTCTCTGACACACTCTGACACTCTCTGACACTCTCAGACACTCTCTATCACTCTCTATCACTCTCTGACACTCTCTATCACTCAATGGCACTCTTTGAAAATCTCTATCACTCTTTATCACTCTCTGACACTTTCTGACACTCTCTGACACTCTCTATCACTCTCTGACACTCTCGATCACTCTCCGACACTCTCTGACACTCTCTATCACTCTCTGACACTCTCTGACACTCTCTATCAATCTCTGACAATCTCAGACACTCTCAGATACTCTCTTTCACTCTCTGACACTCTCTGTCTCTCTCTGACACTCTCTGACACTCTCTGACACTCTCTATCGCTCTCTGACACTCTCACACACACTGACACTCTCTGACACTCTCAGACACTCTCTATCACTCTCTGACGCTGTCAGACACTCTCTGACACTCTTTGATGCTCTCAGACAATCTCTGACACTCTCCACCACTCTCAGAAACTCTCTATCACTCTCTGACACTCTCTGACACACTCAGACACACTCAATCACTCTCTATCACTCTCTGACACTCTCTGACACTCTGTAACACTCTCTATCACTCTCTGACACACTCTGACACTCTCTGACACTCTCTATCACTCTCTATCACTCTCTATCACTCTCTGACACTCTCTATCACTCAATGGCACTCTCTGAAAATCTCTATCACTCTTTATCACTCTCTGACACTCTCTGACACTCTCTGACACTCTCGATCACTCTCTGACACTCTCGATCACTCACTGACACTCTCTGACACTCTCTATCTCTCTCTGACACTCTCTATCACTCTCTATCACTCTCTGACACTCTCGATCACTCTCTGACACTCTCTGACACTCTCTGTCACTCAATGACACTCTCTGACACTCTCTATCACACTCTATCACTCTCTGACACTCTCTGACACATTCTGACACACTCTGACATTCTCAGACACGCTCTATCACTCTTTATCACTCTCTGACACTCTCTGACACTCTCAGACATTCTGTGACACACTCTGACACACTCTATCACTCTATGACACTCTCTGACGCTCTCTATCACTCTCTATGACTCTCTGACACTCTCTGACACTCTCTATCACTCTATGACACTCTCTGACATGCTCTATCACTCTCTATCAGTCTCTGACAGTCTCTGACACTCTCTGACACTCTCTATCATTCTCTATCACTCTCTGACACCTTCTGACACTCTCAGACACTCTCTATCAATCTCTGACAATCTCAGGCACTCTCTATCACTCTCTGACACTCACTGATACTCTCAGACACTCTCTGACACTCACTGATACTCTCAGACACTCTCTGACACTCTCTGACACTCTCAGACACTCTCAGACGCTCAGTATCACTCTCTGACACTCTCTTTCACTCTCTGGCACTCTCTATCGCTCTCTGACACTCTCACACACACTGACACTCTCTGACACTCTCAGACACTCTCTATCACTCTCTGACAGTCTCTGACACTCTCTCACACTCTTTGATGATCTCAGACAATCTCTGACACTCTCCATCACTCTCAGAAACTCTCTATCACTCTCTGACACTCTCTGACACACTCAGACACTCTCGATCACTCTCTGACACTCTCGATCACTCACTGACACTCTCTGACACTCTCTATCACTCTCTGACAGTCTCTGACACTCTCTCACACTCTTTGATGATCTCAGACAATCTCTGACACTCTCCATCACTCTCAGAAACTCTCTATCACACTCAGTATCACTCTCTGACACCCAATGACTCTCTATATCACTCTCCGACACTCTATATCACTCTCTATCACTCTCTATCACTTTCTGACACTCTCTGACACTCTCTATCACTCTCTATCACTCTCTGACACTCTCTGACACTCTCTGACACTCTCTGTCACTCAATGAAACTCTGTGACACTCTCTTTCATTCTCTGACACTCTCTGACACAATCAGACACTCTGACACACTCTGACACTCTCTATCAATCTATGACACTCTCATACGCTCCCTATCACTCTCTATTACGCTCTGAAACTCTCTGACACACGCTGACACTCTCTATCACTCTCTGACACTCTCTATCACTCTCTATAACTCTCTGACACACTCTGACAACGTCTGACACACTCTGACACACTCTGACACTCTCTGACACTCTCTATCACTCTCTGACACTCTCTATCGCTCTCTATCACTCTCTGACACCCTCTGACACACTCTGACACACTCTGACACACTCTGACACCTTCTGACAATCTCTGACACTCTCTGACACTCTCTGACACTCTCTGACACTCTCTGACACTCTCTATCACTCTCTGACACTCTCTGACACTCTCTATCACTCTCTATCACTCTCTGACACTCTCTGACACACTCAGACACTCTGTGACTCACTCTGACCCTCTCTATCACTCTCTGAGACTCTCTATAACTCTCTATCACTCTCTGACACTCTCTGACACTCTCCAACACTCAATGACACTCTGTGACCCTCTCTATCACTCTCCATCACTCTTTGACACTCTCTGACACACTCTGACACTCTCAGAAACTCTCTATCACACTCCGTAACACTCTCTGACACCCAATGACACTCTCTATCACTCTCTGACACTCTATATCACTCTCTATCACTCTCTGACACTCTCAGACACTCGCTATCACTCTCTATCACTCTCTGACTCTCTCTGACACAATCAGACACTCTGTGACACACTCTGACACTCTCTATCACTCTCTGACACTCTCAGACACTCTCTATCACTCTCTATCACTCTCTGACACTCTCTGACACAATCAGACACTCTGTGACACACTCTGACACTCTCGATCACTCGATGACACTCTCTGACGCTCTCTATCACTCTCTATTACGCTCTGACACTCTCTGACACACTCTGACACACTCTATCACTCTCTATCACTCTGTGACACTCTCTGACACTCTCAGAGGCTCTCTATCACTCTATATCACTCTCTGACATTCTCTATCACTCGCTGTCACTCGCTGACACTCCCAGACACTCTCTGTCACTCTCAGACACTCTCTGACACTCTCTATCACTCTCTGACGCTCTCTATCACTCACTGACACTCTCTGACACTCTATCACTCTCGATCACTTTCTGACACTCTCTATCACTCTCTGAAACTCTCGATCATTGTCTGAAACTCTCTGACACTCTCTATCACTCAATGACACTCTCTGACACTCTCTATCACTCTCTGACACTCTCTGACACTCTCAGACACTCTATCACTCTTTATCACTCTCTGAAACTCTCTGACATTCTCTGACACTCTCAGACAGTCTCTGACAATCACAGGCACTCTCAGACACACTCAATCACTCCCTATCACTCTCTGACACTCTCCAACACTCTCTATCACTCTCTGACACACTCTGACACTCACCGACACTCTCAGACACTCTCTGTCACTCTCAGACACTCTCTGACACTCTCTATCACTCTCTGACACTCTCTATCACTCACTGACACTCTCTGACACTCTTTCACTCTCGATCACTTTCTGACACTCTCTATCACTCTCTGACACTCTCTATCACTGTCTGAAACTCTCTGACACTCTCTATCACTCAATGACACTCTCTGACACTCTCTATCACTCTCTGACACTCTCTGACACTCTCTGACACTCTCAGACACTCTATCACTCTTTGTCACTCTCTGAAACTCTCTGACATTCTCTGACACTCTCAGACACTCTCTGACAATCACATGCACTCTCAGACACTCTCTATCACTCTCTATCACTCTCTCACACTCTTTGATGATCTCAGACAATCTCTGACACTCTCCATCACTCTCAGAAACTCTCTATCACTCTCTGACACTCTCTGACACACTCAGACACTCTCGATCACTCTCTGACACTCTCGATCACTCACTGACACTCTCTGACACTCTCTATCACTCTCTGACAGTCTCTGACACTCTCTCACACTCTTTGATGATCTCAGACAATCTCTGACACTCTCCATCACTCTCAGAAACTCTCTATCACACTCAGTATCACTCTCTGACACCCAATGACTCTCTATATCACTCTCCGACACTCTATATCACTCTCTATCACTCTCTATCACTTTCTGACACTCTCTGACACTCTCTATCACTCTCTATCACTCTCTGACACTCTCTGACACTCTCTGACACTCTCTGTCACTCAATGAAACTCTGTGACACTCTCTTTCATTCTCTGACACTCTCTGACACAATCAGACACTCTGACACACTCTGACACTCTCTATCAATCTATGACACTCTCATACGCTCCCTATCACTCTCTATTACGCTCTGAAACTCTCTGACACACGCTGACACTCTCTATCACTCTCTGACACTCTCTATCACTCTCTATAACTCTCTGACACACTCTGACAACGTCTGACACACTCTGACACACTCTGACACTCTCTGACACTCTCTATCACTCTCTGACACTCTCTATCGCTCTCTATCACTCTCTGACACCCTCTGACACACTCTGACACACTCTGACACACTCTGACACCTTCTGACAATCTCTGACACTCTCTGACACTCTCTGACACTCTCTGACACTCTCTGACACTCTCTATCACTCTCTGACACTCTCTGACACTCTCTATCACTCTCTATCACTCTCTGACACTCTCTGACACACTCAGACACTCTGTGACTCACTCTGACCCTCTCTATCACTCTCTGAGACTCTCTATAACTCTCTATCACTCTCTGACACTCTCTGACACTCTCCAACACTCAATGACACTCTGTGACCCTCTCTATCACTCTCCATCACTCTTTGACACTCTCTGACACACTCTGACACTCTCAGAAACTCTCTATCACACTCCGTAACACTCTCTGACACCCAATGACACTCTCTATCACTCTCTGACACTCTATATCACTCTCTATCACTCTCTGACACTCTCAGACACTCGCTATCACTCTCTATCACTCTCTGACTCTCTCTGACACAATCAGACACTCTGTGACACACTCTGACACTCTCTATCACTCTCTGACACTCTCAGACACTCTCTATCACTCTCTATCACTCTCTGACACTCTCTGACACAATCAGACACTCTGTGACACACTCTGACACTCTCGATCACTCGATGACACTCTCTGACGCTCTCTATCACTCTCTATTACGCTCTGACACTCTCTGACACACTCTGACACACTCTATCACTCTCTATCACTCTGTGACACTCTCTGACACTCTCAGAGGCTCTCTATCACTCTATATCACTCTCTGACATTCTCTATCACTCGCTGTCACTCGCTGACACTCCCAGACACTCTCTGTCACTCTCAGACACTCTCTGACACTCTCTATCACTCTCTGACGCTCTCTATCACTCACTGACACTCTCTGACACTCTATCACTCTCGATCACTTTCTGACACTCTCTATCACTCTCTGAAACTCTCGATCATTGTCTGAAACTCTCTGACACTCTCTATCACTCAATGACACTCTCTGACACTCTCTATCACTCTCTGACACTCTCTGACACTCTCAGACACTCTATCACTCTTTATCACTCTCTGAAACTCTCTGACATTCTCTGACACTCTCAGACAGTCTCTGACAATCACAGGCACTCTCAGACACACTCAATCACTCCCTATCACTCTCTGACACTCTCCAACACTCTCTATCACTCTCTGACACACTCTGACACTCACCGACACTCTCAGACACTCTCTGTCACTCTCAGACACTCTCTGACACTCTCTATCACTCTCTGACACTCTCTATCACTCACTGACACTCTCTGACACTCTTTCACTCTCGATCACTTTCTGACACTCTCTATCACTCTCTGACACTCTCTATCACTGTCTGAAACTCTCTGACACTCTCTATCACTCAATGACACTCTCTGACACTCTCTATCACTCTCTGACACTCTCTGACACTCTCTGACACTCTCAGACACTCTATCACTCTTTGTCACTCTCTGAAACTCTCTGACATTCTCTGACACTCTCAGACACTCTCTGACAATCACATGCACTCTCAGACACTCTCTATCACTCTCTATCACTCTCTCACACTCTTAATCACTCTCTGACACTCTCTATCACACTCTATCACTCTGACATTCTCTATCACTCTCTGACACTCTCTATCACAGTCTGACACTCCCGATCACTCTCTGACACTCTCTGACACTCTCTATCACTCAATGACAATCTCTGACACTCTCTATCACTCACTATCACTCTCTGACATTCTCTGACACTCTGTGACGCTCTCAGAGACTCTCTGACACTCTTTGACGCTCTCAGACAATCTCAGACACACTCAATCACTCCCTATCACTCTCTGACACTCTCCAACACTCTCTATCACTCTCTGACACACTCTGACACTCTCTGACACTCTCAGACACTCTCTATCACTCTCCATCACTCTCTGACACTCTCTGACACACTCTGACACTCTCAGACAATCTCTATCACACTCTGTATCACTCTCTGACACCAAATGACACTCTATCACTCTCTGACACTCTCTGACACTCTCTATCACTCTCTATCACTCTCTGACTCTCTCTGACACTCTCTATCACTCTCTATCACTCTCTGACACTCTCTGACACTCTATATCACTCAATGACACTCTGTGACACTCTCTATCACTCTCTGACACTCTCTGACACAATCAGACACTCTGTGACACACTCTGACACTCTCTAGCACTCTATGACACTCTGTGAAGCTCTCTGTCACTCTCTATTACGCTCTGACACTCTCTGACACACTCTGAGACTCTCTATCACTCTCTGACACTCCACATCACTCTATGACACTCTCTGACACTCTCTATCACTCTCTCTCACTCTCTGACACTCTTTGAGGACCTCTGGCATACTCTGGCACACTCTGACACTCTCTGACACTCTCTATCGCTCTCTGGCACTCTCTGACACCCACTGACACACTCTGAGACACTCTGACACTCTCTATCACTCTCTGACACTCTCTGACACTCTCAGAGGCTCTCTATCACTATATATCACTCTCTGACACTCTCAGACACTCTCTATCACTCTCTGACACTCACTTACACTCTCAGACACTCTCTGTCACTCTCAGACGCTCTCAGACACTCCTGTCACACTCTGACACTCTCTATCACTCTCTGACACTCTCTGACACTCTCTATCACTCCCTATCACTTTCTGACACTCTCTATCAATCTCTGATACTCTCTATCACTATCTGAAACTCTCTGACACTCTCTATCACTCAATGACACTCTCTGACACTCTCTGACACTCTCTGACACTCTCTGACACTCTGTCACTCTCTGTCACTCTCTGACAAACTCTGTCACTCTCTGTCACTCTCTGACAAACTCTGACACTCTCTGACACACTCTTTCACACTCTGACACTCTCTGACACTCTCTATCACTCAATGGCACTCTGTGATTCTCTCTATCACTCTCCATCACTCTCTGACACTCTCTGACACTCTCTGACACTCTCAGACAATCTCTATCACACTCCGTATCACTCTCTGACACCCAATGACACTCTCTATCACTCTCTGACACTCCATATCACTCTCTGACACTCTCTGACACTCTCTGACACTCTCTATCACTGTCTATCACTCTCTGACTCTCTCTGACACTCTCTATCACTCTCTATCACTCTCTGACACTCTCTGACACAATCAGACACTCTGTGACACACTCTGACACTCTCTATCACTCTATGACACTCTCTGAAGCTCTCTTTCACTCTCTATTACGCTCTGACACTCTCTGACACACTCTGAGACTCTCTATCACTCTCTGACACTCTACATCACTCTATGACACTCTCTGACACGCTCTATCACTCTCTATCACTCTCTGACACTCTTTGAGGACCTCTGACACACTCTGACACAATCTGACACTCTCTGACACTCTCTATCACACTCTGACACTCTCTGACACCCTCTGACACACTCTGACACACTCTGACACTCTCTATCACTCTCTGACACTCTCTGACACTCTCAGAGGCTCTCTATCACTCAATATCACTCTCTGACACTCTCTGACACTCTCTATCACTCTCTGACACTCTCTGACACTCTCTGACACTCTCAGACACTCTATCACTCTTTATCACTCTCTGAAACTCTCTGACATTCTCTGACACTCTCAGACAGTCTCTGACAATCACAGGCACTCTCAGACACACTCAATCACTCCCTATCACTCTCTGACACTCTCCAACACTCTCTATCACTCTCTGACACACTCTGACACTCACCGACACTCTCAGACACTCTCTGTCACTCTCAGACACTCTCTGACACTCTCTATCACTCTCTGACACTCTCTATCACTCACTGACACTCTCTGACACTCTTTCACTCTCGATCACTTTCTGACACTCTCTATCACTCTCTGACACTCTCTATCACTGTCTGAAACTCTCTGACACTCTCTATCACTCAATGACACTCTCTGACACTCTCTATCACTCTCTGACACTCTCTGACACTCTCTGACACTCTCAGACACTCTATCACTCTTTGTCACTCTCTGAAACTCTCTGACATTCTCTGACACTCTCAGACACTCTCTGACAATCACATGCACTCTCAGACACTCTCTATCACTCTCTATCACTCTCTCACACTCTTAATCACTCTCTGACACTCTCTATCACACTCTATCACTCTGACATTCTCTATCACTCTCTGACACTCTCTATCACAGTCTGACACTCCCGATCACTCTCTGACACTCTCTGACACTCTCTATCACTCAATGACAATCTCTGACACTCTCTATCACTCACTATCACTCTCTGACATTCTCTGACACTCTGTGACGCTCTCAGAGACTCTCTGACACTCTTTGACGCTCTCAGACAATCTCAGACACACTCAATCACTCCCTATCACTCTCTGACACTCTCCAACACTCTCTATCACTCTCTGACACACTCTGACACTCTCTGACACTCTCAGACACTCTCTATCACTCTCCATCACTCTCTGACACTCTCTGACACACTCTGACACTCTCAGACAATCTCTATCACACTCTGTATCACTCTCTGACACCAAATGACACTCTATCACTCTCTGACACTCTCTGACACTCTCTATCACTCTCTATCACTCTCTGACTCTCTCTGACACTCTCTATCACTCTCTATCACTCTCTGACACTCTCTGACACTCTATATCACTCAATGACACTCTGTGACACTCTCTATCACTCTCTGACACTCTCTGACACAATCAGACACTCTGTGACACACTCTGACACTCTCTAGCACTCTATGACACTCTGTGAAGCTCTCTGTCACTCTCTATTACGCTCTGACACTCTCTGACACACTCTGAGACTCTCTATCACTCTCTGACACTCCACATCACTCTATGACACTCTCTGACACTCTCTATCACTCTCTCTCACTCTCTGACACTCTTTGAGGACCTCTGGCATACTCTGGCACACTCTGACACTCTCTGACACTCTCTATCGCTCTCTGGCACTCTCTGACACCCACTGACACACTCTGAGACACTCTGACACTCTCTATCACTCTCTGACACTCTCTGACACTCTCAGAGGCTCTCTATCACTATATATCACTCTCTGACACTCTCAGACACTCTCTATCACTCTCTGACACTCACTTACACTCTCAGACACTCTCTGTCACTCTCAGACGCTCTCAGACACTCCTGTCACACTCTGACACTCTCTATCACTCTCTGACACTCTCTGACACTCTCTATCACTCCCTATCACTTTCTGACACTCTCTATCAATCTCTGATACTCTCTATCACTATCTGAAACTCTCTGACACTCTCTATCACTCAATGACACTCTCTGACACTCTCTGACACTCTCTGACACTCTCTGACACTCTGTCACTCTCTGTCACTCTCTGACAAACTCTGTCACTCTCTGTCACTCTCTGACAAACTCTGACACTCTCTGACACACTCTTTCACACTCTGACACTCTCTGACACTCTCTATCACTCAATGGCACTCTGTGATTCTCTCTATCACTCTCCATCACTCTCTGACACTCTCTGACACTCTCTGACACTCTCAGACAATCTCTATCACACTCCGTATCACTCTCTGACACCCAATGACACTCTCTATCACTCTCTGACACTCCATATCACTCTCTGACACTCTCTGACACTCTCTGACACTCTCTATCACTGTCTATCACTCTCTGACTCTCTCTGACACTCTCTATCACTCTCTATCACTCTCTGACACTCTCTGACACAATCAGACACTCTGTGACACACTCTGACACTCTCTATCACTCTATGACACTCTCTGAAGCTCTCTTTCACTCTCTATTACGCTCTGACACTCTCTGACACACTCTGAGACTCTCTATCACTCTCTGACACTCTACATCACTCTATGACACTCTCTGACACGCTCTATCACTCTCTATCACTCTCTGACACTCTTTGAGGACCTCTGACACACTCTGACACAATCTGACACTCTCTGACACTCTCTATCACACTCTGACACTCTCTGACACCCTCTGACACACTCTGACACACTCTGACACTCTCTATCACTCTCTGACACTCTCTGACACTCTCAGAGGCTCTCTATCACTCAATATCACTCTCTGACACTCTCTGACACTCTCTATCACTCTCTGACACTCACTGACACTCTCAGACACTCTCTATCACCCTCTATCACTTTCTGACACTCTCTATCACTCTCTGACACTCTCTATCACTCTCTGAAACTCTCTGACACTCTCTGTCACTCAATGACACACTCTGACACTGTCTCTCACTCTCTGACACACTCTGACACTCTCTGACACTCTCTGACACTCTCAGACACTCTCAGACACTCTCTATCACTCTCTAACACTCTCTCACACTCTCTGACACTCTTCATCTCTCTCTGACAATCTCTATCACACTCTATCACTCTCTGACACTCTCTATCACTCTCTGACACTCTCCATCACTCTATGACACTCTCGATCACTCTCTGACACTCTCTGACACTCTCTGTCACTCAATGACACTCTCTGACACTCTCTATCACTCTCTGACACTCTCTGACACACTCTGACACTCTCTGACACAGTCTGACATTCTCAGACACTCTCTATCACTCTTTATCACTCTCTGACACTCTCTGACACTCTCAGACATTCTGTGACACACTCTGACACACTCTATCACTCTATGACACTCTCTGACGCTCTCAATCACTCTCTATGATTCTCTGACATTCTCTGACACTCTCTATCACTCTATGACACTCTCTGACACGCTCTATCACTCTCTATCAGTCTCTGACACTCTCTGACACTCTCTGACACTCTCTATCATTCTCTATCACTCTCTGGCACTCTCTATCGCTCTCTGACACTCTCACACACACTGACACTCTCTGACACTCTCAGACACTCTCTATCACTCTCTGACGCTTTCAGACACTCTCTGACACTCTTTGATGCTCTCAGACAATCTCTGACACTCTCCATCACTCTCAGAAACTCTCTATCACTCTCTGACACTCTCTGACACACTCAGACACACTCAATAACTCTCTATCACTCTCTGACACTCTCTGACACTCTCTAACACTCTCTAACACTCTATCACTCTCTGACACACTCTGACACTCTCTGACACTCTCAGACACTCTCTATCACTCTCTATCACTCTCTGACACTCTCTACCACTCAATGGCACTCTTTGAAAATCTCTATCACTCTTTATCACTCTCTGACACTTTCTGACACTCTCTGACACTCTCTATCACTCTCTGACACTCTCGATCACTCTCCGACACTCTCTGACACTCTCTATCACTCTCTGACACTCTCTGACACTCTCTATCAATCTCTGACAATCTCAGACACTCTCAGATACTCTCTTTCACTCTCTGACACTCTCTGTCTCTCTCTGACACTCTCTGACACTCTCTGACACTCTCTATCGCTCTCTGACACTCTCACACACACTGACACTCTCTGACACTCTCAGACACTCTCTATCACTCTCTGACGCTGTCAGACACTCTCTGACACTCTTTGATGCTCTCAGACAATCTCTGACACTCTCCACCACTCTCAGAAACTCTCTATCACTCTCTGACACTCTCTGACACACTCAGACACACTCAATCACTCTCTATCACTCTCTGACACTCTCTGACACTCTGTAACACTCTCTATCACTCTCTGACACACTCTGACACTCTCTGACACTCTCTATCACTCTCTATCACTCTCTATCACTCTCTGACACTCTCTATCACTCAATGGCACTCTCTGAAAATCTCTATCACTCTTTATCACTCTCTGACACTCTCTGACACTCTCTGACACTCTCGATCACTCTCTGACACTCTCGATCACTCACTGACACTCTCTGACACTCTCTATCTCTCTCTGACACTCTCTATCACTCTCTATCACTCTCTGACACTCTCGATCACTCTCTGACACTCTCTGACACTCTCTGTCACTCAATGACACTCTCTGACACTCTCTATCACACTCTATCACTCTCTGACACTCTCTGACACATTCTGACACACTCTGACATTCTCAGACACTCTCTATCACTCTTTATCACTCTCTGACACTCTCTGACACTCTCAGACATTCTGTGACACACTCTGACACACTCTATCACTCTATGACACTCTCTGACGCTCTCTATCACTCTCTATGACTCTCTGACACTCTCTGACACTCTCTATCACTCTATGACACTCTCTGACATGCTCTATCACTCTCTATCAGTCTCTGACAGTCTCTGACACTCTCTGACACTCTCTATCATTCTCTATCACTCTCTGACACCTTCTGACACTCTCAGACACTCTCTATCAATCTCTGACAATCTCAGGCACTCTCTATCACTCTCTGACACTCACTGATACTCTCAGACACTCTCTGACACTCTCTGACACTCTCAGACACTCTCAGACGCTCAGTATCACTCTCTGACACTCTCTTTCACTCTCTGGCACTCTCTATCGCTCTCTGACACTCTCACAAACACTGACACTCTCTGACACTCTCAGACACTCTCTATCACTCTCTGACAGTCTCTGACACTCTCTCACACTCTTTGATGATCTCAGACAATCTCTGACACTCTCCATCACTCTCAGAAACTCTCTATCACTCTCTGACACTCTCTGACACACTCAGACACACTCAATCACTCTCTTTCACTCTCTGACACTCTCTGACACTCTCTATCACACTCTGACACTCTCTGACACTCTCAGACACACTCTATCACTCTCTATCACTCTCTGACACTCTCTAGCACTCAATGGCACTCTCTGAAAATCTCTATCACTCTTTATCACTCTCTGACACTCTCTGACACTCTATGACACTCTCTATCACTCTCTGACACTCTCTATCACTCTCTGACACTCTCTGACACTCTCTATCACTCTCTGATTCTCTCTGACACACTCAGAAACTCTGTGACTCACTCTGACACTCTATATCACTCTATGACACTCTCTGACGCTCTCTGTCACTCTCTGACACGCGCTATCACCCTCTGACACTCTCGATCACTCTCTATCACTCTCTGACACTCTCTGACACTCTCTATCACACTCTTTCACACTCTGACACTCTCTGACACTCTCTATCAGTCAATGGCACACTGTGACTCTCTCTATCACTCTCCATCACTCTCTGACACTCTCTGACACACTCTGACGCTCTCTATCACTCTCTATGACTCTCTGACACTCTCTGACGCTCTCTATCACTCTATGACACTCTCTGACACGCACTATCACTCTCTATCAGTCTCTGACTCTCTCTGACACTCTCTTACACTCTCTATCATTCTCCATCACTCTCTGACACTTTCTGACACTCTCAGACACTCTCTATCTATCTCTGACAATCTCAGGCACTCTCTATCACTCTCTGACACTCTCTGTCACTCTCAGACACTCTCAGACACTCTCAGATACTCTCTATCACGCTCTGACAATCAGTATCACTCTCTGACACTCTCTATCACTCTCTGGCACTCTCTATCGCTCTCTGACACTCTCACACACACTGACACTCTCTGACACTCTCAGACACTCTCTATCACTCTCTGACAGTCTCAGACACTCTCTGACACGCTTTGATGCTCTCAGACAATCTCTGACACTCTCCATCACTCTCAGAAACTCTCTATCACTCTCTGACACTCTCTGACACACTCAGACACACTCAATCACTCTCTATCACTCTCTGACACTCTCTGACACTCTCTAACACTCTCTATCACACTCTGACACTCTCTATCACTCAATGGCACTCTCTGAAAATCTATATCACTCTTTATCACTCTCTGACACTCTCTGACACTCTCTATCACTCTCTGACACTTTCTGATTCTCTCTGACACACTCAGACACTCTGTGACTCACTCTGACACTCTCTATCACTCTATGACACTCTCTGACGCTCTCTATCACTCTCTGACACACTCTATCACCCTCTGACACTCTCGATCACTCTCTATCACTCTCTGACACTCTATATCACTCTCTATCACTCTCTGACACTCTCTGACACTCTCTATCACTCTCTGACTCTCTCTGACACTCTCTGACACTCTCTATCACTCTCTATCACTCTCTGACATTCTCTGACACTCTCTATCACTCAATGACACTCTGTGACACTCTCTATCACTCTCTGACACTGTCTGACACCATCAGACACTCTGTGACACACTCTAACACTCTCTATCACTCCATGACACTCTCTGACGCTCTCTATTACTCTCTATTACGCTCGGACATTCTCTGACACTCTCTATCACTCTCTGACACTCTACATCACTCTATGACTCTCTCTGACACTCTCTATCACTCTCTATCACTCTCTGACACTCTTTGAGGACCTCTGACACACTCTGACACACTCTGACACACTCTGACACTCTCTATCACCCTCTGACACTCTCTGACACCCTCTGACACACTCTGACACACTCTGACACTCTCTATCACTCTCTGACCCTCTCTGACACTCTCAGAGGCTCTCTATCACTCCATATCACTCTCTGACACTCTCAGACACTCTCTATCAATCTCTGACACTCACTGACACTCTCAGACACTCTCTGCCACTCTCAGACTCTCTCAGACACTCTCTATCACTCTCTGACACTCTCTGACACTCTTAATCACTCTCTGACACTCTCTATCACACTCTATCACTCTCTGACACTCTCTATCACTCTCTGACACTCTCGATCACTCTCTGACACTCTCTGAGACTCTCTATCACTCAATGACACTCTCTGACACTCTCTATCACTCTCTATCACTCTCTGACACTCTCTGACACACTCTGACACTCTCTGACACACTCTGTCAGTCTTTATCACTCTCTGACACTCTCTGACACTCTCAGACATTCTGTGACACACTCTGACACACTCTATCACTCCATGACATTCTCTGACGCTCTCTATCACTCTCTATCACTCTCTGACACTCTCTGACACTCTCTATCACTCTATGACACTCTCTATCACTCTCTATCACTCTCTATCACTCTCTGACACTCTCTATCACTCAATGGCACTCTCTGAAAATCTCTACAACTCTTTATCACTCTCTGACACTCTCTGACACTCTCTGACACTCTCGATCACTCTCTGACACTCTCGATCACTCACTGACACTCTCTGACACTCTCCTTCTCTCTCTGACACTCTCTATCACTCTCTATCACTCTCTGACACTCTCGATCACTCTCTGACACTCTCTATCACTCTCTGACACTCTGAGACATTCTGTGACACACTCTGACACACTCTATCACTCTATGACACTCTCTGACGCTCTCTATCACTCTCTATGACTCTCTGACACTCTCTGACACTCTCTATCACTCTATGACAATCTCTGACATGCTCTATCACTCTCTATCAGTCTCTGACAGTCTCTGACACTCTCTGACACTCTCTATCATTCTCTATCACTCTCTGACACTTTCTGACACTCTCAGACACTCTCTATCAATCTCTGACAATCTCAGGCACTCTCTGTCACTCTCTGACACTCACTGATACTCTCAGACACTCTCTGACACTCTCTGACACTCTCAGACACTCTCAGACGCTCAGTATCACTCTCTGACACTCTCTTTCACTCTCTGGCACTCTCTATCGCTCTCTGACACTCTCACACACACTGACATCCTCTGACACTCTCAGACACTCTCTATCACTCTCTGACAGTCTCAGACACTCTCTCACACTCTTTGATGATCTCAGACAATCTCTGACACTCTCCATCACTCTCAGAAACTCTCTATCACTCTCTGACACTCTCTGACACACTCAGACACACTCAATCACTCTCTTTCACTCTCTGACACTCTCTGACACTCTCTGACACTCTCTATCACACTCTGACACTCTCTGACACTCTCAGACACACTCTATCACTCTCTATCACTCTCTGACACTCTCTATCACTCAATGGCACTCTCTGAAAATCTCTATCACTCTTTATCACTCTCTGACACTCTCTGACACTCTCTGACACTCTCTATCACTCTCTGACACTCTCTATCACTCTCTGACACTCTCTGACACTCTCTATCACTCTCTGATTCTCTCTGACACACTCAGACACTCTGTGACTCACTCTGACACTCTATATCACTCTATGACACTCTCTGACGCTCTCTGTCACTCTCTGACACGCGCTATCACCCTCTGACACTCTCGATCACTCTCTATCACTCTCTGACACTCTCTGACACTCTCTATCACACTCTTTCACACTCTGACACTCTCTGACACTCTCTATCACTCAATGGCACACTGTGACTCTCTATCACTCTCCATCACTCTCTGACACTCTCTGACACACTCTGACGCTCTCTATCACTCTCTATGACTCTCTGACACTCTCTGACACTCTCTATCACTCTATGACACTCTCTGACACGCACTATCACTCTCTATCAGTCTCTGACTCTCTCTGACACTCTCTTACACTCTCTATCATTCTCTATCACTCTCTGACACTTTCTGACACTCTCAGACACTCTCTATCTATCTCTGACAATCTCAGGCACTCTCTATCACTCTCTGACACTCACTGATACTCTCAGACACTCTCTGTCACTCTCTGTCACTCTCTGTCACTCTCTGTCACTCTCAGACACTCTCAGATACTCTCTATCACTCTCTGACAATCACTATCACTCTCTGACACTCTCTATCACTCTCTGGCACTCTCTATCGCTCTCTGACACTCTCACACACACTGACACTCTCTGACACTCTCAGACACTCTCTATCACTCTCTGACAGTCTCAGACACTCTCTGACACTCTTTGATGCTCTCAGACAATCTCTGACACTCTCCATCACTCTCAGAAACTCTCTATCACTCTCTGACACTCTCTGACACACTCAGACACACTCAATCACTCTCTATCACTCTCTGACACTCTCTGACACTCTCTAACACTCTCTATCACACTCTGACACACTCTGACACTCTCTGACACTCTCAGACACACTCTATCACTATCTATCACTCTCTGACACTCGCTATCACTCAATGGCACTCTCTGAAAATCTATATCACTCTTTATCACTCTCTGACACTCTCTGACACTCTCTGACACTCTCTATCACTCTCTGACACTTTCTGATTCTCTCTGACACTCTCAGACACTCTGTGACTCACTCTGACACTCTCTATCACTCTATGACACTCTCTGACGCTCTCTATAACTCTCTGACACGCTCTATCACCCTCTGACACTCTCGATCACTCTCTATCACTCTCTGACACTCTATATCACTCTCTATCACTCTCTGACACTCTCTGACACTCTCTATCACTCTCTGACTCTCTCTGACACTCTCTATCACTCTCTATCACTCTCTGACATTCTCTGACACTCTCTATCACTCAATGACACTCTGTGACACTCTCTATCACTCTCTGACACTGTCTGACACCATCAGACACTCTGTGACACACTCTAACACTCTCTATCACTCCATGACACTCTCTGACGCTCTCTATTACTCTCTATTACGCTCGGACATTCTCTGACACTCTCTATCACTCTCTGACACTCTACATCACTCTATGACACTCTCTGACACTCTCTATCACTCTCTATCACTCTCTGACACTCTTTGAGGACCTCTGACACACTCTGACACACCTGACACACTCTGACACACTCTGACACTCTCTATCACCATCTGACACTCTCTGACACCCTCTGACACACTCTGACACACTCTGACACTCTCTATCACTCTCTGACCCTCTCTGACACTCTCAGAGGCTCTCTATCACTCCATATCACTCTCTGACACTCTCAGACACTCTCTATCAATCTCTGACACTCACTGACATTCTCAGACACTCTCTGCCACTCTCAGACACTCTCAGACACTCTCTATCACTCTCTGACACTATCTGACACTCTTAATCACTCTCTGACACTCTTTATCACACTCTATCACTCTCTGACACTCTCTATCACTCTCTGACACTCTCGATCACTCTCTGACACTCTCTGACACTCTCTATCACTCAATGACACTCTCTGACACTCTCTATCACTCTCTATCACTCTCTATCACTCTCTGACACTCTCTGACACACTCTGACACTCTCTGTCACACTCTGTCAGTCTTTATCACTCTCTGACACTCTCTGACACTCTCAGACATTCTGTGACACACTCTGACACACTCTATCACTCTATGACACTCTCTGACGGTCTCTATCACTTTCTATCACTCTCTGACACTCTCTGACACTCTCTATCACTCTATGACACTCTCTGACACGCTCTGTCACCTTCTATCAGTCTCTGACACTCTCTGACACTCTCTATCATTCTCTGTCACTCTCTGACACTCACTGATACTCTCTGTCACTCTCAAACACTATCAGATACTCTCTATCACTCTCTGACACTCTCTATCACTCTCTGACACTCTCTGACACCCTCTGACACACTCTGACACACTCTGACACTCTCTATCACTCTCCGACACTCTCTGACACTCTCAGAGTCTCTCTATCACTCTATATCACTCTCTGACACTCTCAGACACACTCTATCACTCTCTGACACTGACTGACACTCTCAGACACTCTCTGACACTCTCAGACACTCTCAGGCACTCTCTATCACTCTCTGACACTCTCTATCACTCTCTGACACTCTCTGACACTCTCTATCACTCTCTATCACATTCAGACACTCTCGATCACTCTCTGACACTCTCTATCACTCTCTGAAACTCTCTGACACTCTATCACTCAATGACACTCTCTGACACTCTCTATCACTCTCTGACACTCTCTGACACTATCAGACACTCTATCACTCTTTATCACTCTCTGACACTCTCTGACGTTCTCTGACACTCTCAGACACTCTCTGACAATCACAGACACTCTCAGACACTCTCTATCACTCACTCACACTCTCTGACACTCTTAATCACTCTCTGACACTCTCTGACAATCACAGACACTCTCAGACACTCTCTATCACTCTCTCACACTCTCTGACACTCTTAATCACTCTCTGACACACTCTATCACACTCTATCACTTTCTGACACTCTCTATCACTCTCTGACACTCTCGATCAATCTCTGACACTCTCTGACACTCTCTATCACTCAATGACACTCTCTGACACTCTCTATCACTCTCTATCACTCTCTCACACTCTCTGACACACTCTGACACTCTCTGACACACTCTGACACTCTCTGGCACTCTCTATCGCTCTCTGACACTCTCACACACACTGACACTCTCTGACACTCTCAGACACTCTCTATCACTCTCTGACAGTCTCAGACACTCTCTGACACTCTTTGATGCTCTCAGACAATCTCTGACACTCTCCATCACTCTCAGAAACTCTATATCACTCTCTGACACTCTCTGACAAACTCAGACACACTCAATCACTCTCTATCACTCTCTGACACTCTCTGACACTCTCTAACACTCTCTATCACACTCTGACACACTCTGACACTCTCTGACACTCTCAGACACACTCTATCACTCTCTATCACTCTCTCACACTCTCTATCACTCAATGGCACTCTCTGAAAATCTCTATCACTCTTTATCACTCTCTGACACTCTCTGACACTCTCTATCACTCTCTGACACTCTCTATCACTCTCTGACACTCTCAGACATTCTGTGACACACTCTGACACACTCTATCACTCTATGACACTCTCTGACGCTCTCTATCACTCTCTATGACTCTCTGACACTCTCTGACACTCTCTATCACTCTATGACACTCTCTGACATGCTCTATCACTCTCTATCAGTCTCTGACAGTCTCTGACACTCTCTGACACTCTCTATCATTCTCTATCACTCTCTGACACTTTCTGACACTCTCAGACACTCTCTATCAATCTCTGACAATCTCAGGCACTCTCTGTCACTCTCTGACACTCACTGATACTCTCAGACACTCTCTGACACTCTCTGACACTCTCAGACACTCTCAGACGCTCAGTATCACTCTCTGACACTCTCTTTCACTCTCTGGCACTCTCTATCGCTCTCTGACACTCTCACACACACTGACATCCTCTGACACTCTCAGACACTCTCTATCACTCTCTGACAGTCTCAGACACTCTCTCACACTCTTTGATGATCTCAGACAATCTCTGACACTCTCCATCACTCTCAGAAACTCTCTATCACTCTCTGACACTCTCTGACACACTCAGACACACTCAATCACTCTCTTTCACTCTCTGACACTCTCTGACACTCTCTGACACTCTCTATCACACTCTGACACTCTCTGACACTCTCAGACACACTCTATCACTCTCTATCACTCTCTGACACTCTCTATCACTCAATGGCACTCTCTGAAAATCTCTATCACTCTTTATCACTCTCTGACACTCTCTGACACTCTCTGACACTCTCTATCACTCTCTGACACTCTCTATCACTCTCTGACACTCTCTGACACTCTCTATCACTCTCTGATTCTCTCTGACACACTCAGACACTCTGTGACTCACTCTGACACTCTATATCACTCTATGACACTCTCTGACGCTCTCTGTCACTCTCTGACACGCGCTATCACCCTCTGACACTCTCGATCACTCTCTATCACTCTCTGACACTCTCTGACACTCTCTATCACACTCTTTCACACTCTGACACTCTCTGACACTCTCTATCACTCAATGGCACACTGTGACTCTCTATCACTCTCCATCACTCTCTGACACTCTCTGACACACTCTGACGCTCTCTATCACTCTCTATGACTCTCTGACACTCTCTGACACTCTCTATCACTCTATGACACTCTCTGACACGCACTATCACTCTCTATCAGTCTCTGACTCTCTCTGACACTCTCTTACACTCTCTATCATTCTCTATCACTCTCTGACACTTTCTGACACTCTCAGACACTCTCTATCTATCTCTGACAATCTCAGGCACTCTCTATCACTCTCTGACACTCACTGATACTCTCAGACACTCTCTGTCACTCTCTGTCACTCTCTGTCACTCTCTGTCACTCTCAGACACTCTCAGATACTCTCTATCACTCTCTGACAATCACTATCACTCTCTGACACTCTCTATCACTCTCTGGCACTCTCTATCGCTCTCTGACACTCTCACACACACAGACACTCTCTGACACTCTCAGACACTCTCTATCAATCTCTGACAGTCTCAGACACTCTCTGACACTCTTTGATGCTCTCAGACAATCTCTGACACTCTCCATCACTCTCAGAAACTCTCTATCACTCTCTGACACTCTCTGACACACTCAGACACACTCAATCACTCTCTATCACTCTCTGACACTCTCTGACACTCTCTAACACTCTCTATCACACTCTGACACACTCTGACACTCTCTGACACTCTCAGACACACTCTATCACTATCTATCACTCTCTGACACTCGCTATCACTCAATGGCACTCTCTGAAAATCTATATCACTCTTTATCACTCTCTGACACTCTCTGACACTCTCTGACACTCTCTATCACTCTCTGACACTTTCTGATTCTCTCTGACACTCTCAGACACTCTGTGACTCACTCTGACACTCTCTATCACTCTATGACACTCTCTGACGCTCTCTATCACTCTCTGACACGCTCTATCACCCTCTGACACTCTCGATCACTCTCTATCACTCTCTGACACTCTATATCACTCTCTATCACTCTCTGACACTCTCTGACACTCTCTATCACTCTCTGACTCTCTCTGACACTCTCTATCACTCTCTATCACTCTCTGACATTCTCTGACACTCTCTATCACTCAATGACACTCTGTGACACTCTCTATCACTCTCTGACACTGTCTGACACCATCAGACACTCTGTGACACACTCTAACACTCTCTATCACTCCATGACACTCTCTGACGCTCTCTATTACTCTCTATTACGCTCGGACATTCTCTGACACTCTCTATCACTCTCTGACACTCTACATCACTCTATGACACTCTCTGACACTCTCTATCACTCTCTATCACTCTCTGACACTCTTTGAGGACCTCTGACACACTCTGACACACCTGACACACTCTGACACACTCTGACACTCTCTATCACCATCTGACACTCTCTGACACCCTCTGACACACTCTGACACTCTCTATCACTCTCTGACCCTCTCTGACACTCTCAGAGGCTCTCTATCACTCCATATCACTCTCTGACACTCTCAGACACTCTCTATCAATCTCTGACACTCACTGACATTCTCAGACACTCTCTGCCACTCTCAGACACTCTCAGACACTCTCTATCACTCTCTGACACTATCTGACACTCTTAATCACTCTCTGACACTCTTTATCACACTCTATCACTCTCTGACACTCTCTATCACTCTCTGACACTCTCGATCACTCTCTGACACTCTCTGACACTCTCTATCACTCAATGACACTCTCTGACACTCTCTATCACTCTCTATCACTCTCTATCACTCTCTGACACTCTCTGACACACTCTGACACTCTCTGTCACACTCTGTCAGTCTTTATCACTCTCTGACACTCTCTGACACTCTCAGACATTCTGTGACACACTCTGACACACTCTATCACTCTATGACACTCTCTGACGGTCTCTATCACTTTCTATCACTCTCTGACACTCTCTGACACTCTCTATCACTCTATGACACTCTCTGACACGCTCTGTCACCTTCTATCAGTCTCTGACACTCTCTGACACTCTCTATCATTCTCTGTCACTCTCTGACACTCACTGATACTCTCTGTCACTCTCAAACACTATCAGATACTCTCTATCACTCTCTGACACTCTGTATCACTCTCTGACACTCTCTGACACCCTCTGACACACTCTGACACACTCTGACACTCTCTATCACTCTCCGACACTCTCTGACACTCTCAGAGTCTCTCTATCACTCTATATCACTCTCTGACACTCTCAGACACACTCTATCACTCTCTGACACTGACTGACACTCTCAGACACTCTCTGACACTCTCAGACACTCTCAGGCACTCTCTATCACTCTCTGACACTCTCTATCACTCTCTGACACTCTCTGACACTCTCTATCACTCTCTATCACATTCAGACACTCTCGATCACTCTCTGACACTCTCTATCACTCTCTGAAACTCTCTGACACTCTATCACTCAATGACACTCTCTGACACTCTCTATCACTCTCTGACACTCTCTGACACTATCAGACACTCTATCACTCTTTATCACTCTCTGACACTCTCTGACGTTCTCTGACACTCTCAGACACTCTCTGACAATCACAGACACTCTCAGACATTCTCTATCACTCACTCACACTCTCTGACACTCTTAATCACTCTCTGACACTCTCTGACAATCACAGACACTCTCAGACACTCTCTATCACTCTCTCACACTCTCTGACACTCTTAATCACTCTCTGACACACTCTATCACACTCTATCACTTTCTGACACTCTCTATCACTCTCTGACACTCTCGATCAATCTCTGACACTCTCTGACACTCTCTATCACTCAATGACACTCTCTGACACTCTCTATCACTCTCTATCACTCTCTCACACTCTCTGACACACTCTGACACTCTCTGACACACTCTGACACTCTCTGGCACTCTCTATCGCTCTCTGACACTCTCACACACACTGACACTCTCTGACACTCTCAGACACTCTCTATCACTCTCTGACAGTCTCAGACACTCTCTGACACTCTTTGATGCTCTCAGACAATCTCTGACACTCTCCATCACTCTCAGAAACTCTATATCACTCTCTGACACTCTCTGACAAACTCAGACACACTCAATCACTCTCTATCACTCTCTGACACTCTCTGACACTCTCTAACACTCTCTATCACACTCTGACACACTCTGACACTCTCTGACACTCTCAGACACACTCTATCACTCTCTATCACTCTCTCACACTCTCTATCACTCAATGGCACTCTCTGAAAATCTCTATCACTCTTTATCACTCTCTGACACTCTCTGACACTCTCTATCACTCTCTGACACTCTCTATCACTCTCTGACAATCTCAGGCACTCTCTATCACTCTCTGACACTCACTGATACTCTCAGACACTCTCTGACACTCTCTGACACTCTCAGACACTCTCAGACGCTCAGTATCACTCTCTGACACTCTCTTTCACTCTCTGGCACTCTCTATCGCTCTCTCACACTCTCACACACACTGACACTCTCTGACACTCTCAGACACTCTCTATCACTCTCTGACAGTCTCAGACACTCTCTCACACTCTTTGATGATCTCAGACAATCTCTGACACTCTCCATCACTCTCAGAAACTCTCTATCACTCTCTGACACTCTCTGACACACTCAGACACACTCAATCACTCTCTTTCACTCTCTGACACTCTCTGACACTCTCTGACACTCTCTATCACACTCTGACACTCTCTGACACTCTGAGACACACTCTATCACTCTCTATCACTCTCTGACACTCTCTATCACTCAATGGCACTCTCTGAAAATCTCTATCACTCTTTATCACTCTCTGACACTCTCTGACACTCTATGACACTCTCTATCACTCTCTGACACTCTCTATCACTCTCTGACACTCTCTGACACTCTCTATCACTCTCTGATTCTCTCTGACACACTCAGACACTCTGTGACTCACTCTGACACTCTATATCACTCTATGACACTCTCTGACGCTCTCTGTCACTCTCTGACACGCGCTATCACCCTCTGACACTCTCGATCACTCTCTATCACTCTCTGACACTCTCTGACACTCTCTATCACACTCTTTCACACTCTGGCACTCTCTGACACTCTCTATCACTCAATGGCACACTGTGACTCTCTCTATCACTCTCCATCACTCTCTGACACTCTCTGACACACTCTGACGCTCTCTATCACTCTCTATGACTCTCTGACACTCTCTGACACTCTCTATCACTCTATGACACTCTCTGACACGCACTATCACTCTCTATCAGTCTCTGACTCTCTCTGACACTCTCTTACACTCTCCATCATTCTCTATCACTCTCTGACACTTTCTGACACTCTCAGACACTCTCTATCTATCTCTGACAATCTCAGGCACTCTCTATCACTCTCTGACACTCACTGATACTCTCAGACACTCTCTGTCACTCTCTGTCACTCTCTGTCACTCTCAGACACTCTCAGATACTCTCTATCACTCTCTGGCACTCTCTATCGCTCTCTGACACTCTCACACACACTGACACTCTCTGACACTCTCAGACACTCTCTATCACTCTCTGACAGTCTCAGACACTCTCTGACACTCTTTGATGCTCTCAGACAATCTCTGACACTCTCCATCACTCTCAGAAACTCTCTATCACTCTCTGACACTCTCTGACACACTCAGACACACTCAATCACTCTCTATCACTCTCTGACACTCTCTGACACTCTCTAACACTCTCTATCACACTCTGACACACTCTGACACTCTCTGACACTCTCAGACACACTCTATCACTATCTATCACTCTCTGACACTCTCTATCACTCAATGGCACTCTCTCAAAATCTATATCACTCTTTATCACTCTCTGACACTCTCTGACACTCTCTATCACTCTCTGACACTTTCTGATTCTCTCTGACACACTCAGACACTCTGTGACTCACTCTGACACTCTCTATCACTCTATGACACTCTCTGACGCTCTCTATCACTCTCTGACACGCTCTATCACCCTCTGACACTCTCGATCACTCTCTATCACTCTCTGACACTCTATATCACTCTCTATCACTCTCTGACACTCTCTGACACTCTCTATCACTCTCTGACTCTCTCTGACACTCTCTATCACTCTCTATCACTCTCTGACATTCTCTGACACTCTCTATCACTCAATGACACTCTGTGACACTCTCTATCACTCTCTGACACTGTCTGACACCATCAGACACTCTGTGACACACTCTAACACTCTCTATCACTCCATGACACTCTCTGACGCTCTCTATTACTCTCTATTACGCTCGGACATTCTCTGACACTCTCTATCACTCTCTGACACTCTACATCACTCTATGACACTCTCTGACACTCTCTATCACTCTCTATCACACTCTGACACTCTTTGAGGACCTCTGACACACTCTGACACACTCTGACACTCTCTATCACCCTCTGACACTCTCTGACACCCTCTGACACACTCTGACACACTCTGACACTCTCTATCACTCTCTGACCCTCTCTGACACTCTCAGAGGCTCTCTATCACTCCATATCACTCTCTGACACTCTCAGACACTCTCTATCAATCTCTGACACTCACTGACACTCTCAGACACTCTCTGCCACTCTCAGACACTCTCAGACACTCTCTATCACTCTCTGACACTCTCTGACACTCTTAATCACTCTCCGACACTCTCTACCACACTCTATCACTCTCTGACACTCTCTATCACTCTCTGACACTCTCGATCACTCTCTGACACTCTCTGACACTCTCTATCACTCAATGACACTCTCTGACACTCTCTATCACTCTCTATCACTCTCTATCACTCTCTGACACACTATATCACTCTCTATCACTCTCTGACACTCTCTGACACTCTCTATCACTCTCTGACTCTCTCTGACACTCTCTATCACTCTCTATCACTCTCTGACATTCTCTGACACTCTCTATCACTCAATGACACTCTGTGACACTCTCTATCACTCTCTGACACTGTCTGACACCATCAGACACTCTGTGACACACTCTAACACTCTCTATCACTCCATGACACTCTCTGACGCTCTCTATTACTCTCTATTACGCTCGGACATTCTCTGACACTCTCTATCACTCTCTGACACTCTACATCACTCTATGACACTCTCTGACACTCTACATCACTCTCTATCACACTCTGACACTCTTTGAGGACCTCTGACACACTCTGACACACTCTGACACTCTCTATCACCCTCTGACACTCTCTGACACCCTCTGACACACTCTGACACACTCTGACACTCTCTATCACTCTCTGACCCTCTCTGACACTCTCAGAGGCTCTCTATCACTCCATATCACTCTCTGACAATCACAGACACTCTCTATCAATCTCTGACACTCACTGACACTCTCAGACACTCTCTGCCACTCTCAGACACTCTCAGACACTCTCTATCACTCTCTGACACTCTCTGACACTCTTAATCACTCTCCGACACTCTCTACCACACTCTATCACTCTCTGACACTCTCTATCACTCTCTGACACTCTCGATCACTCTCTGACACTCTCTGACACTCTCTATCACTCAATGACACTCTCTGACACTCTCTATCACTCTCTATCACTCTCTATCACTCTCTGACACACTCTGACACTCTCTGACACACTCTGTCAGTCTTTATCACTCTCTGACACTCTCTGACACTCTCAGACATTCTGTGACACACTCTGACACACTCTATCACTCTATGACACTCTCTGACGCTCTCTATCACTCTCTATCACTCTCTGACACTCTCTGACACTCTCTATCACTCTATGACACTCTCTCACACGCTCTGTCACCTTCTATCAGTCTCTGACACTCTCTGACACTCTCTATCATTCTCTGTCACTCTCTGACACTCACTGATACTCTCTGTCACTCTCAGACACTCTCAGATACTCTCTATCACTCTCTGACACTCTCTATCACTCTCTGACACTCTCTGACACCCTCTGACACACTCTGACACACTCTGACACTCTCTATCACTCTCCGACACTCTCTGACACTCTCAGAGTCTCTCTATCACTCTATATCACTCTCTGACACTCTCAGACACACACTATCACTCTCTGACACTCACTGACACTCTCAGACACTCTCTGACACTCTCAGACACTCTCAGGCACTCTCTATCACTCTCTGACACTCTCTATCACTCTCTGACACTCTCTGACACTCTCTATCACTCTCTATCACATTCTGACACTCTCGATCACTCTCTGACACTCTCTATCACTCTCTGAAACTCTCTGACACTCTATCACTCAATGACACTCTCTGACACTCTCTATCACTCTCTGACACTCTCTGACACTCTCTGACACTATCAGACACTCTATCACTCTTTATCACTCTCTGACACTCTCTGACGTTCTCTGACACTCTCAGACACTCTCTGACAATCACAGACACTCTCAGACACTCTCAGACACTCTCTATCACTCACTCACACTCTCTGGCACTCTTAATCACTCCCTGACACTCTCTGACAATCACAGACACTCTCAGACACTCTCTATCACTCTCTCACACTCTCTGACACTCTTAATCACTCTCTGACACTCTCTATCACACTCTATCACTTTCTGACACTCTCTATCACTCTCTGACACTCTCGATCACTCTCTGACACCTTCTGACACTCTCTATCACTCAATGACACTCTCTGACACTCTCTATCACTCTCTATCACTCTCTGACACTCTCTGACACACTCTGACACTCTCTGACACACTCTGACACTCTCTGGCACTCTCTATCGCTCTCTGACACTCTCACACACACTGACAGTCTCTGACACTCTCAGACACTCTCTATCACTCTCTGACAGTCTCAGACACTCTCTGACACTCTTTGATGCTCTCAGACAATCTCTGACACTCTCCATCACTCTCAGAAACTCTATATCACTCTCTGACACTCTCTGACAAACTCAGACACACTCAATCACTCTCTATCACTCTCTGACACTCTCTGACACTCTCTAACACTCTCTATCACACTCTGACACACTCTGACACTCTCTGACACTCTCAGACACACTCTATCACTCTCTATCACTCTCTCACACTCTCTATCACTCAATGGCACTCTCTGAAAATCTCTATCACTCTTTATCACTCTCTGACACTCTCTGACACTCTCTGACACTCTCTATCACTCTCTGACACTCTCTATCACTCTCTGACACTCTCTGACACTCTCTATCACTCTCTGATTCTCTCTGACACACTCAGACACTCTGTGACTCACTCTGACACTCTCTATCACTCTATGACACTCTCTGTCGCTCTCTATCACTCTCTGACACGCTCTATCACCCTCTGACACTCTCGATCACTCTCTATCACTCTCTGACACTCTATATCACTCTCTATCACTCTCTGACACTCTCTGACACTCTCTATCAGTCTCTGACTCTCTCTGACACTCTCTATCACTCTCTATCACTCTCTGACATTCTCTGACACTCTCTATCACTCAATGACACTCTGTGACACTCTCTATCACTCTCTGACACTGTCTGACACCATCAGACACTCTGTGACACACTCTAACACTCTCTATCACTCCATGACACTCTCTGACGCTCTCTATGACTCTCTATTACGCTCGGACATTCTCTGACACTCTCTATCACTCTCTGACACTCTACATCACTCTATGACACTCTCTGACACTCTCTATCACTCTCTATCACTCTCTGACACTCTTTGAGGACTTCTGACACACTCTGACACACTCTGACACTCTCTATCACCCTCTGACACTCTCTGACACCCTCTGCCACACTCTGACACACTCTGACACTCTCTATCACTCTCTGACCCTCTCTGACACTCTCAGAGGCTCTCTATCACTCCATATCACTCTCTGACACTCTCAGACACTCTCTATCAATCTCTGACACTCACTGACACTCTCAGACACTCTCTGCCACTCTCAGACACTCTCAGACACTCTCTATCACTCTCTGACACTCTCTATGACTCTCTGACACTCTCTGACACTCTCTATCACTCTCTATCTCTTTCTGACACTCTCTATCACTCTCTGACACTCTCTATGACTCTCTGACACTCTCTGACACTCTCTATCACTCTCTGACACTCTCTATCACTCTCTGAAACTCTCTGACACTCTCTATCACTCTCTCACACTCTCTGACACTCTTAATCACTCTCTGACACTCTCTATCACACTCTATCACTTTCTGACACTCTCTATCACTCTCTGACACTCTCGATCACTCTCTGACACCTTCTGACACTCTCTATCACTCAATGACACTCTCTGACACTCTCTATCACTCTCTATCACTCTCTGACACTCTCTGACACACTCTGACACTCTCTGACACACTCTGACACTCTCTGGCACTCTCTATCGCTCTCTGACACTCTCACACACACTGACAGTCTCTGACACTCTCAGACACTCTCTATCACTCTCTGACAGTCTCAGACACTCTCTGACACTCTTTGATGCTCTCAGACAATCTCTGACACTCTCCATCACTCTCAGAAACTCTATATCACTCTCTGACACTCTCTGACAAACTCAGACACACTCAATCACTCTCTATCACTCTCTGACACTCTCTGACACTCTCTAACACTCTCTATCACACTCTGACACACTCTGACACTCTCTGACACTCTCAGACACACTCTATCACTCTCTATCACTCTCTCACACTCTCTATCACTCAATGGCACTCTCTGAAAATCTCTATCACTCTTTATCACTCTCTGACACTCTCTGACACTCTCTGACACTCTCTATCACTCTCTGACACTCTCTATCACTCTCTGACACTCTCTGACACTCTCTATCACTCTCTGATACTCTCTGACACACTCAGACACTCTGTGACTCACTCTGACACTCTCTATCACTCTATGACACTCTCTGTCGCTCTCTATCACTCTCTGACACGCTCTATCACCCTCTGACACTCTCGATCACTCTCTATCACTCTCTGACACTCTATATCACTCTCTATCACTCTCTGACACTCTCTGACACTCTCTATCAGTCTCTGACTCTCTCTGACACTCTCTATCACTTTCTATCACTCTCTGACATTCTCTGACACTCTCTATCACTCAATGACACTCTGTGACACTCTCTATCACTCTCTGACACTGTCTGACACCATCAGACACTCTGTGACACACTCTAACACTCTCTATCACTCCATGACACTCTCTGACGCTCTCTATGACTCTCTATTACGCTCGGACATTCTCTGACACTCTCTATCACTCTCTGACACTCTACATCACTCTATGACACTCTCTGACACTCTCTATCACTCTCTATCACTCTCTGACACTCTTTGAGGACTTCTGACACACTCTGACACACTCTGACACTCTCTATCACCCTCTGACACTCTCTGACACCCTCTGCCACACTCTGACACACTCTGACACTCTCTATCACTCTCTGACCCTCTCTGACACTCTCAGAGGCTCTCTATCACTCCATATCACTCTCTGACACTCTCAGACACTCTCTATCAATCTCTGACACTCACTGACACTCTCAGACACTCTCTGCCACTCTCAGACACTCTCAGACACTCTCTATCACTCTCTGACACTCTCTATGACTCTCTGACACTCTCTGACACTCTCTATCACTCTCTATCTCTTTCTGACACTCTCTATCACTCTCTGACACTCTCTATGACTCTCTGACACTCTCTGACACTCTCTATCACTCTCTGACACTCTCTATCACTCTCTGAAACTCTCTGACACTCTCTATCACTCTCTGACACTATCAGACACTCTATCACTCTTTATCACTCTGACACTCTCTGACATTCTCTGACACTCTCAGACACTCTCTATCACTCACTCACACTCTCTGACACTCTTAATCACTCTCTGACACTCTCTGACAATCACAGACACTCTCAGACACTCTCTATCACTCTCTATCACTCTCTCACACTCTCTGACACTCTTAATCACTCTCTGACACTCTCGATCGCTCTCTGACACTCTCTGACACTCTCTATCACTCAATGACACACTCTGACACTCTCCATCACTCTCTATCACTCTCTGACACTCTCTGACACACTCTGACACTCTCAGACACTCTCTGTCAGTCTTTATCACTCTCTGACACTCTCTGACACTCTCAGACATTCTGTGACACACTCTGACACACCCTATCACTCTATGACACTCTCTGACGCTCTCTATCACTCTCTATCACTCTCTGACACTCTCTGACACTCTCTATCACTCTATGGCACTGTCTGACACGCTCTGTCTCTCTCTATCAGTCTCTGACACTCTCTATCATTCTCTATCACTCTCTGACACTCTCTGACTCTCTCAGACACTCTCCATCACTCTCTGACACTCTCAGACAATCTCTATCACTCTCTGACACTCACTGATACTCTCAGACACTCTCTGTCACTCTCAGACACTCTCAGATACTCTCTAGCACTCTCTGACACTCTCTATCACTCTCTGACACTCTCTATCGCTCTCTGACACTCTCACACACACTGACACTCTCTGACACTCTCAGACACTCTCTATCACTCTCTGACACTCTCAAACACTCTCTATCACTCTCTTTCACTCTCTGACACTCTCTGACACCCTCTGACACACTCTGACACACTCTGACACTCTCTATCACTCTCCGACACTCTCTGACACTCTCAGAGTCTCTCTATCACTCTATATCACTCTCTGACACTCTCAGACACACTCTCTCACTCTCTGACACTCTCAGACACTCTCAGACACTCTCAGGCACTCTCTATCACTCTCTGACACTCTCTATCACTCAATGACACTCTCTGACACTCTCTATCACTCTCTGACACTCTCTGACACTCTCTGACACTATCAGACACTCTATCACTCTTTATCACTCTCTGACACTCTCTGACATTCTCTGACACTCTCAGACACTCTCTGACAATCACAGACACGCTCAGACACTCTCTATCACTCACTCACACTCTCTGACACTCTTAATCACTCTCTGACACTCTCTGACAATCACAGACACTCTCAGACACTCTCTATCACTCTCTCACACTCTCTGACACTCTTAATCACTCTCTGACACTCTCTATCACACTCTATCACTCTCTGACACTCTCTATCACTCTCTGACACTCTCGATCACTCTCTGACACTCTCTGACACTCTCTATCACTCAATGACACTCTCTGACACTCTCTATCACTCTCTGACACTCTCTGACACTCTCTGACACACTCTGACACTCTCAGACACTCTCTGTCAGTCTTTATCACTCTCTGACACTCTCTGACACTCTCAGACATTCTGTGACACACTCTGACACACTCTATCACACTATGACACTCTCTGACGCTCTCTATCACTCGCTATCACTCTCTCACACTCTCTGACACTCTCTATCACTCTATGACACTCTCTGACACGCTCTGTCACCTTCTATCAGTCTGTGACACTCACTGACACTCTCTATCATTCTCTATCACTCTCTGACACTCACTGATACTCTCTGTCACTCTCAGACATTCTCAGATACTCTCTATCACTCTCTGACACTCTCTATCAATCTCTGACACTCTCTGACACCCTCTGACACACTCTGACACACTCTGACACTCTCTATCACTCTGCGACACTCTCTGACACTCTCAGAGTCTCTCTATCACTCTATATCACTTTCTGACACTCTCAGACACACTCTATCACTCTCTGACACTCACTGACACTCTCAGACACTCTCTGACACTCTCAGACACTCTCAGGCACTCTCTATCACTCTCTGACACTCTCTATCACTCTCTGACACTCTCTGACACTCTCTATCACTCTCTATCACATTCTGACACTCTCGATCACTCTCTGACACTCTCTATCACTCTCTGAAACTCTCTGACACTCTCAGAGGCTCTCTATCACTCCATATCACTCTCTGACACTCTCAGACACTCTCTATCAATCTCTGACACTCACTGACACTCTCAGACACTCTCTGCCACTCTCAGACACTCTCAGACACTCTCTATCACTCTCTGACACTCTCTATGACTCTCTGACACTCTCTGACACTCTCTATCACTCTCTATCTCTTTCTGACACTCTCTATCACTCTCTGACACTCTCTATGACTCTCTGACACTCTCTGACACTCTCTATCACTCTCTATCTCTTTCTGACACTCTCTATCAATCTCTGACACTCTCTATCACTCTCTGAAACTCTCTGACACTCTCTATCACTCTCTGACACTATCAGACACTCTATCACTCTTTATCACTCTGACACTCTCTGACATTCTCTGACACTCTCAGACACTCTCCATCACTCACTCACACTCTCTGACACTCTTAATCACTCTCTGACACTCTCTGACAATCACAGACACTCTCAGACACTCTCTATCACTCTCTATCACTCTCTCACACTCTCTGACACTCTTAATCACTCTCTGACACTCTCGATCGCTCTCTGACACTCTCTGACACTCTCTATCACTCAATGACACACTCTGACACTCTCCATCACTCTCTATCACTCTCTGACACTCTCTGACACACTCTGACACTCTCAGACACTCTCTGTCAGTCTTTATCACTCTCTGACACTCTCTGACACTCTCAGACATTCTGTGACACACTCTGACACACTCTATCACTCTATGACACTCTCTGACGCTCTCTATCACTCTCTATCACTCTCTGACACTCTCTGACACTCTCTATCACTCTATGGCACTCTCTGACACGCTCTGTCACTCTCTATCAGTCTCTGACACTCTCTGACACTCTCTGACACTCTCTATCATTCTCTATCACTCTCTGACACTCTCTGACTCTCTCAGACACTCTCTATCACTCTCTGACACTCTCAGACAATCTCTATCACTCTCTGACACTCACTGATACTCTCAGACACTCTCTGTCACTCTCAGACACTCTCTATCGCTCTCTGACACTCTCACACACACTGACACTCTCTGACACTCTCAGACACTCTCTATCACTCTCTGACACTCTCAAACACTCTCTATCACTCTCTTTCACTCTCTGACACTCTCTGACACCCTCTGACACACTCTGACACACTCTGACACTCTCTATCACTCTCCGACACTCTCTGACACTCTCAGAGTCTCTCTATCACTCTATATCACTCTCTGACACTCTCAGACACACTCTCTCACTCTCTGACACTCTCAGACACTCTCAGGCACTCTCTATCACTCTCTGACACTCTCTATCACTCTCTGACACTCTCTGACACTCTCTATCACTCAATGACACTCTCTGACACTCTCTATCACTCTCTGACACTCTCTGACACTCTCTGACACTATCAGACACTCTAACACTCTTTATCACTCTCTGACACTCTCTGACATTCTCTGACACTCTCAGACACTCTCTGACAATCACAGACACTCTCAGACACTCTCTATCACTCACTCACACTCTCTGACACTCTTAATCACTCTCTGACACTCTCTGACAATCACAGACACTCTCAGATACTCTCTATCACTCTCTCACACTCTCTGACACTCTTAATCACTCTCTGACACTCTCTATCACTCTCTGACACTCTCTGACACTCTCTATCACTCTCTGACACTCTCGATCACTCTCTGACACTCTCTGACACTCTCTATCACTCAATGACACTCTCTGACACTCTCTATCACTCTCTATCACTCTCTGACACTCTCTGACACTCTCTGACACACTCTGACACTCTCAGACACTCTCTGTCAGTCTTTATCACTCTCTGACACTCTCTGACACTCTCAGACATTCTGTGACACACTCTGACACACTCTAACACTCTATGACACTCTCTGACGCTCTCTATCACTCGCTATCACTCTCTGACACTCTCTGACACTCTCTATCACTCTATGACACTCTCTGACACGCTCTGTCACCTTCTATCAGTCTCTGACACTCTCTGACACTCTCTATCATTCTCTATCACTCTCTGACACTCACTGATAATCTCTGTCACTCTCAGACATTCTCAGATACTCTCTATCACTCTCTGACACTCTCTGACACCCTCTGACACACTCTGACACACTCTGACACTCTCTATCACTCTCTGACACTCACTGACACTCTCAGACACTCTCTGACACTCTCAGACACTCTCAGGCACTCTCTATCACTCTCAGACACTCTCAGGCACTCTCTATCACTCTCTGACACTCTCTATCACTCTCTGACACTCTCTGACACTCTCTATCACTCTCTATCACATTCTGACACTCTCGATCACTCTCTGACACTCTTTATCACTCTCTGAAACTCTCTGACACTCTCTATCACTCAATGACACTCTCTGACACTCTCTATCACTCTCTGACACTCTCTGACACTCTCTGACACTATCAGACACTCTATCACTCTTTATCACTCTCTGACACTCTCTGACATTCTCTGACACTCTAAGACACTCTCTGACAATCACAGACACTCTCAGGCACTCTCTATCACTCACTCACTCTCTCTGACACTCTTAATCACTCTCTGACACTCTCTGACAATCACAGACACTCTCAGACACTCTCTATCTCACTCTCTGACACTCTTAATCACTCTCTGACACTCTCTATCACACTCTATCACTCTCTGACACTCTCGATCACTCTCTGACACTCTCTATCCCTCAATGACACTCTCTGACACTCTCTATCACTCTCTATCACTCTCTGACACTCTCTGACACTATCTGACACACTCTGACACTCTCAGACACTCTCTGTCAGTCTTTATCACTCTCTGACACTCTCAGACATTCTGTGACACACTCTGACACACTCTATCACTCTATGACACTCTCTGACGCTCTCTATCACTCGCTATCACTCTCTCACACTCTCTGACACTCTCTATCACTCTATGACACTCTCTGACACGCTCTGTCACCTTCTATCAGTCTCTGACACTCTCTGACACTCTCTATCATTCTCTATCACTCTCTGACACTCACTGATACTCTCTGTCACTCTCAGACACTCTCAGATACTCTCTATCACTCTCTGACACTCTCTATCACTCTCTGACACTCTCTATCGCTCTCTGACACTCTCTGACACTCTCAGAAACTCTCTCTCACTCTCTGACATTCTCAGACACTCTCTATCACTCTCTGACACTCTCTGTCACTCTCTGACATTCTCTGACACTCTCTATCACTCTCTGACACCCTCTGATACTCTCAGACCCTCTCTGTCACTCTCAGACATTCTCAGACACTCTCTATCACTCTCTATCACACTCTGACACTCTGACACTCTCAGACATTCTGTGACACACTCTGACACTCTCTATCACTCCATGACACTCTCTGACGCTCTCTATCACTTTCTAGCACTCTCTCACACACTCTGACAATCTATCACTCTCTGTCACTCTGTGACACTCTCTGACACTCTCTGACACTCTCAGTCACTCTCTATCACTCTCTATCACTTTCTGACACTCTCTATCACTCTCTGACACTCTCTATCACTCTCTGAAACTCTCTGACACTCTCTGACACGCAATGACACTCTCTGACACTCCCTATCACTCACTACCATTCTCCGACACTCTCTGACACTCTCAGACACTTTCAGACACTCTCTGAGACTCTCTATCACTCTCTATCACTTTCTGACACTCTCTATCACTCGCTGACACTCTCTGACACTCTCTATCACTGACACTCTCTGACACACACTGACACTCTCTGACACTCTCAGACATTCTCTATCACTCTTTATCACTCTCTGACAGACTCTGACACTCTCTGACACTCTCAGACACTCTCTGACACTCTCAGACACTCTCAGACACTCGCTATCACTCGATGACACTCTCTGACACTCTTAATCACTCTCTGACACTCTGTATCTCTCTCTATCACTCTCTGACGCTCTCTGACATTCTCTATCACTCAATGACACTCTATGACACTCTCTATCACTCTCTATCACTCTCTGATACTCTCTGACACACTCTGACACTCTCTGTCACTCTATGACACTCTCTGACGCCCTCTATCACTCTCGATCACTCTCTGACACTCTCTATCGCTCTCTGACATTCGCTATCACTCTGTGACTCTCTCTGACAATCTCTATCACTCTCTGTCACTCTCTGACGTCTCTGACAATCTCTGACACAATCTATCACTCTCGATCACTCTTTGACAATCTCAGAAAATCTCTATCACTCTCTATCACTCTCTGACACTCTCAGACACTCTATCACTCTCTGACACTCCCTGACACTCTCAGACACTCCCTGTCACTCTCTGTCACTCTTTGTCACTCTCAAACACTCTCAGACACTCTCTATCACTCTCTGACACTCTCTATCACTCTCTGACACTCTCTATCGTTCTCTGACACTCTCACACAATCTGACACTCACTGACACTCTCAGACACTCTCCATCACTCTCTGACACTCTCTGACACTCTCAGAAACTCTCTGTCACTCTCTGACACTCTCAGAAACTCTCTACAACACTCTGACACTCTATATCACTCTCTGACATTCTGAGACACTCTATATCACTCTCTGACATTCTCTAGTTCACTTGAACGCTCTTTGACGCTCTCTGACATTCTCTGACGCTCTCAGACACTCTCTGACACTCTCTGACGCTCTCAGACACTCTCTGACACTCTTTGACGCTCTCAGACAAACTCAGACACTCTCCATCGCTCTCAGAAACTCTCTATCACTCTCTGACACTCTCTGACACTCTCAAACACACTCAATCACTCTCTATCATTCTCTGACACTCTCTAACACTCTCTATCACTCTCTGAAACACTCTGACACTCTCTGACACTCTCAGACACTCTCTATCACTCTCTATCACTCTCTATCACTCTCTGACACTCTCTATCACTCAATGACACTCTCTGAAAATCTCTATCACTCTTTATCAGTCTCTGACACTCTCTGACACTCTCTGACACTCTCTATCACTCTCTGACACTCTCTATCACTCTCTGACACTCTCTGACACTCTCTATCACTCTCTATCACTCTCTGACACTCTCTGACACTCTCTGACACTCTCTATCACTCTCTGATACTCTCTGACACGCTCAGACACTCTGTGACTCACTCTGACACTCTCTATCACTCTATGACACTCTCTGACGCTCTCTATCAAACTCTTTCACACTCTGACACTCTCTATCACTCTCTATCACATTCTGACACTCTCGATCACTCTCTGACACTCTCTATCACTCTCTGAAACTCTCTGACACTCTCTATCACTCAATGACACTCTCTGACACTCTCTATCACTCTCTGAAACTCTCTGACACTCTCTATCACTCAATGACACTCTCTGACACTCTCTATCACTCTCTGACACTCTCTGACACTCTCTGACACTATCAGACACTCTATCACTCTTTATCACTCTCTGACACTCTCTGACATTCTCTGACACTCTAAGACACTCTCTGACAATCACAGACACTCTCAGGCACTCTCTATCACTCACTCACTCTCTCTGACACTCTTAATCACTCTCTGACACTCTCTGACAATCACAGACACTCTCAGACACTCTCTATCTCACTCTCTGACACTCTTAATCACTCTCTGACACTCTCTATCACACTCTATCACTCTCTGACACTCTCGATCACTCTCTGACACTCTCTGACACTCTCTATCCCTCAATGACACTCTCTGACACTCTCTATCACTCTCTATCACTCTCTGACACTCTCTGACACTATCTGACACACTCTGACACTCTCAGACACTCTCTGTCAGTCTTTATCACTCTCTGACACTCTCTGACACTCTCAGACATTCTGTGACACACTCTGACACACTCTATCACACTCTGACGCTCTCTATCACTCGCTATCACTCTCTCACACTCTCTGACACTCTCTATCACTCTATGACACTCTCTGACACGCTCTGTCACCTTCTATCAGTCTCTGACACTCTCTGACACTCTCTATCATTCTCTATCACTCTCTGACACTCACTGATACTCTCTGTCACTCTCAGACACTCTCAGATACTCTCTATCACTCTCTGACACTCTCTATCACTCTCTGACACTCTCTATCGCTCTCTGACACTCTCTGACACTCTCAGAAACTCTCTCTCACTCTCTGACATTCTCAGACACTCTCTATCACTCTCTGACACTCTCTGTCACTCTCTGACATTCTCTGACACTCTCTATCACTCTCTGACACCCTCTGACACTCTCAGACCCTCTCTGTCACTCTCAGACATTCTCAGACACTCTCTATCACTCTCTATCACACTCTGACACTCTGACACTCTCAGACATTCTGTGACACACTCTGACACTCTCTATCACTCCATGACACTCTCTGACGCTCTCTATCACTTTCTATCACTCTCTCACACACTCTGACAATCTATCACTCTCTGTCACTCTGTGACACTCTCTGACACTCTCTGACACTCTCAGTCACTCTCTATCACTCTCTATCACTTTCTGACACTCTCTATCACTCTCTGACACTCTCTATCACTCTCTGAAACTCTCTGACACTCTCTGACACGCAATGACACTCTCTGACACTCCCTATCACTCACTACCATTCTCCGACACTCTCTGACACTCTCAGACACTTTCAGACACTCTCTGAGACTCTCTATCACTCTCTATCACTTTCTGACACTCTCTATCACTCGCTGACACTCTCTGACACTCTCTATCACTGACACTCTCTGACACACACTGACACTCTCTGACACTCTCAGACATTCTCTATCACTCTTTATCACTCTCTGACAGACTCTGACACTCTCTGACACTCTCAGACACTCTCTGACACTCTCAGACACTCTCAGACACTCGCTATCACTCGATGACACTCTCTGACACTCTCTGACACTCTTAATCACTCTCTGACACTCTGTATCTCTCTCTATCACTCTCTGACGCTCTCTGACATTCTCTATCACTCAATGACACTCTATGGCACTCTCTATCACTCTCTATCACTCTCTGATACTCTCTGACACACTCTGACACTCTCTGTCACTCTATGACACTCTCTGACGCCCTCTATCACTCTCGATCACTCTCTGACACTCTCTATCGCTCTCTGACATTCGCTATCACTCTGTGACTCTCTCTGACAATCTCTATCACTCTCTGTCACTCTCTGACACTCTCTGACAATCTCTGACACAATCTATCACTCTCGATCACTCTTTGACAATCTCAGAAAATCTCTATCACTCTCTATCACTCTCTGACACTCTCAGACACTCTATCACTCTCTGACACTCCCTGACACTCTCAGACACTCCCTGTCACTCTCTGTCACTCTTTGTCACTCTCAAACACTCTCAGACACTCTCTATCACTCTCTGACACTCTCTATCACTCTCTGACACTCTCTATCGCTCTCTGACACTCTCACACAATCTGACACTCACTGACACTCTCAGACACTCTCCATCACTCTCTGACACTCTCTGACACTCTCAGAAACTCTCTGTCACTCTCTGACACTCTCAGAAACTCTCTACAACACTCTGACACTCTATATCACTCTCTGACATTCTGAGACACTCTATATCACTCTCTGACATTCTCTAGTTCACTTGAACGCTCTTTGACGCTCTCTGACATTCTCTGACGCTCTCAGACACTCTCTGACACTCTCTGACGCTCTCAGACACTCTCTGACACTCTTTGACGCTCTCAGACAAACTCAGACACTCTCCATCGCTCTCAGAAACTCTCTATCACTCTCTGACACTCTCTGACACTCTCAAACACACTCAATCACTCTCTATCATTCTCTGACACTCTCTAACACTCTCTATCACTCTCTGAAACACTCTGACACTCTCTGACACTCTCAGACACTCTCTATCACTCTCTATCACTCTCTATCACTCTCTATCACTCAATGACACTCTCTGAAAATCTCTATCACTCTTTATCAGTCTCTGACACTCTCTGACACTCTCTGACACTCTCTATCACTCTCTGACACTCTCTATCACTCTCTGACACTCTCTGACACTCTCTGACACTCTCTATCACTCTCTATCACTCTCTGACACTCTCTGACACTCTCTGACACTCTCTATCACTCTCTGATACTCTCTGACACGCTCAGACACTCTGTGACTCACTCTGACACTCTCTATCACTCTATGACACTCTCTGACGCTCTCTATCAAACTCTTTCACACTCTGACACTCTCTGACACTCTCTATCACTCAATGGCACTCTGTGACTCTCTCTATCACTCTCCATCACTCTCTGACTCTCTCTGACACACTCTGACACTCTCAGACAATCTCTATCACACTCCGTCTCACTCTCTGACACCCAATGACACTCTCATTCACTCTCTGACACTCTATATCACTCTCTATCACTCTCTGACACTCTCAGAAACTCTCTATCAATCTCTGAAACTCTCTATCACTCTCTGACATTCTAAGACACTCTCTATCACTCTCTGACACTCTCTGTCACTCTCTGACACTCTCTGACACTCTCTGACACTCTCTATCACTCTCTGACCCTCACTGACACTCTCAGGCACTCTCTGTCACTCTCAGACACTCTCTATCACCCTCCATCACACTCGAACGCTCTTTGACGCTCTCAGACACTCTCTGACGCTCTCAGACACTCTCTGAAACTCTCTGACGCTCTCAGACACTCTCTGACACTCTCAGACACTCTATATCACTCTCAGAAACTCTCTATCACTCTCTGACACTCTCTGACAAACTCAGACACACTCAATCACTCTCTATCACTCTCTGACACTCTCTGACACTCTCTATCACTCTCTATCACTCTCTGACACTCACTGACACTCTCAGACACTCACTGTCACTCTCTGACACTCACTATCACTCTCTGACACTCTCTATCTATCTCTGACGCTCTGTATCACTCTCTGACACTCTCTGACACTCTCTATCACTCTCAGACACTCTCAGAGACTCACTATCACTCTCTGACACTCACTATCACTCTCGGACACTCTCTATCACTCTCTGACGCTCTCTATCACTCTCTGACACTCTCTGACACTCTCTATCACTCTCAGACACTCTCAGAGACTCACTATCACTCTCTGACACTCTCTATCACACGCTGACTCTGTCTGACACTCTCTATCACTCTCCGACACTCTCGGACACTCTCTGAAACTCTCAGACACTCACTATCACTCTGTGACACTCACTGTCACTCTCTGACACTCACTATCACTCTCTGACACGCTCTATCACTCTCTATCTCTCTCTGACACTCTCTGACACTCTCTGACACTCTCTATCACTCTGTATCACTCTCTGACACTCTCAGACACTCACTATCACTCTCTGACACTCTCTATCACTCTCTGATATTCTCTGACACTCCCTATCACTCTCTGACACTCACTATCACTCTCTGACACTGTCTTACACTCTCTGACACTCTCTGACACTCTCCATCACTCTCTGACACTCTCCATCACTCTCTGACACTCTCTATCACTCTCTATCACTCTCTGACACTCACTGACACACTCAGACACTCACTATCACTCTCTGACACTCACTATCACTCTCTGACGCTCTCTATCACTCTCTGACACTCTATATCACTCTCTATCACTCTCTGACACTCTCTATCACTCTCTATCACACTCTGACACTCACTGACACTCTCAGACACTCACTATCACTCTCTGACACTCACTACCACTCTCTGACACTCTCTATCACTCTCTGACGCTCTCCATCACTCGCTGACACTCTCTGACACTCTCTATCACTCTCAGACTCTCTCAGAGACTCACTATCACTCTCTGACACTCTCTATCACTCTCTATCACTCTCTGACACTCTCTATCGCTCTCTATAACTCTCTGACACTCTCTATCACTCTCTATCACTCTCTATATCTCTCTGACACTCTCTGACACTCTCTTTCACTCTCTATCACTCTCTGACACACTCTGACACTCTCAGACTCACTCAGAGACTCACTATCAATCTCTGACACTCTCTATCACTCTCTATCACTGTCTGACACTCTCTATCACTCTCTATCACTCTCTGACATTCTCTATCACTCTCTATCACTCTCTATATCTTTCTGACACTCTCTGACACTCTCTTTCACTCTGTATCACTCTCTGACACTCTCAGACACTCACTATCACTCTCTGACACTCTCTAACACTCTCTGACACTCTCTATCTCTCTCTGACACTCTCTGACAGTCTCTGACAATCTCAGACACTCACTATTACTCCCTGATACTCTCTGACACTCACTATCACTCTCTGACACTCCCTATCACTCTCTGACACGCTCTGACACTCTCTGACACTCACTATCACTCTCTGACACTGTCATACAATCTCTGACACTCTCTGACACTCTCTATCACTCTCTGACACTCTCTATCACTCTCCGACATTCTCGGACACTCTCTGAAACTCTCAGACACTCACTATCACTCTCTGACACTCACTATCACTCTCTGACACTCACTATCACTCTCTGACACTCTCTATCACTCTCTATCTCTCTCTGACACTCTCTGACACTCTCTGACACTCTCTATCACTCTGCATCACTCTCTGACCCTCTCAGACACTCACGATCACTCTCAGACACGCTCAGAGACTCACTATCACTCTCTGACACTCTCTATCACTCTCAGACACAGCCTGATACACTCTATCACTCTCTGACACTCTCAGACACTCTCTATCACTCTCTGACACTCTCTATCACTCTCTGACACTCCCTGACACTCTCTATCACTCTCAGACACTCTCAGAGACTCACTATCACTCTCTGACATTCTCCATCACTCTCTGACATTCTCTATCACTCTCTGACACAGTCTGATACACTCTATCACTCTCTGACACTCTCAGAAACTATCTATCACTCTCTGACGCTCCCTATCACTCTCTGACACTCTCTGACACTCTCTATTACTCTCAGACACTCTCAGACACTCACTATCAATCTCTGACACTCTCTATCACACGCTGACTCTCTCTGACACTCTCTATCACTCTCCGACACTCTTGGAAACTCTCTGAAACCCTCAGACACTCACTATCACTCTGTGATACTCACTATCACTCTCTGACACTCAATATCACTCTCTGACACTCTCTATCACTCTATATATCTCTCTGACACTCTCTGACACTCTCTGACACTCTCTGACACTCTCTATCACTCTGTATCACTCTCTGACACTCTCAGACACTCACCATCACTCTCTGACACTCTCTATCACTCTCTGATATACTCTGACTCTCTCTATCACTCTCTGACACTCTCTGACACTCACTATCACTCTCTGACACTATCTTACACTCTCTGACACTCTCTGACACTCTTGATCAATCTCTGACACTCTCTATCACTCTCTATCACTCTTTGACACTCACTGACACTCTCAGAAACTCACTATCACTCTCTGACGCTCTCTATCACTCTCTGACACTCTCTGACACTCTCTATCACTCTCTAACACTCTGTGACACTCTCTATCTCTCTCTATCACGCTCTGACACTCACTGACACTCTCAGACACTCACTATCACTCTCTGACACTCAATATCACTCTCTGACACTCTCTATGCTCTCTGACGCTCTCTGACACTCTCTGACACTCTCTGACACTCTCTGACACTCTCTATCACTCTCAGAAACTCTCAGACACTCACTATCACTCTCTGACACTGTCTATAAGTATCTGACACTCTCTATCACTCTCTATCACTCTCTATATCTCTCTGACACTCTCTGACACTCTCTTTCACTCTGTATCACTCTCTGACACTCTCAGACACTCACTATCACTCTCTGACACTCTCTAACACTCTCTGACACTCTCTATCTCTCTCTGACACTCTCTGACAGTCTCTGACAATCTCAGACACTCACTATTACTCGCTGATACTCTCTGACACTCACTATCACTCTCTGACACTCTCTATCACTCTCTGACACGCTCTGTCACTCTCAGACACTCACTACCACTCGCTGACACTCTCTGACACTCACTATCACTCTCTGACACTGTCATACAATCTCTGACACTCTCTGACACTCTCTATCACTCTCTGACACTCTCTATCACTCTCCGACATTCTCGGACACTCTCTGAAACTCTCAGACACTCACTATCACTCTCTGAAACCCCAACACTCACTATCACTCTCTGCGACACACTCTGACACTCACTACTCTCTGACTTCTCTGACACTCTCTGACACTCTCTTACACTCTCTGACACTCTCACTCGACACTCTCTGATCAATCTCTGACACTCTCTATCACTCTCTATCACTCTTTGACTACTGACACTCTCAGAAACTCACTATCACTCTCTGACGCTCTCTATCACTCTCTGACACTCTCTGACACTCTCTATCACTCTCTAACACTCTGTGACACTCTCTATCTCTCTCTATCACGCTCTGACACTCACTGACACTCTCAGACACTCACTATCACTCTCTGACACTCAATATCACTCTCTGACACTCTCTATGCTCTCTGACGCTCTCTGACACTCTCTGACACTCTCTGACACTCTCTATCACTCTCAGAAACTCTCAGACACTCACTATCACTCTCTGACACTGTCTATAAGTATCTGACACTCTCTATCACTCTCTATCACTCTCTATATCTCTCTGACACTCTCTGACACTCTCTTTCACTCTGTATCACTCTCTGACACTCTCAGACACTCACTATCACTCTCTGACACTCTCTAACACTCTCTGACACTCTCTATCTCTCTCTGACACTCTCTGACAGTCTCTGACAATCTCAGACACTCACTATTACTCGCTGATACTCTCTGACACTCACTATCACTCTCTGACACTCTCTATCACTCTCTGACACGCTCTGTCACTCTCAGACACTCACTACCACTCGCTGACACTCTCTGACACTCACTATCACTCTCTGACACTGTCATACAATCTCTGACACTCTCTGACACTCTCTATCACTCTCTGACACTCTCTATCACTCTCCGACATTCTCGGACACTCTCTGAAACTCTCAGACACTCACTATCACTCTCTGACACTCACTATCACTCTCTGACACTCACTATCACTCTCTGACACTCTCTATCACTCTCTATCTCTCTCTGACACTCTCTGACACTCTCTGACACTCTCTATCACTCTGCATCACTCTCTGACCCTCTCAGACACTCACGATCACTCTCAGACACTCTCAGAGACTCACTATCACTCTCTGACACTCTCTATCACTCTCAGACACAGCCTGATACACTCTATCACTCTCTGACACTCTCTATCACTCTATATCTCTCTCTGACACTCTCTGACACTCTCTGACACTCTCTAGCACTCTGTATCACTCTCTGACACTCTCAGACACTCACCATCACTCTCTGACACTCTCTATCACTCTCTGATATTCTCTGACTCTCTCTATCATTCTCTGACACTCTCTGACACTCACTATCACTCTCTGACACTGTCTTACACTCTCTGACACTCTCTGACACTCTTGATCACTCTCTGACACTCTCTATCACTCTCTATCACTCTCTGACACTCACTGACACTCTCAGACACTCACTATCACTCTCTGACGCTCTCTATCACTCTCTGACACTCTCTGACACTCTCTATCACTCTCTAACACTCTGTGACACTCTCTATCTCTCTCTATCACGCTCTGACACTCACTGACACTCTCAGACACTCACTATCACTCTCTGACACTCAATATCACTCTCTGACACTCTCTATGCTCTCTGACGCTCTCTGACACTCTCTGACACTCTCTGACACTCTCTATCACTCTCAGAAACTCTCAGACACTCACTATCACTCTCTGACACTGTCTATCAGTATCTGACACTCTCTATCACTCTCTATCACTCTCTATATCTCTCTGACACTCTCTGACACTCTCTTTCACTCTGTATCACTCTCTGACACTCTCGGACACTCACTATCACTCTCTGACACTCTCTAACACTCTCTGACACTCTCTATCTCTCTCTGACACTCTCTGACAGTCTCTGACAATCTCAGACAATCTCAGACACTCACTATTACTCCCTGATACTCTCTGACACTCACTATCACTCTCTGACACTCTCTATCACTCTCTGACACGCTCTGTCACTGTCTGACACTCACTACCACTCGCTGACACTCTCTGACACTCACTATCACTCTCTGACACTGTCATACAATCTCTGACACTCTCTGACACTCTCTATCACTCTCTGACACTCTCTATCACTCTCCGACATTCTCGGACACTCTCTGAAACTCTCAGACACTCACTATCACTCTCTGACACTCACTATCACTCTCTGACACTCACTATCACTCTCTGACACTCTCTATCACTCTCTATCTCTCTCTGACACTCTCTGACACTCTCTGACACTCTCTATCACTCTGCATCACTCTCTGACCCTCTCAGACACTCACAATCACTCTCAGACACTCTCAGAGACTCACTATCACTCTCTGACACTCTCTATCACTCTCAGACACAGCCTGATACACTCTATCACTCTCTGACACTCTCAGACACTCTCTATCACTCTCTGACGCTCTCTATCACTCTCTGACACTCTCTGACACTCTCTATCAACACTCTCAGAGACTCACTATCACTCTCTGACATTCTCTATCACTCTCTGACACAGTCTGATACACTCTATCACTCTCTGACACTCTCAGAAACTATCTATCACTCTCTGACGCTCCCTATCACTCTCTGACACTCTCTGACACTCTCTATTACTCTCAGACACTCTCAGACACTCACTATCAATCTCTGACACTCTCTATCACACGCTGACTCTCTCTGACACTCTCTATCACTCTCCGACACTCTTGGACACTCTCTGAAACCCTCAGACACTCACTATCACTCTGTGATACTCACTATCACTCTCTGACACTCAATATCACTCTCTGACACTCTCTATCACTCTATATCTCTCTCTGACACTCTCTGACACTCTCTGACACTCTCTATCACTCTGTATCACTCTCTGACACTCTCAGACACTCACCATCACTCTCTGACACTCTCTATCACTCTCTGATATTCTCTGACTCTCTCTATCACTCTCTGACACTCTCTGACACTCACTATCACTCTCTGACACTGTCTTACACTCTCTGACACTCTCAGACACTCTTGATCACTCTCTGACACTCTCTATCACTCTCTATCACTCTCTGACACTCACTGACACTCTCAGACACTCACTATCACTCTCAGACACTCACTATCACTCTCTGACGCTCTCTATCACTCTCTGACACTCTCTGACACTCTCTATCACTCTCTAACACTCTGTGACACTCTCTATCTCTCTCTATCATGCTCTGACACTCACTGACACTCTCAGACACTCACTATCACTCTCTGACACTCAATATCACTCTCTGACACTCTCTATGCTCTCTGACGCTCTCTGACACGCTCTGACACTCTCTGACAATCTCTATCACTCTCAGAAACTCTCATACACTCACTATCACTCTCTGACACTGTCTATCAGTATCTGACACTCTCTGACACACTCTGACACTCTCTATCACTCTCTGACACACTCTGACACACTCAGAGACTCCCTATCACTCTCTGACACTCTCTATCACTCTCTATATCTCTCTGACACTCTCTGACACTCGCTGACACACTCTTTCACTCTGTATCACTCTCTGACACTCTCAGACACTCACTATCACTCTCTGACACTCTCTAACACTCTCTGACACTCTCTATCTCTCTCTGACACTCTCTGACACTCTCTTTCACTCTCTATCACTCTCTGACACTCTATATCACTCTCGATCACTCTCTGACACTCTCTATCACTCTCTATATCTCTCTGACACTCTCTGACACTCTCTTTCACTCTGTATCACTCTCTGACACTCTCAGACACTCTCTATCACTCTCTGACACTCTATATCAATCTCTATCACTCTCTGACACTCTATATCACTCTCTATCACTCTCTGACACTCTCTGACACTCTCTTTCACTCTGTATCACTCTCTGACACTCTCAGACATTCACTATCACTCTCTGACACTCTCTATCACTCTCTGACACGCTCTGACACTCTCAGACACTCACTATCACTCTTTGACACTCTCTGACACTCACTATCACTCTCTGACACTGTCATACAATCTCTGACACTCTCTGACACTCTCTATCACTCTCTGACACTCTCTATCACTCTCCGACACTCTCCGACACTCTCTGAAACTCTCAGACACTCACTATCACTCTCTGACACTCACTATCACTCTCTGACACTCTCTATCACTCTCTATCTCTCTCTGACACTCTCTGACATTCTCTGACACTCTCTATCACTCTGTATCACTCTCTGACCCTCTCAGACACTCACGATCACTCTCTGACACTCTCTATCACTCTCTGATATTCTCTGACACTCTCTATCACTCTCTGACACTCTCTGACGCACACTATCACTCTCTGACACTGTTTTACACTCTGACACTCTCTATCACACTCTATCTCTCTCTGACACTCTCTGACACTCTCTGACACGCTCTGATATTCTCTATCACTCTGTATCACTCTCTGACACTCTCAGACAGTCACTATCACTCTCTGACACTCTCTATCACTCTCTGATATTCTCTGACACTCTCTATCACTCTCTGACACTCTCTGACACTCACTATCACTCTCTGACACTGTCTTACACTCTCTGACACTCTCTGACACTCTCTATCACTCTCTGACACTCTCTATCACTCTCTATCACTCTCTGACACTCACTGACACTCTCAGACACTCACTATCACTCTCTGACACTCACTATCACTCTCTGACGCTCTCTATCACTCTCTGACACTCTCTGACACTCTCTATCACTCTCTATCACTCTCTATCACTCTCTGACACTCTCTATCACTCTCTATCACTCTCTGACACTCACTGACACTCTCAGACACTCACTATCACTCACTGACACTCACTATCACTCTCTGACACTCTCTATCACTCTCTCACGCTCTCTATCACTCTCTGACACTCTCTGACACTCTCTGACACTCTCTATCACTCTCTGACACTCACTATCACTCTCTGACACTCTCTATCACTCACCGACGCTCTCTATCACTCTCTGACACTCTCTGACACTCTCTATCACTCTCAGACACTCTCAGAGACTCACTATCACTCTCTGACACTCTCTATCAATCTCTATATCTCTCTGACACTCTCTGACACTCTCTTTCACTCTGTATCACTCTCTGACACTCTCAGACACTCACTATCACTCTCTGACACTCTCTAACACTCTCTGACACTCTCTATCTCTCTCTGACTCTCTCTGACAGTCTCTGACAATCTCAGACACTCACTATCACTCTCTGACACTCTCTATCACTCTCTGACACGCTCTGGCACTCTCAGACACTCACTATCACTCTCTGACACTCTCTATCACTCTCCGACACTCTCGGACACTCTCTGAAACTCTCAGACACTCACTATCACTCTCTGACACTCACTATCACTCTCTGACACTCTGTATCACTCTCTGACCCTCTCAGACACTCACGATCACTCTCTGACATTCTCTGATATTCTCTGACACTCTCTATCACTCTCTGACACTCTCTGACACTCTCTGACACTCACTATCACTCTCTGACACTGTCTAACACTCTCTGACTCTCTCTATCACTCTCTATCTCTCTCTGACACTCTCTGACACTCTCTGACACTCTCTATTACTCTGTATCACTCTCTGACATTCTCAGACACTCACTATCACTCTCTGACACTCTCTATCACTCTCTGATATTCTCTGACACTCTCTATCACTCTCTGACACTCTCTGACACTCACTATCACTCTCTGACACTGTCTTACACTCTCTGACACTCTCTGACACTCTCTATCACTCTCTGACACTCCCTATCACTCTCTATCACTCTCTGACACTCACTGACACTCTCAGACACTCACTATCAAACTCTGACACTCACTATCACTCTCTGACGCTCTCTATCACTCTCGGACACTCTCTGACACTCTCTATCACTCTCTATCACTCTCTGACACTCTCTATCACTCTCTATCACTCACTGACACTCTCTGACCCTCTCAGACACTCACTATCACTCTCTGACACTCTCTATCACTCTCTGATATTCTCTGACACTCTCTATCACTCTCTGACACTCTCTGACACTGACTATCACTCTCTGACACTGTTTTACACTCTCTGACACTCTCTGACACTCTCTATCACTCTCTGACACTCACTGACACTCTCAGACACTCACTATCACTCTCTGACACTCAATATCACTCTCTGACGCTCTCTATCACTCTCTGACACTCTCTGACACGCGCTATCACTCTCTATCACTCTCTATCACTCTCTGACACTCACTGACACTCTCAGACACTCACTATCACTCTCTGACACTCACTATCACTCTCTGACACTCTCTATCACTCACTGACGCTCTCTATCACTCTCTGACACTCTCTGACACTCTCTATCACTCTCAGACACTCTCAGAGACTCACTATCACTCTCTGACACTCTCTATCAATCTCTATATCTCTCTGACACTATCTGACACTCTCTGACACTCTCTATCTCTCTCTGACTCTCTCTGAGAGTCTCGGACAATCTCAGACACTCACTATCACTCTCTGACACTCTCTATCACTCTCTGACACGCTCTGGCACTCTCACACCCTCACTATCACTCTCTGACACTCTCTATCACTCTCCGACACTCTCGGACACTCTCTGAAACTCTCAGACACTCATTATCACTCTCTGACACTCACTATCACTCTCTGACACTCTGTATCACTCTCTGACCCTCTCAGACACTCACTATCACTCTCTGGCACTGTCTTACACTCTCTGACACTCTCTGACACTCTCTATCACTCTCTGACACTCTCTATCACTCTCTATCACTCTCTGACACTCACTGACACTCTCAGACACTCACTATCACTCTCTGACACTCACTATCACTCTCTGACGCTCTCTATCACTCTCTGACACTCTCTGACACTCTCTATCACTCTCTATCACTCTCTGACACTCTCTATCACTCTCTATCACTCTCTGACACTCACTGACACTCTCAGACACTCACTATCACTCACTGACACTCACTATCACTCTCTGACACTCTCTATCACTCTCTCACGCTCTCTATCACTCTCTGACACTCTCTGACACTCTCTGACACTCTCTATCACTCTCTGACACTCACTATCACTCTCTGACACTCTCTATCACTCACCGACGCTCTCTATCACTCTCTGACACTCTCTGACACTCTCTATCACTCTCAGACACTCTCAGAGACTCACTATCACTCTCTGACACTCTCTATCAATCTCTATATCACTCTGACACTCTCTGACACTCTCTTTCACTCTGTATCACTCTCTGACACTCTCAGACACTCACTATCACTCTCTGACACTCTCTAACACTCTCTGACACTCTCTATCTCTCTCTGACTCTCTCTGACAGTCTCTGACAATCTCAGACACTCACTATCACTCTCTGACACTCTCTATCACTCTCTGACACGCTCTGGCACTCTCAGACACTCACTATCACTCTCTGACACTCTCTATCACTCTCCGACACTCTCGGACACTCTCTGAAACTCTCAGACACTCACTATCACTCTCTGACACTCACTATCACTCTCTGACACTCTGTATCACTCTCTGACCCTCTCAGACACTCACGATCACTCTCTGACATTCTCTGATATTCTCTGACACTCTCTATCACTCTCTGACACTCTCTGACACTCACTATCACTCTCTGACACTGTCTAACACTCTCTGACACTCTCTATCACTCTCTATCTCTCTCTGACACTCTCTGACACTCTCTGACACTCTCTATTACTCTGTATCACTCTCTGACATTCTCAGACACTCACTATCACTCTCTGACACTCTCTATCACTCTCTGATATTCTCTGACACTCTCTATCACTCTCTGACACTCTCTGACACTCACTATCACTCTCTGACACTGTCTTACACTCTCTGACACTCTCTGACACTCTCTATCACTCTCTGACACTCCCTATCACTCTCTATCACTCTCTGACACTCACTGACACTCTCAGACACTCACTATCAAACTCTGACACTCACTATCACTCTCTGACGCTCTCTATCACTCTCGGACACTCTCTGACACTCTCTATCACTCTCTATCACTCTCTGACACTCTCTGACACTCTCTATCACTCTCTATCACTCACTGACACTCTCTGACCCTCTCAGACACTCACTATCACTCTCTGACACTCTCTATCACTCTCTGATATTCTCTGACACTCTCTATCACTCTCTGACACTCTCTGACACTGACTATCACTCTCTGACACTGTTTTACACTCTCTGACACTCTCTGACACTCTCTATCACTCTCTGACACTCACTGACACTCTCAGACACTCACTATCACTCTCTGACACTCAATATCACTCTCTGACACTCAATATCACTCTCTGACGCTCTCTATCACTCTCTGACACTCTCTGACACGCTCTATCACTCTCTATCACTCTCTATCACTCTCTGACACTCACTGACACTCTCAGACACTCACTATCACTCTCTGACACTCACTATCACTCTCTGACACTCTCTATCACTCACCGACGCTCTCTATCACTCTCTGACACTCTCTGACACTCTCTATCACTCTCAGACACTCTCAGAGACTCACTATCACTCTCTGACACTCTCTATCAATCTCTATATCTCTCTGACACTATCTGACACTCTCTGACACTCTCTATCTCTCTCTGACTCTCTCTGAGAGTCTCGGACAATCTCAGACACTCACTACCACTCTCTGACACTCTCTATCACTCTCCGACACGCTCTGGCACTCTCACACCCTCACTATCACTCTCTGACACTCTCTATCACTCTCCGACACTCTCGGACACTCTCTGAAACTCTCAGACACTCATTATCACTCTCTGACACTCACTATCACTCTCTGACACTCTCTATCACTCTCGATCTCTCTCTGACACTCTCTGACACTCTCTGACACTCTCTATCACTCTGTATCACTCTCTGACCCTCTCAGACACTCACGATCACTCTCTGACATTCTCTGATATTCTCTGACACTCTCTATCACTCTCTGACACTCTCTGACACTCACTATCACTCTCTGACACTGTCTAACACTCTCTGACACTCTCTATCACTCTCTATCTCTCTCTGACACTCTCTGACACTCTCTGCCACTCTCTGACACTCTCTATCACTCTGTATCACTCTCTGACATTCTCAGACACTCACTATCACTCTCTGACACTCTCTATCACTCTCTGGTATTCTCTGACACTCTCTATCACTCTCTGACACTCTCTGACACTCACTATCATTCTCTGACACTGTCTTACACTCTCTGACACTCTCTATCACTCTCTGAAACTCCCTATCACTCTCTATCACTCTCTGACACTCACTGACACTCTCAGACACTCACTATCACTCTCTGACACTCACTATCACTCTCTGACGCTCTCTATCACTCTCTGACACTCTCTGACACTCTCTATCACTCTGTATCACTCTCTGACATTCTCAGACACTCACTATCACTCTCTGACACTCTCTATCACTCTCTGATATTCTCTGACACTCTCTATCACTCTCTGACACTCTCTGACACTCACTATCACTCTCTGACACTGTCTTACACTCTCTGACACTCTCTGACACTCTCTATCACTCTCTGACACTCCCTATCACTCTCTATCACTCTCTGCCACTCACTGACACTCTCAGACACTCACTATCACTCTCAGACACTCACTATCACTCTCTGACACTCACTATCACTCTCTGACGCTCTCTATCACTCTCTGACACTCTCTGACACTCTCTATCACTCTCTATCACTCTCTGACACTCTCTTTCACTCTCTATCACTCTCTATCACTCACTGACACTCTCAGACACTCACTATCACTCTCTGATATTCTCTGACACTCTCTATCACTCACTGACACTCTCAGACACTCACTGTCACTCTCTGACACTCACTATCACTCTCTGACGCTCTCTATCACTCTCTGACACTCTCTGACACTCTCTATCACTCTCTATCACTCTCTGACACTCTCTATCACTCTCTGACACTCTCTATCTCTCTCTGATATTCTCTGACACTCTCTATCACTCACTGACACTCTCAGACACTCACTGTCACTCTCTGACACTCACTATCACTCTCTGACGCTCTCTATCACTCTCTGACACTCTCTGACACTCTCTATCACTCTCTATCACTCTCTGACACTCTCTATCACTCTCTATCACTCTCTGACACTCACTGACACTCTCAGACACTCACTATCACTCTCTGACGCTCTCTATCACACTCTGAAACTCTCTGACACTCTCTATCACTCTCAGACAATCTCAGAGACTCACTATCACTCTCTGACACTCTCTATCACTCTCTGACACAGTCTGACACACTCTATTTCTCTCTGACACTCTCAGACACTCTCTATCACTCTCTGACACTCTCTATCACACGCTGAATCTCTCTGACACTCTCTGACACTCTCTATCACTCTCTGACACTCTCTGACACACTCAGAGAATCACTATCACTCTCTGACACTCTCTGTCACTCTCTGACACTCTCTGACACTCTCTGACACTCTCAGACACTCTCAGAGACTCAGTATCACTCTCTGACACTCTCTATCACTCTCAGAGACTCACTATCACTCTCTGACACTCTCTGCCACTCTCTGACACTCTCTGACACTCTCTATCACTCTCTGACACTCTCTGACACTCTCAGACACTCTCAGAGACTCACTATCACTCTCTGACACTCTCTATCAATCTCTGACACTGTCTGACACTCTCAGACACTCATTATCACTCTCTGACTCTCTGTGACACTCACTGTCACTCACTGTCACTCTCTGACACTGTCTGACACTCTCTGACACTCTCTATCACTCTCTGACACTCTCTGACACTCTCTGACACTCTCAGACACTCACTTTCACTCTCTGACACTCACTATCACTCTGACACTATCTGAAACTCTCTGACAGTCTCTGACATTCTCTGCCACTCTCTGACACTCTCGGACACTCTCTGACACTCTCAGACACTCACTTTCACTCTCTGACACTCACTGTCACTCTCTGACACCCTCTGTCACTCTCTGACACTCTCTGACAATCTCAGATACTCACTATTACTCTCTGACACTCACTATCACTCTCTGACACTCTCTATCACTCTCTGACACTGTCTGACACACTCTGACACTCTCTATCACTCTCTGACACACTCTGACACACTCTGACACTCTCAGACACACTCAGAGACTCACTATCACTCTCTGACACTCTCTATCACTCTCTATCACTCTCTGACACTCTCTGACACTCTCTATCACTCTCTGACACACTCTATCACTCTCTATCACTCTCTATCTCTCTCTGACACTCTCTGACACTCTCTGACACTCTCTGACACTCTCTATCTCTCTCTGACACTCTCTGACACTCTCTGACAATCTCAGACACTCACTATCACTCTCTGATACTCTCTGACGCTCTCGATCACTCTCTGACACTCTCTATCACTCTCTGACACGCTCTGACACTCTCAGACACTCACTATCACTCTATGACAGTCTCTGACACTCACTATCACTCTCTGACACTGTCATACCATCTCTGACACTCTCTGACACTCTCGATCACTCTCTGACACTCTCTATCACTCTCCAACACTGTTGGACACTCTCTGAAACTCTCAGACACTCACTATCACTCTCTGACACTCACTATCACTCTCTGACACTCTCTATCACTCTCTGTCACTCTCTGACACTCTCTGACACTCTCTGACACTCTCTATCACTCTGTTTCACTCTCTGACACTCTCAGACACTCACTAACACTCTCTGACACTCTCTATCACTCTCTGATATTCTCTGACACTCTCTATCACTCTCTGACACTCACTATCACTCTCTGACACTGTCTTACACTCTCTGACACTCTCTGACACTCTCTATCACTCTCTGACACTCTCTATCTCTCTCTATCACTCTCTGACACTCACTGACACTCTCAGACACTCACTATCACTCTCTGACACTCACTAGCACTCTCTGACGCTCTCTATCACTCTCTGACACTCTCTGACACTCTCTCCCACTCTCTGACACTCTCTATCACTCTCTGACAATCACTGACACTCTCAGACACTCACTATCACTCTCTGACGCTCTCTATCACACTCTGAAACTCTCAGACACTCACTATCACTCTCTGACACTCACTATCACTCTCTGACACTCACTATCACTCTCTGACACTCTCTATCACTCTCTGTCACTCTCTGACACTCTCTGACACTCTCTGACACTCTCTATCACTCTGTTTCACTCTCTGACACTCTCAGACACTCACTATCACTCTCTGACACTCTCTATCACTCTCTGATATTCTCTGACACTCTCTATCACTCTCTGACACTCACTATCACTCTCTGACACTGTCTTACACTCTCTGGCACTCTCTGACACTCTCTATCACTCTCTGACACTCTCTATCTCTCACTATCACTCTCTGACACTCACTGACACTCTCAGACACTCACTATCACTCTCTGACACTCACTAGCACTCTCTGACGCTCTCTATCACTCTCTGACACTCTCTGACACTCTCTCTCACTCTCTGACACTCTCTATCACTCTCTGACACTCACTGACACTCTCAGACACTCACTATCACTCTCTGACGCTCTCTATCACACTCTGAAACTCTCTGACACTCTCTATCACTCTCAGACACTCTCAGAGATTCACTATCACTCTCTGACACTCTCTGACACTCTCTTTCACTCTGTATCACTCTCTAACACTCTCAGACACTCACTATCACTCTCTGACACTCTCTTACACTCTCTGACACTCTCTGACACTCTCTTACACTCTCTGACACTCTCTATCTCTCTCTGACACTCTCTGACACTCTCTGACAATCTCAGACACTCACTATCACTCTCTGATACTCTCTGACACACTCTATCACTCTATGACACTCTCTATCACTCTCTGACACGCTCTGACACTCTCAGACACTCACTATCACTCTCTGACACTCTCTGCCACTCACTATCACTCTCTGACACTGTCATACAATGTCTGACACTCTCTGACACTCTCTATCACTCTCTGACACTTTTTATCACTCTCTATCACTCTCCGACACTGTCGGACACTCTCTGAAACTCTCTGACACTCACTATCACTCTCTGACACTCTTTATCACTCTCTATCACTCTCTGACACTCTCTGACACACTCTATCACTCTGTTTCACTCTCTGACACTCTCATACACTCACTATCACTCTCTGACACTCTCTATCACTCTCTGACACTGTCTTACACTCTCTGACACTCACTATCACTCTCTGACACTCACTATCACTCTCTGACGCTCTCTATTACTCTCTGAAACTCTCTGACACTCTCTGACACTCTCTATCACTCTCTGACACTCTCTATCACTCTCTATCACTCTCTGACACTCACTGACACTCTCAGACACTCACTATCACTCTCTGACGCTCTCGATCACACTCTGAAACTCTCTGACACTCTCTATCACTCTCAGACACTCTCAGAGACTCACTATCACTCTCTGACACTCTCTATCACTCTCTGACACAGTCTGACAAACTCTATCACTCTCTGACACTCTCAGACACTCACTATCACTCTCTGACACTCTCTATCACACGCTGAATCTCTCTGACACTCTCTGACACTCTCTGTCACTCTCTAACACTCTCTGACACACTCAGAGACTCACTATCACTCTCTGACACTCTCTGTCACTCTCTGACACTCTCGGACACTCTCTATCACTCTCTATCACTCTCTGACACTCTCTGACACTCTCAGACTCTCTCAAAGACTCACTATCACTCTCTGACACTCTCTATCACTCTCTGACACTGTCTGACACTCTCTGACACTCTCAGACACTCACTATCACTCTGTGACACTCTCTGACACTCACTATCACTCTCTGACACTGTCTGACACTCTCTGGCACTCATTATCACTCTGACACTCTCTGACACTCTCAGACTCTCACTATCACTCTCTGACATTCTCTGACACTCACTATCACTCTCTGACGCTCTCGATCACACTCTGAAACTCTCTGACACTCTCCAGCACTCTCAGACGCTCTCAGAGACTCACTATCACTCTCTGACACTCTCTATCACTCTCTGACACAGTCTGACACACTCTATCACTCTCTGACACTCTCAGACACTCACTATCACTCTCGGACACTCTCTGACACTCTCTGATATTCTCTGACACTCTCTATCACTCTCTGACACTCTCTGACACTCACTATCACTCTCTGACACTGTCTTACACTCTCTGACACTCTCTGACACTCTCTATCACTCTCTGACACTCTCTATCACTCTCTATCACTCTCTGACACTCACTGACACTCTCAGACACTCACTACCACTCTCTGACACTCACTATCACTCTCTGACTCTCTCTATCACTCTCTGACACTCTCTGACACTCTCTATCACTCTCTGAAACTCTCTATCACTCCCTATCACTCTCTGACACTCACTGACACTCTCAGACACTCACTATCACTCTCTGACGCTCTCTATCACACTCTGAAACTCTCTGACACTCTCTATCACGCTCTGACACAGTCTGACACACTCTATCACTCTCTGACACTGTCAGACACTCACTATCACTCTCTGACACTCTCTATCACACGCTGAATCTCTCTGACACTCTCTGACACTCTCTATCACTCTCTGACACTCTCTGACACTCTCTGACACTCTCTATCACTCTCTGACACTCTCTGACACTCTCTGACACTCTCTGACACTCTCAGACACTCTCAGAGACTCACTATCACTCTCTGACACTCTCTATCACTCTCTGACACTGTCTGACACTCTCTGACGCTCTCAGACACTCACTATCACTCTCTGACACTCTCTGTCACTCACTATCACTCTCTGACACTGTCTGACACTCTCTGGCACTCACTATCACTCTGACACTCTCTGACACTCTCAGACTCTCACTATCACTCTCTGACATTCTCTGACACTCACTATCACTCTCTGACTCTGTCTGAAACTCTCTGACACTCTCTGACATTTTCTATCACTCTCTGACACTCTCGGACACTCTCTGACACTCTCTGACACTCTCTATCACTCTGTTTCACTGTCTGACACTCTCAGACACTCACTATTACTCTCTGACACTCTCTATCACTCTCTGATATTCTCTGACACTCTCTATCACTCTCTGACACTCTCTGACACTCTCTGACACTCTATCACTCTCTGACTCTCTCTGACACTCTCAGACACTCACTATCACTCTCTGACACTCTCTGACACTCTATATCACTCTCTGACACTCTCTGACACTCTCTGACACTCTCTGACACTCAGTATCACTCTCTGACACTCTCTGACATTCTCTGACAATCTCAGACACTCACTATCACTCTCTGACACTCACTATCACTCTCTGACATTCTCTATCACTCTCTGACACCCTCTATCACTCTCTGATAATCTCTGACAATCTCAGACACTCACTATCACTCTCTGACAATCACTATCACTCTCTGACACTCTCTATCACTCTCTGACACTCTCTACCAATCTCTATCACTCTCAGACACACTCAGAGACTCACTATCACTCTCTGAGACTCTCTATCACTCTCTGACACTCTCTGACAATCTCAGACACTCACTATCACTCTCTGATACTGTCTGACACTCTCTATCACTCTCTGACACTCTCTCTCACTCTCTGACACGCTCTGACACTCTCAGACACTCACTATCACTCTCAGACACTGCCATACAGTCTCTGACAATCTCTGACACTCTCTATCACTCTCTGACACTCTCTCTCACATTCTACCACTCTCTGACACTCTCGGACACTCTCTGACACTCTCAGACACTCACTATCTCTCTCTGACACTCACTATCACTCTCTGACACTCACTATCACTCTCTGACACTCACTATCACTCTTTATCACTCTCTATCCATCTCAGACACTCTCAGAGACTCACTATCACTCTCTGACACTCTCTATCACTCTCTGACACAGTCTGACACAATCCATCACTCTCTGACACTCTCAGACACTCACTATCACTTTCTGACACTCTCCACCACACTCTGACACTCTCTGACACTCTCTATCACTCTCTGACACTCTCTGACACTCTCTGGCACTCTCTGACACTCTCTGACACACTCTATCACTCTCTGACACTCTCTGACACTCTCTGACACTCACTATCACTCTCTGACACTGTCATACAATCTCTGACACTCTCTGACACTCTCTGACACTCTCTATCACTCTCTGACACTCTCTATCACTCTCTATCTCTCTCCGACACTCTCGGACACTCTCTGAAACTGTCAGACACTCACTATCACTCTCTGACACTCACTATCACTCTCTGACACTCTCTATCACTCTCTATCACTCTCCGACACTCTCGGACACTCTCTGAAACTCTCAGACTCTCACTATCACTCTCTGACATTCTCTATCACTCTCTATCACTCTCCGACACTCTCGGACACTCTCTGAAACTCTCAGACACTCACTAGCACTCTCTGACACTCTCTATCACTCTCTATCTCTCTCTGACACTCTCTGACACTCGCTGACACTCTCTGACACTCTGTATCACTCTCTGACACTCTCAGAGACTCACTATCACTCTCTGACACTCTCTATCACTCTCTGACACTGTCTGACACTCAATGACAATCTCTGACAGTCCCTCTCACGCTCTGACACTGTCTGACACTCTCTGACGCTCTCAGACACTCTCTATGGCTCTCTGACACTCTCTATCACTCTCTATCACTCTCTGACACTCGCAGGCACTCGCTGTCACTCTCAGACACCTCAGACACTCTCTATTCGCTCTTACACTCTCTGACTCTCTCTGACACTCTCTGACGCTCTCAGACACTCTCTATGGCTCTCTGACACTTTCTATCACTCTCTATCACTCTCTGACACTCTCAGACACTCTCTATCACTCTCTATCACTCTCAGACACATTCAATCACTTTCTATCACTCTCTGGCACTCTCTGACACTCACTGACACTCGCAGGCACTCGCTGTCACTCTCAGACACCTCAGACACTCTCTATCACGCTCTGACACTCTCTGACTCTCTCTGACACTCTCTGACGCTCTCAGACACTCTCTATGGCTCTCTGACACTCTCTATCACTCTCTATCACTCTCTGACACTCTCAGACACTCTCTATCACTCTCTATCACTCTCTGACACTCTCTATCACTCTCTATCACTCTCTATCACTTTCTGACACTCTCTGACACTCTCTGACACTCTCAATCACTCTCTGAAACTCTCTGACACTCTCTGACACTCAATGACACTCTCTGACACTCCCTATCACTCTCAGACACAATCTATCGCTCTCTGACACTCTCTATCACTCTCTGACACTCTCAGACACTCTCTATCACTCTCTAACACTCTCTGACACTCCATATCACTCTCTATCACTTTCTGACACTCTCTGACACTCTCAATCACTCTCTGAAACTCTCTGACACTCTCTGACACTCAATGACAATCTCTGACACTCCCTATCACTCTCTGACACTCTCTATCACTCTCTGACACTCTCAGACACTCTCTAACACTCTTTATCACTCTCTGGCACTCTCTGACAGTCTCTGACACTCTCAGACACATTCAATCACTTTCTATCACTCTCTGACAATCTTTGACACTCTCTATCACTCCATGACACTCTCTGACACTCTCTATCACTCTCTATTATTCTCTGACACACTCTGACACTCACTGACACTCTCTGAAACTCCCTATCACTCTTAACCACTCTCTGACACTCACTATCACTCCATATCACTCTCTGGCACTCTCGATCACTCTCTGAAACTCTCTGACACTCAATGACACTCTCTGACACTCCCTATCACTCTACATCACTCTCTGACACGCTCTATCACTATCTATCACTCTCTATTACTCTCTGACACTCTCTTTCACTCTCTATCACTCTCTATCACTCTCTATCACTCTCTGACACTCTCTATCACTCTGACACTCTCTGACACTCTCTGACAATCAATGACAATCTCTGACACTCCCTATCACTCTCTATCACTCTCTGACACTCTCTGACACTCTCTGACACTCTCAGACACTCTGTATCACTCTCTGACACTCTCTATCACTCTCTGACACTCTCTGCCACTCTCAGACACTCTCTATCACTATCTATCAGTATCTATCACTCTCTGACACTCACTATCACTCTATATCACTCTCTGACACTCTCGATCACTCTCTGAAACTCTCTGACACTCTCTGACACTCAATGACACTCTCTGACACTCCCTATCACTCGACATCACTCTCTGACACGCTCTATCACTATCTATCACTCTCTATTACTCTCTGACACTCTCTATCACTCTCTATCACTCTCTATCACTCTCTATCATTCTCTGACACTCTCTATCACTCTCTGACACTCTCTGACAATCACTGACAATCTCTGACACTCCCTATCACTCTCTATCACTCTCTGACACTCTCTGACACTCTCTGACACTCTCAGACACTCTGTATCACTCTCTGACACTCTGTATCACTCTCTGACACTCTCTATCACTCTCTGACACTCTCTGCCACTCTCAGACACTCTCTATCACTATCTATCAGTATCTATCACTCTCTGACACTCTCTGACACTCACTATCACTCTATATCACTCTCTGACACTCTCGATCACTCTCTGAAACTCTCTGACACTCTCTGACACTCAATGACACTCTCTGACACTCCCTATCACTCTACATCACTCTCTGACACGCTCTATCACTATCTATCACTCTCTATTACTCTCTGACACTCTCTATCACTCTCTATCACTCTCTATCACTCTCTATCACTCTCTGACACTCTCTATCACTCTCTGACACTCTCTGACAATCAATGACAATCTCTGACACTCCCTATCACTCTCTATTACTCTCTGCCACTCTCAGACACTCTCTGTCACTATCTATCACTATCTATCACTCTCTGACACTCTCAGACACTCTCTATCACTCTCTGACACTCTCTATCACTCTCTGACACTCTCTATCACTCTCTGACACTCTCTGACAATCAATGACACTCCCTATCACTCTCTATCACTCTCTGACACTCTCTGACACTCTCAGACACTCTGTATCACTCTCTGACATCTCTCTATCACTCTCTGACACTCTCAGACACTCTCTATCACTATCTATCACTCTCTGACACTTTCTATCACTCTCTATCACTTTCTGACACTCTCAATCACTCTCTGACACTCTTTGACACTCTCTGACACTCAATGGCACTCTCAGACACTCCCTATCACTCTCTATCACTCTCTGACACTCTCTGACACTCTCAGACACTCACTATCACTCTCTATCACTCTCTGACACTCTCTATCACTATCTATCACTCTCTGACACTCTCTGACACTCTGTGTCACTCTCTGGCACTCTCTGACTGTCTCTGACACTCTCAGACACATTCAATCACTTTCTGTCACTCTCTGACACTCTTTGACACTCTCTATCACTCTGTGACACTCTCTGACACTCTATGTCACTCTCTATTATTCTCTGATACACTCTGACACTCTCTGACACTCTCTGACACTCTCAGACGCTCTCTATCACTCTCTGACAATCTCTGACACTCTCAGACACTCTCACACACTCTTAGACACTCTCAGACGCTCTCTATCACTCTCTGACAATCTCTGACACTCTCAGACACTCTCTGACACTCTCAGACACTCTCAGACACTCTCATTCACTCTCAGACACTCTCCATCACTCTCAAACACTCTCTGACACTCTCAGACACTCTCGGACACTCTCAGACACTCTCTATCACTCTCAGACACTCTCATTCACTCTCAGACACTCTCCATCACTCTCAAACACTCTCTGACACTCTCAGACACTCTCTGGCACTCTCAGACACTCTCTGGCACTCTCAGACACTCTCTATCACTCTCTGACACTCTCAGACACTCTCTGACACTCTCAGACACTCTCTATCAATCTCTATCACTCTCTGACACACTCTGACACACTCTGACAGTCTCAGACAATCTCTATCACTCTCTGACAATCTCTGACACTCTCAGACACTCTGTATCACTCTCTATTATTCTCTGACACACTCTGACACTCTCTGAAACTCCCTATCACTCTTAACCACTCTCTGACACTCACTATCACTCTATATCACTCTCTGGCACTCTCGATCACTCTCTGAAACTCTCTGACACTCTCTGACACTCAATGACACTCTCTGACACTCCCTATCACTCTACATCACTCTCTGACACGCTCTATCACCATCTATCACTCTCTATTACTCTCTGACACTCTCTTTCACTCTCTATCACTCTCTATCACTCTCTATCACTCTCTGACACTCTCTATCACTCTGACACTCTCTGACACTCTCTGACAATCAATGACAATCTCTGACACTCCCGATCACTCTCTATCACTCTCTATCACTCTCTATCACTCTCTGACACTCTCTGACACTCTCTGACACTCTCAGACACACTGTATCACTCTCTGACACTCTCTATCACTCTCTGCCACTCTCTGCCAATCTCAGACACTCTCTGACACTCTCAGACACTCTCAGACGCTCTCTATCACTCTCTGACAATCTCTGACACTCTCAGACACTCTCTGACACTCTCAGACACTCTCAGACACTCTCATTCACTCTCAGACACTCTCAGACACTCTCTGACACTCTCATACACTCTCTATCACTCTCTGACACTCTCATTCACTCTGAGACACTCTCCATCACTCTCAAACACTCTCTGACACTCTCAGACACTCTCTGGCACTCTCAGACACTCTCTGGCACTCTCAGACACTCTCTATCACTCTCTGACACTCTCAGACACTCTCTGACACTCTCAGACACTCTCTATCAATCTCTATCACTCTCTGACACACTCTGACACACTCTGACAGTCTCAGACAATCTCTATCACTCTCTGACAATCTCTGACACTCTCAGACACTCTCAGACACTTTATATCACTCTCTGACACTCACTGACACTCGCAGGCACTCGCTGTCACTCTCAGACACCTCAGACACTCTCTATCACGCTCTGACACTCTCTGACTCTCTCTGACACTCTCTGACAATCTCTGACACTCTCAGACACTCTCTGACACTCTATATCACTCTCTGACACTCAATGACAATCTCTGACACTCCCTATCACTCTCTATCACTCTCTGACACTCTATGACACTCTCTGACACTCTCTATCACTCTCTATTATTCTCTGACACACTCTGACACTCTCTGACACTCTCAGACGCTCTCTATCACTCTCTGACAATCTCTGACACTCTCGGACACTGTCTGACACTCTCTATCACTCTCTATTATTCTCTGACACACTCTGACACTCACTGACACTCTCTGAAACTCCCTATCACTCTTAACCACTCTCTGACACTCACTATCACTCTATATCACTCTCTGGCACTCTCGATCACTCTCTGAAACTCTCTGACACTCTCTGACACTCAATGACACTCTCTGACACTCCCTATCACTCTACATCACTCTCTGACACGCTCTATCACCATCTATCACTCTCTATTGCTCTCTGACACTCTCTTTCACTCTCTATCACTCTCTATCACTCTCTGACACTCTCTATCACTCTGACACTCTCTGACACTCTCTGACAATCAATGACAATCTCTGACACTCCCTATCACTCTGTATCACTCTCTGACACTCTCTGACACTCGCTGACACTCTCAGACACTCTGTATCACTCTCTGACACTCTCTATCACTCTCTGACACTCTCTGCCACTCTCAGACACTCTCTATCACTATCTATCAGTATCTATCACTCTCTGACACTCTCGACACTCACAAAGAAACAAAGATAATTACAGCACAGGAACAGGCCCTTCGGCCCTCCAAGCCTGCGCCGATCCAGATCCTCTCTCTAAACATGTCGCCTATTTTCTAAGGTTCTGTATCTCTTTTCTTCCTGCCCATTCATGTATCTGTCTAGATACATCTTAAAAGACTCCATCGTGCCCGCATCTACCACCTCCGCTGGCAATGCGTTCCAGGTGCCCACCACCCTCTGCGTAAAGAACTTTCCACGCATATCCCCCCTAAACTTTTCCCCTTTCACTTTGAACTCGTGTCCTCTAGTAATTGAAACCCCCACTCTGGGAAAAAGCCTCTTGCTATCCACCCTGTCTATACCTCTCATGATTTTGTACACCTCAATCAGGTCCCCCCTCAACCTCCGTCTTTCTAATGAAAATAATCCTAATCTGCTCAACCTCTCTTCATAGCTAGCGCCCTCCATACCAGGCAACATCCTGGTGAACCTCCTCTGTACCCTCTCCAAAGCATCCACATCCTTTTGATAATGTGGCGACCAGAACTGTACGCAGTATTCCAAATGTGGCCGAACCAAAGTCCTATACAACAGTAACATGACCTGCCAACTCTTGTACTCAATGCCCCGTCCGATGAAGGAAAGCATGCCGTATGCCTTCTTGACCACTCTATTTACCTGCGTTGCCACCTTCAGGGAACAGTGGACCTGAACACCCAAATCTCTCTGGACATCAATTTTCCCCAGGACTTTCACTATCACTCTATATCACTCTCTGACACTCTCGATCACTCTCTGAAACTCTCTGACACTCTCTGACACTCAATGACACTCTCTGACACTCCCTATCACTCTACATCACTCTCTGACACGCTCTATCACTATCTATCACTCTCTATTACTCTCTGACACTCTCTATCACTCTCTATCACTCTCTATCACTCTCTATCACTCTCTGACACACTCTATCACTCTCTGACACTCTCTGACAAGCAATGACAATCTCTGACACTCCCTATCACTCTCTATCACTCTCTGACACTCTCTGACACTCTCTGACACTCTCAGACACTCTGTATCACTCTCTGACACTCTCTATCACTCTCTATTATTCTCTGACACACTCTGACACTCTCTGAAACTCCCTATCACTCTTAACCACTCTCTGACACTCACTATCACTCTATATCACTCTCTGGCACTCTCGATCACTCTCTGAAACTCTCTGACACTCTCTGACACTCAATGACACTCTCTGACACTCCCTATCACTCTACATCACTCTCTGACACGCTCTATCACCATCTATCACTCTCTATTACTCTCTGACACTCTCTTTCACTCTCTATCACTCTCTATCACTCTCTATCACTCTCTGACACTCTCTATCACTCTGACACTCTCTGACACTCTCTGACAATCAATGACAATATCTGACACTCCCGATCACTCTCTATCACTCTCTGACACTCTCTGACACTCTCTGACACTCTCAGACACTCTGTATCACTCTCTGACACTCTCTATCACTCTCTGCCACTCTCTGCCACTCTCAGACACTCTCTGACACTCTCAGACACTCTCAGACGCTCTCTATCACTCTCTGACAATCTCTGACACTCTCAGACACTCTCTGACACTCTCAGACACTCTCAGACACTCTCATTCACTCTCAGACACTCTCCATCACTCTCAAACACTCTCTGACACTCTCAGACACTCTCTGACACTCTCATACACTCTCTATCACTCTCTGACACTCTCATTCACTCTGAGACACTCTCCATCACTCTCAAACACTCTCTGACACTCTCAGACACTCTCTGGCACTCTCAGACACTCTCTGGCACTCTCAGACACTCTCTATCACTCTCTGACACTCTCAGACACTCTCTGACACTCTCAGACACTCTCTATCAATCTCTATCACTCTCTGACACACTCTGACACACTCTGACAGTCTCAGACAATCTCTATCACTCTCTGACAATCTCTGACACTCTCAGACACTCTCAGACACTTTATATCACTCTCTGACACTCACTGACACTCGCAGGCACTCGCTGTCACTCTCAGACACCTCAGACACTCTCTATCACGCTCTGACACTCTCTGACTCTCTCTGACACTCTCTGACAATCTCTGACACTCTCAGACACTCTCTGACACTCTATATCACTCTCTGACACTCAATGACAATCTCTGACACTCCCTATCACTCTCTATCACTCTCTGACACTCTATGACACTCTCTGACACTCTCTATCACTCTCTATTATTCTCTGACACACTCTGACACTCTCTGACACTCTCAGACGCTCTCTATCACTCTCTGACAATCTCTGACACTCTCAGACACTGTCTGACACTCTCTATCACTCTCTATTATTCTCTGACACACTCTGACACTCACTGACACTCTCTGAAACTCCCTATCACTCTTAACCACTCTCTGACACTCACTATCACTCTATATCACTCCCTGGCACTCTCGATCACTCTCTGAAACTCTCTGACACTCTCTGACACTCAATGACACTCTCTGACACTCCCTATCACTCTACATCACTCTCTGACACGCTCTATCAACATCTATCACTCTCTATTACTCTCTGACACTCTCTTTCACTCTCTATCACTCTCTATCACTCTCTATCACTCTCTGACACTCTCTATCACTCTGACACTCTCTGACAATCAATGACAATCTCTGACACTCCCTATCACTCTGTATCACTCTCTGACACTCTCTGACACTCGCTGACACTCTCAGACACTCTGTATCACTCTCTGACACTCTCTATCACTCTCTGACACTCTCTGCCACTCTCAGACACTCTCTATCACTATCTATCAGTATCTATCACTCTCTGACACTCTCTGACACTCACAAAGAAACAAAGATAATTACAGCACAGGAACAGGCCCTTCGGCCCTCCAAGCCTGCGCCGATCCAGATCCTCTCTCTAAACATGTCGCCTATTTTCTAAGGTTCTGTATCTCTTTTCTTCCTGCCCATTCATGTATCTGTCTAGATACATCTTAAAAGACTCCATCGTGCCCGCATCTACCACCTCCGCTGGCAATGCGTTCCAGGTGCCCACCACCCTCTGCGTAAAGAACTTTCCACGCATATCCCCCCTAAACTTTTCCCCTTTCACTTTGAACTCGTGTCCTCTAGTAATTGAAACCCCCACTCTGGGAAAAAGCCTCTTGCTATCCACCCTGTCTATACCTCTCATGATTTTGTACACCTCAATCAGGTCCCCCCTCAACCTCCGTCTTTCTAATGAAAATAATCCTAATCTGCTCAACCTCTCTTCATAGCTAGCGCCCTCCATACCAGGCAACATCCTGGTGAACCTCCTCTGCACCCTCTCCAAAGCATCCACATCCTTTTGATAATGTGGCGACCAGAACTGTACGCAGTATTCCAAATGTGGCCGAACCAAAGTCCTATACAACAGTAACATGACCTGCCAACTCTTGTACTCAATGCCCCGTCCGATGAAGGAAAGCATGCCGTATGCCTTCTTGACCACTCTATTTACCTGCGTTGCCACCTTCAGGGAACAGTGGACCTGAACACCCAAATCTCTCTGGATATCAATTTTCCCCAGGACTTTCACTATCACTCTATATCACTCTCTGACACTCTCGATCACTCTCTGAAACTCTCTGACACTCTCTGACACTCAATGACACTCTCTGACACTCCCTATCACTCTACATCACTCTCTGACACGCTCTATCACTATCTATCACTCTCTATTACTCTCTGACACTCTCTATCACTCTCTATCACTCTCTATCACTCTCTATCACTCTCTGACACACTCTATCACTCTCTGACACTCTCTGACAAGCAATGACAATCTCTGACACTCCCTATCACTCTCTATCACTCTCTGACACTCTCTGACACTCTCTGACACTCTCAGACACTCTGTATCACTCTCTGACACTCTGTATCACTCTCTGACAATCTCTATCACTCTCTGACACTCTCTGCCACTCTCAGACACTCTCTATCACTATCTATCAGTATCTATCACTCTCTGACACTCTCTGACACTCACTATCACTCTATATCACTCTCTGACACTCTCGATCACTCTCTGAAACTCTCTGACACTCTCTGACACTCAATGACACTCTCTGACACTCCCTATCACTCTACATCACTCTCTGACACGCTCTGACACTCTCTATTACTCTCTGACACTCTCTATCACTCTCTGACACTCTCTATCACTCTCTGACACTCTCTATCACTCTCTGACACTCTCTGACAATCAATGACAATCTCTGACACTCCCTATCACTCTCTATTACTCTCTGCCACTCTCAGACACTCTCTGTCACTATCTATCACTATCTATCACTCTCTGACACTCTCTATCACTCTCTGACACTCTCTATCACTCTCTGACACTCTCTATCACTCTCTGACACTCTCTATCACTCTCTGACACTCTCTGACAATCAATGACACTCCCTATCACTCTCTATCACACTCTGACACTCTCTGACACTCTCAGACACTCTGTATCACTCTCTGACATCTCTCTATCACTCTCTGACACTCTCAGACACTCTCAGACACTATCTATCACTCTCTGACACTCTCTGACACTCTCTGACACTCAATGACACTCTCAGACACTCTCTATCACTCTCTGAAACTCTCTGACACTCTCTGACACTCAATGACACTCTCAGACACTCTCTATCACTCTCTATCACTCTCTGACACTCTCTGACACTCTCAGACACTCACTATCACTCTCTATCACTCTCTGACACTCTCTGACACTCTCTATCACTATCTATCACTCTCTGACACTCTCTGACACTCTCAGACACTCTCTAACACTCTGTGTCACTCTCTGGCACTCTCTGACTGTCTCTGACACTCTCAGACACATTCAATCACTTTCTGTCACTCTCTGACACTCTTTGACACTCTCTATCACTCTGTGACACTCTCTGACACTCTCTGTCACTCTCTATTATTCTCTGACACACTCTGACACTCTTTGACACTCTCTGACACTCTCAGACGCTCTCTATCACTCTCTGACAATCTCTGACACTCTCAGACGCTCTCTGACACTCTCAGACACTCTCAGACGCTCTCTATCACTCTCTGACAATCTCTGACACTCTCAGACACTCTCTGACACTCTCAGACACTCTCAGACACTCTCATTCACTCTCAGACACTCTCCATCACTCTCAAACACTCTCTGACACTCTCAGACACTCTCATTCACTCTCAGACACTCTTCATCACTCTCAAACACTCTCTGACACTCTCAGACACTCTCTGACACTCTCTGACACTCTCAGACACTCTCTATCACTCTCTGACACTCTCATTCACTCTCAGACACTCTCCATCACTCTCAAACACTCTCTGACACTCTCAGACACTCTCTGGCACTCTCAGAAACTCTCTATCACTCTCTGACACTCTCAGACACTCTCTGACACTCTCAGACACTCTCTATCAATCTCTATCACTCTCTGACACACTCTGACAGTCTCAGACAGTCTCAGACAATCTCTATCACTCTCTGACAATCTCTGACACTCTCAGACACTCTCAGACACTTTATATCACTCTCTGACACTCACTGACACTCGCAGGCACTCGCTGTCACTCTCAGACACCTCAGACACTCTCTATCACGCTCTGACACTCTCTGACTCTCTCTGACACTCTCTGACAATCTCTGACACTCTCAGACACCCTCTGACACTCTATATCACTCTCTGACACTCAATGACAATCTCTGACACTCCCTATCACTCTCTATCACTCTCTGACACTCTATGACACTCTCTGACACTCTCTATCACTCTCTATTATTCTCTGACACACTCTGACACTCTCTGACACTCTCAGACGTTCTCTATCACTCTCTGACAATCTCTGACACTCTCAGACACTCTCAGACACTCTCTGACACTCTCTATCACTCTCTATTATTCTCTGACACACTCTGACACTCACTGACACTCTCTGAAACTCCCTATCACTCTTAACCACTCTCTGACACTCACTATCACTCTATATCACTCTCTGGCACTCTCGATCACTCTCTGAAACTCTCTGACACTCTCTGACACTCAATGACACTCTCTGACACTCCCTATCACTCTACATCACTCTCTGACACGCTCTATCACCATCTATCACTCTCTATTACTCTCTGACACTCTCTTTCACTCTCTATCACTCTCTATCACTCTCTATCACTCTCTGACACTCTCTATCACTCTGACACTCTCTGACACTCTCTGACAATCAATGACAATCTCTGACACTCCCTATCACTCTGTATCACTCTCTGACACTCTCTATCACTCTCTGACACTCTCTGACACTCTCAGACACTCTCTATCACTATCTATCAGTATCTATCACTCTCTGACACTCTCTGACACTCACAAAGAAACAAAGATAATTACAGCACAGGAACAGGCCCTCCGGCCCTCCAAGCCTGCGCCGATCCAGATCCTCTCTCTAAACATGTCGCCTATTTTCTAAGGTTCTGTATCTCTTTTCTTCCTGCCCATTCATGTATCTGTCTAGATACATCTTAAAAGACTCCATCGTGCCCGCATCTACCACCTCCGCTGGCAATGCGTTCCAGGTGCCCACCACCCTCTGCGTAAAGAACTTTCCACGCATATCCCCCCTAAACTTTTCCCCTTTCACTTTGAACTCGTGTCCTCTAGTAATGAAACCCCCACTCTGGGAAAAAGCCTCTTGCTATCCACCCTGTCTATACCTCTCATGATTTTGTACACCTCAATCAGGTCCCCCCTCAACCTCCGTCTTTCTAATGAAAATAATCCTAATCTGCTCAACCTCTCTTCATAGCTAGCGCCCTCCATACCAGGCAACATCCTGGTGAACCTCCTCTGCACCCTCTCCAAAGCATCCACATCCTTTTGATAATGTGGCGACCAGAACTGTACGCAGTATTCCAAATGTGGCCGAACCAAAGTCCTATACAACTGTAACATGACCTGCCAACTCTTGTACTCAATGCCCCGTCCGATGAAGGAAAGCATGCCGTATGCCTTCTTGACCACTCTATTTACCTGCGTTGCCACCTTCAGGGAACAGTGGACCTGAACACCCAAATCTCTCTGGACATCAATTTTCCCCAGGACTTTCACTATCACTCTATATCACTCTCTGACACTCTCGATCACTCTCTGAAACTCTCTGACACTCTCTGACACTCAATGACACTCTCTGACACTCCCTATCACTCTACATCACTCTCTGACACGCTCTATCACTATCTATCACTCTCTATTACTCTCTGACACTCTCTATCACTCTCTATCACTCTCTATCACTCTCTGACACTCTCTATCACTCTCTGACACTCTCTGACAATCAATGACAATCTCTGACACTCCCTATCACTCTCTATCACTCTCTGACACTCTCTGACACTCTCAGACACTCTGTATCACTCTCCGACACTCTGTATCACTCTCTGACACTCTCTATCACTCTCTGACACTCTCTGCCACTCTCAGACACTCTCTATCACTATCAATCAGTATCTATCACTCTCTGACACTCACTATCACTCTATATCACTCTCTGACACTCTCGATCACTCTCTGAAACTCTCTGACACTCTCTGACACTCAATGACACTCTCTGACACTCTGTATCACTCTCTGACACTCTGTATCACTCTTTGACACTCTCTATCACTCTCTGACACTCTCTATCACTCTCTGACACTCTCTGCCACTCTCAGACACTCTCTATCACTATCAATCAGTATCTATCACTCTCTGACACTCACTATCACTCTATATCACTCTCTGACACTCTCGATCACTCTCTGAAACTCTCTGACACTCTCTGACACTCAATGACACTCTCTGACACTCCCTATCACTCTACATCACTCTCTGACACGCTCTATCACTATCTATCACTCTCTATTACTCTCTGACACTCTCTATCACTCTCTATCATTCTCTGTCACTCTCTATCACTCTCTGACACTCTCTATCACTCTCTGACACTCTCTGACAATCAATGACAATCTCTGACACTCCCTATCACTCTCTATCACTCTCTGACACTCTCTGACACTCTCTGACACTCTCAGACACTCTGTATCACTCTCTGACACTCTCTGACACTCTCTGCCACTCTCAGACACTCTCTGTCACTATCTATCTCTACCTATCACTCTCTGACACTCTCTGACACTCTCAGACACTCTCTATCACTCTCTATCACTCTCTGACACTCTCTATCACTCTCTGACACTCTCTATCACTCTCTGACACTCTCTTACAATCAATGACACTCCCTATCACTCTCTATCACTCTCTATCACTCTCTGACACTCTCTGACACTCTCAGACACTCTGTATCACTCTCTGACATCTCTCTATCACTCTCTGACACTCTCTGACACTCTCAGACACTCTCTATCACTATCTATCACTATCTATCACTCTCTGACACTCTCTGACACTCTCAGACACTCTCTATCACTATCTATCACTCTCTGACACTTTCTATCACTCTCTATCACTTTCTGACACTCTCTGACACTCTCAATCACTCTCTGAAACTCTCTGACGCTCTCTGACACGCAATGACACTCTCAGACACTCCCTATCACTCTCTATCACTCTCTGACACTCTCTGACACTCTCAGACACTCACTATCACTCTCTATCACTCTCTGACACTCTCTGACACTCTCTATCACTATCTATCACTCTCTGACACTCTCTGACACTCTCAGACACTCTCTAACACTCTGTGTCACTCTCTGGCACTCTCTGACTGTCTCTGACACTCTCAGACACATTCAATCACTTTCTGTCACTCTGTGACACTCTCTGACACTCTCTGTCACTCTCTATTATTCTCTGACACACTCTGACACTCTCTCACACTCTCTGACACTCTCAGACGCTCTCTATCACTCTCTGACAATCTCTGACACTCTCAGACACTCTCTGACACTCCCTGACACTCTCAGACACTCTCATTCACTCTCAGACACTCTCCATCACTCTCAAACACTCTCTGACACTCTCAGACACTCTCTGACACTCTCAGACACTCTCTATCACTCTCTGACACTCTCATTCACTCTCAGACACTCTCCATCACTCTCAAACACTCTCTGACACTCTCTGACACTCTCATTCACTCTCAGACACTCTCCATCACTCTCAAACACTCTCTGACACTCTCAGACACTCTCTGGCACTCTCAGACACTCTCTATCACTCTCTGACACTCTCAGACACTCTCTGACACTCTCAGACACTCTCTATCAATCTCTATCACTCTCTGACACACTCTGACACACTCTGACAGTCTCAGACAATCTCTATCACTCTCTTACACACTCTGACAATCTCTGACACTCTCAGACACTCTCAGACACTTTATATCACTCTCTGACACTCACTGACACTCGCAGGCACTCGCTGTCACTCTCAGACACCTCAGACACTCTCTATCACGCTCTGACACTCTCTGACTCTCTCTGACACTCTCTGACAATCTCTGACACTCTCAGACACTCTCTGACACTCTATATCACTCTCTGACACTCAATGACAATCTCTGACACTCCCTATCACTCTCTATCACTCTCTGACACTCAATGACACTCTCTGACACTCCCTATCACTCTTAACCACTCTCTGACACTCTCTATCACTCTATATCAGTCTCTGACACCCTCTATCACTCTCTATCACTCTCTGACACTCTCTGACACTCTCTGACACTCTCAGACACTCACTATCACTCTCTATCACTCTCAGACACTCTCTATCACTCTATCACTCTCTGACACTCGCTATAACTCTCAGACACTCACTATCACTCTCTATCACTCTCTGACACTCTCTATCACTATCTATCACTCTCTGACACTCTCTATCACTCTCTGACACACTCTGACAATCTCTGACACTCTCAGACATTCACTATCGCTCTCTGACACTCTCTATCACTCTCTATCACTCTCTGAAACACTCTGACACTCTCAGACACTCACTATCGCTCTCTGACACTCTCTATCACTCTCTATCACTCTCTGAAACACTCTGACACTCTCTGACACTCAATGACACTCTCTGACACTCTCTATCACTCCCTATCACTCTCTGACACTCTCTGACACTCTCTGACACTCTCAGACGCTCTCTATCACTCTCTGACACCCTCTATCGCTCTCTGAAACTCTCTGACACTCTCTGACACTCAATGACACTCTCTGACACTCTCTGACACTCCCTATCACTGTTCACCACTCTCTGACACACACTATCACTCTATATCACTCTCTGACACTCTCTATCACTCTCTATCACTCTCTACCACTATCTGACACTCTCTGACACTCACTATCACTCTATATCACTCTCTGACACTCTCGATCACTCTCTGACACTCTCAGACACTCTCTATCACTCTGTATCACTCTCTATCACTCTCTGACACTCTCTATCAGTCTCTGAAACTCTCTGACACTCTCTGACACTCAATGACACTCTCTGACACTCCCTATCACTCATAACCACTCTCTGACACTCACTATCACTCTATATCACTCTGTGACACTCTCTATCACTCTCTATCACTCTCTGACACTCTATCACTCTCTGTCACTCTCAGACACTCTCTGAAACTCTCTATCACTCTCTGAAACTCTCTGACACTCTCTGATACTCAATGACAATCTCTGACACTCCCTTTCACTCTATGTCAGTCTCTGACACTCTCTGACGCTCTCAGACACTCTCTATCACTCTCTATCATTCTCTGACACTGTATATCACTCTCTATCACTCTCTGACACTCTCTGACACTCTCAGACACTCTCTATCACTCTGTATCACTCTCTGTCACTCAATGACATTCTCTGACACTCCCTATCACTCTCTATCACTCTCTGACACTCTCAGACACTCACTATCACTCTCTATCACTCTCTGACACACTCTATCACTCTTAACCACTCTCTGACACGCACTATCACTCTATATCACTCTCCATCACTCTCTGAAACTCTCTGACACTCTCTGACACTCAATGACACTCTCTCACACTCCCTATCACTCTTAACCACTCTCTGACACTCACTATCACTCGATATCACTCTCTGACACTCTCTGACACTCTCAGACACTCTCTATCACTCTGTATCACTCTCTGTCACTCAATGACACTCTCTGACACTCCCTATCACTCGATATCACTCTCTGACACTCTCTGACACTCTCAGACACTCTCTATCACTCTGTATCACTCTCTGTCACTCAATGACACTCTCTGACACTCCCTATCACTCTCTATCACTCGATATCACTCTCTGACACTCTCTGACACTCTCAGACACTCTCTATCACTCTGTATCACTCTCTGTCACTCAATGACACTCTCTGACACTCCCTATCACTCTCTATCACTCGATATCACTCTCTGACACTCTCTGACACTCTCAGACACTCGCTATCACTCTGTATCACTCGATATCACTCTCTGACACTCTCTGACACTCTCTATCACTCTCTATCACTCTCTGACACTCTCTGACACTCTCTAACACTCTCTGACACTCTCTATCACTCTCTGACACTCTCTGACACTCTCTGACACTCACTATCACTCTCTATCACTCTCTATCACTCTCTGACACTCTCTGACACTCTCTAACACTCTCTGACACTCTCTATCACTCTCTGACACTCTCTGACACTCTCTATCACTCTCTGACACTCTCTATCACTCTCTATCACTCTCTGACACTCTCTGACACTCTCTATCACTCTCTATCACTCTCTATCACTCTCTGACACTCTCTGACACTCTCTATCACTCTCTGACACTCTCTATCACTCTCTGACACTCTCTGACACTCTCTATCACTCACTGACACTCTCTATCACTCTCTATCACTCTCTGACACTCTCTGACACTCTCTATCACTCTCTTTCACTCTCTATCACTCTCTGACACTCTCAGACACTCTCTATCACTCTGTATCACTCGATATCACTCTCTGACACTCTCTGACACTCTCTATCACTCTCTATCACTCTCTGACACTCTCTGACACTCTCTAACACTCTCTGACACTCTCTATCACTCTCTGACACTCTCTGACACTCTCTGACACTCACTATCACTCTCTATCACTCTCTATCACTCTCTGACACTCTCTGACACTCTCTAACACTCTCTGACACTCTCTATCACTCTCTGACACTCTCTGACACTCTCTATCACTCTCTGACACTCTCTATCACTCTCTATCACTCTCTGACACTCTCTGACACTCTCTATCACTCTCTATCACTCTCTATCACTCTCTGACACTCTCTGACACTCTCTATCACTCTCTGACACTCTCTATCACTCTCTGACACTCTCTGACACTCTCTATCACTCACTGACACTCTCTATCACTCTCTATCACTCTCTGACACTCTCTGACACTCTCTATCACTCTCTTTCACTCTCTATCACTCTCTGACACTCTCAGACACTCTCTATCACTCTGTATCACTCGATATCACTCTCTGACACTCTCTGACACTCTCTATCACTCTCTATCACTCTCTATCACTCTCTGACACTCTCTGACACTCTCTGACACTCTCTAACACTCTCTGACACTCTCTATCACTCTCTGACACTCTCTGACACTCTCTGACACTCTCTATCACTCTCTATCACTCTCTATCACTCTCTGACACTCTCTGACACTCTCTAACACTGTCTGACACTCTCTATCACTCTCTGACACTCTCTGACACTCTCTGACACTCTCTATCACTCTCTATCACTCTCTATCACTCTCTGACACTCTCTATCACTCTCTGACACTCTCTGACACTCTCTATCACTCTCTGACACTCTCTATCACTCTCTATCACTCTCTGACACTCTCTGACACTCTCTATCACTCTCTATCACTCTCTATCACTCTCTGACACTCTCTGACACTCTCTATCACTCTCTGACACTCTCTATCACTCTCTGACACTCTCTGACACTCTCTATCACTCACTGACACTCTCTATCACTCTCTATCACTCTCTGACACTCTCTGACACTCTCTATCACTCTCTTTCACTCTCTATCACTCTCTGACACTCTCAGACACTCTCTATCACTCTGTATCACTCAATATCACTCTCTGACACTCTCTGACACTCTCTATCACTCTCTATCACTCTCTATCACTCTCTATCACTCTCTGACACTCTCTGACACTCTCTAACACTCTCTGACACTCTCTATCACTCTCTGACACTCTCTGACACTCTCTGACACTCTCTATCACTCTCTATCACTCTCTATCACTCTCTGACACTCTCTGACACTCTCTAACACTCTCTGACACTCTCTATCACTCTCTGACACTCTCTGACACTCTCTATCACTCTCTGACACTCTCTATCACTCTCTATCACTCTCTGACACTCTCTGACACTCTCTATCACTCTCTATCACTCTCTATCACTCTCTGACACTCTCTGACACTCTCTATCACTCTCTGACACTCTCTATCACTCTCTGACACTCTCTGACACTCTCTGACACTCTCTATCACTCTCTATCACTCTATATCACTCTCTGACACTCTCTGACACTCTCTAACACTCTCTGACACTCTCTATCACTCTCTGACACTCTCTGACACTCTCTATCACTCTCTGACACTCTCTATCACTCTCTATCACTCTCTGACACTCTCTGACACTCTCTATCACTCTCTATCACTCTCTATCACTCTCTGACACTCTCTGACACTCTCTATCACTCTCTGACACTCTCTATCGCTCTCTGACACTCTCTGACACTCTCTATCACTCACTGACACTCTCTATCACTCTCTATCACTCTCTGACACTCTCTGACACTCTCTATCACTCTCTATCACTCTCTATCACTCTCTGACACTCTCTGACACTCTCTATCACTCTGTATCACTCTCTGTCACTCAATGACACTCTCTGACACTCCCTATCACTCTCTATCACTCGATGTCACTCTCTGACACTCTCTGACACTCTCAGACACTCTCTATCACTCTGTATCACTCTCTGTCACTCAATGACACTCTCTGACACTCCCTATCACTCTCTATCACTCGATATCACTCTCTGACACTCTCTGACACTCTCAGACACTCTCTATCACTCTGTATCACTCGATATCACTCTCTGACACTCTCTGACACTCTCTATCACTCTCTATCACTCTCTATCACTCTCTGACACTCTCTGACACTCTCTATCACTCTCTGACACTCTCTATCACTCTCTGACACTCTCTGACACTCTCTATCACTCTCTGACACTCTCTGACACTCTCTGACACTCTCAGACACTCTCTATCACTCTGTATCACTCGATATCACTCTCTGACACTCTCTGACACTCTCTATCACTCTCTATCACTCTCTATCACTCTCTGACACTCTCTGACACTCTCTATCACTCTCTGACACTCTCTATCACTCTCTGACACTCTCTGACACTCTCTATCACTCTCTGACACTCTCTGACACTCTCTGACACTCTCTGACACTCTCTGACACTCTCTATCACTCTCTGACACTCTCTGACACTCTCTATCACTCTCTGACATTCTCTATCACTCTCTATCACTCTCTGACACTCACTGACACTCTCTATCACTCTCTATCACTCTCTGACACTCTCTGACACTCTCTATCACTCTCTGACACTCTATCACTCTCTGACACTCTCTGACACTCTCTATCACTCTCTGACACTCTCTATCACTCTCTATCACTCTCTGACACTCTCTGACACTCTCTATCACTCTCTATCACTCTCTATCACTCTCTGACACTCTCTGACACTCTCTGTCACTCTCTGACACTCTGTATCACTCTCTGTCACTCAATGACACTCTCTGACACTCCCTATCACTCTCTATCACTCGATATCACTCTCTGACACTCTCTGACACTCTCAGGCACTCTCTATCACTCTGTATCACTCTCTGTCACTCAATGACACTCTCTGACACTCTCTCACACTCTCTGAAACACTCTATCTCTCTCTGAAACTCTATATCACTCTCTGACACTCTCTATCACTCTCTGACACTCTCTGACACTTTCAGACACTCTCAGACACTCACCATCACTCTCTGATACTCTCTGACGCTCACAATCACTCTCTGATACTCTCTGACACTCAATATCACTCTCTGACACTCTCTGTCCCTCTCTGACACTCTCTGACACTCACTATCACTGTCTGACACTCTCTATCACTCTCTGACACTCTCAGACACTTACTATCACTCTCTGACACTCTCTATCACTTTCTGACACTCTCAGACACTCACTATCACTCTCTGACACTCTCTGACTCTCTCTATCACTCTCTGACACTCTCTGATACTCTCAGACACTCTCAGAAACTCACTATCACTCTCTGATACTCTCTGACTCTCTCTGACACTCTCTGACACTCTCTGACACACTCTGACACTCACGGACACTCTCTATCAAGCTCTGACACTCTCTGACACTCACTATCACTCTCTGACACTCTCTATCTCTCTCTGACACTCTCTGTCCCTCTCTAACACTCTCTGACACTCTCAGACATTCGCATACACTCACTATCACTCTCTTACAACCTCTGACAACCTCTGACACTCTCTGACACTCTCAGACACTCTCAGACACTCACTATCACTCTCTGATACTCTCTGATACACACTATCACTCTCTGATACTCTCTATCAATCTCTGACAATCTCTGACACTCACTATCACTCTCTGACACTCTCTATCACTCCCAGACTCTCTCTATCACTCTCTATCACTCTCAGACACTCTCAGACAATCACTATCACTCTCTGACACTCTCTCACACTCTCTGACACTCTCTGAAACTCTCTATCTCTCTCTGACACTCTCTATCACTCTCTGACACTCTCTATCACTCTCTGACACTCTCTGACACTCTCAGACACTCACTATCACTCTCTGATACTCTTTGACACTCACTATCACTCTCTGATACTCTGACACTCTCTATCACTCTCTGACACTCTCTGACACTCTCTATCACTCTCTGACACTCTCTGACACTCTCAGACACTCACTTTCACTCTCTGATACTCTTTGACACTCACTATCACTCTCTGATACTCTGACACTCTCTATCACTCGCTGACACTCTCTGACACTCACAATCACGCTCTGACACACTCTGACACTCTCAGACACTCAGTGTCACTCTCTGACTCTCTCTGACACTCTCTATCACTCTCTGACACTCTCAGATACTCTCAGATACTCACAGACACTCACTATCACTCTCTGACACTCTCTGACACTCTCTGACACTCACTGTCACTCTCTGACACTCTCTGATGCTCTCTGACACTCTCTATCACTCTCTGACACACTCTGACACTCTCGACACTCTCTGACACTCTCTATCACTCTCTATCACTCTCTATCAATCTCTATCAATCTCTGACACACTCTGACACTCTCTGAAACTCTCTAACACTCTCTGAAACTCTCTGACACTCTCTGACACTCTCACTATCACTCTCTGACAGTCTCTATCACTCTCAGGCACTCTCTATCACTCTCAGACACTCACTATCACTCTCTGACACTCACTATCACTCTCTGACACTCTCTCACACTCTATCTCTCTCTGAAACTCTATATCACTCTCTGACACTGTCTGACACTCTCTATCACTCTCTGACACTCTCTGACACTTTCAGACACTCTCAGACACTCACTATCACTCTCTGATACTCTCTGACGCTCACAATCACTCTCTGATACTCTCTGACACTCAATATCACTCTCTGACACTCTCTGTCCCTCTCTGACACTCTCTGACACTCTCTATCACTCTCTGACACTCTCAGACACTTACTATCACTCTCTGACACTCTCTATCACTTTCTGACACTCTCAGACACTCACTATCACTCTCTGACACTCTCTGGCTCTCTCTATCACTCTCTGACACTCTCTGATACTCTCAGACACTCTCAGAAACTCACTATCACTCTCTGATACTCTCTGACTCTCTCTGACACTCTCTGACACTCTCTGACACACTCTGACACTCACGGACACTCTCTATCAAGCTCTGACACTCTCTGACACTCACTATCACTCTCTGACACTCTCTATCTCTCTCTGACACTCTCTGTCCCTCTCTAACACTCTCTGACACTCTCAGACATTCGCATACACTCACTATCACTCTCTTACAACCTCTGACAACCGCTGACACTCTCTGACACTCTCAGACACTCTCAGACACTCACTATCACTCTCTGATACTCTCTATCAATCTCTGACAATCTCTGACACTCACTATCACTCTCTGACACTCTCTATCACTCCCAGACTCTCTCTATCACTCTCTATCACTCTCAGACACTCTCAGACAATCACTATCACTCTCTGACACTCTCTCACACTCTCTGACACTCTCTGAAAATATCTATCTCTCTCTGACACTCTCTATCACTCTCTGACACTCTCTGACACTCTCTATCACTCTCTGACACTCTCTGACACTCAGACACTCACTATCACTCTCTGATACTCTTTGACACTCACTATCACTCTCTGATACTCTGACACTCTCTATCACTCTCTGACACGCACTATCACTCTCTGACACTCTCTGACACTCACAATCACTCTCTGACACACTCTGACACTCTCAGACACTCAGTGTCACTCTCTGACTCTCTCTGCCACTCTCTATCACTCTCTCTCACTCTCTGACACACTCTGACACACTCTATCACTCTCTATCAGAATCGGACACACTCTGACACTCAGAGACACTCACTGTCACTCTCTGACACTCTCTGACACTCACTATCACTCTCTGAAACTCCCTATCACTCTCTGATACTCTCTGAAACTCACTATCACTCTCTGATACTCTCTGATTCTCTCTATCACTCTCTGACACGCACTATCACTCTCTGACACTCTCTGACACTCACAATCACTCTCTGACACACTCTGCCACTCTTAGACACTCAGTGTCACTCTCTGACACTCTCTGACAATCTCAGACAATCACTATCACTCTCTGACACTCTCTGACAGACTCTATCACTCTCTATCACACTCTGACACACTCTGACACTCAGAGACACTCACTGTCACTCTCTGACACTCTCTGACACTCACTGTCACTCTCTGACACTCCCTATCTCTCTCTGACACTCTCTGACACTCTCTAGCACTCACTAACACTCTCTGACACTCTCTGACACTCTCTGACACTCTCACTATCACTCTCTGACACTCTCTGACACTCTCTGACACTCTCTATCACTCTCTGTCACTCTCTATTACTCTCTGACACTCACTATCACTCTCAGACACTCACTGTCACTCTCTGATACTCTCTGACACTCACTATCAATCTCTGACACTCTCTATCTATCTCTGACACTCTCTGACACTCACTAACACTCTCTGACTGTCTCTATCACTCTCAGACTCTCTCTATCACTCTCAGACACTCTCAGACATTCACTATCACTCTCTGACACTCTCTGAAACTCTCTATCTCTCTCTGACACTCTCTACCACTCTCTGACACTGTCTGACACTCTCTGTCACTCTCTGACACTCTCTGACACTCTCAGACACTCACTATCACTCTCTGACACTCTCTGACACTCTCTGAAACTCTCTGAAGCTCTCTCTCTCTCTGACACTCTCTACCACTCTCTGACACTGTTTGACACTCTCTGACACTCACTATCACTGTCTGACACTCTCTATCACTCTCTGACACTCTCAGACACTTACTATCACTCTCTGACACTCTCTATCACTCTCTGACACTCTCAGACAATCACTATCATTCTCTGACACTCTCTGACACTCTCTATCACTCTCTATCACTCTCTGACACTCTCTGATACTCTCAGACACTCTCAGAAACTCACTATCACTCTCTGATACTCTCTGACTCTCTCTGACACTCTCTGACAATCTCTGACACACTCTGACACTCACGGACACTCACTATCACTCTCTGATACTCTCTGACACTCACTACCACTCTCTGACACTCTCTATCAATCTCTGACACTCTCTGACACTCACTATCACTCTCTGACACTCTCTATCTCTCTCTGACACTCTCTGTCCCTCTCTGACACTCTCAGACATTCGCATACACTCACTATCACTCTCTTACAACCTCTGACAACCTCTGACACTCTCTGACACTCTCAGACACTCTCAGACACTCACTATCACTCTCTGATACTCTCTGATACTCTCTGATACACACTATCACTCTCTTATACTCTCTATCAATCTCTGACAATCTCTGACACTCACTATCACTCTCTGACACTCTCTATCACTCCCAGACTCTCTCTATCACTCTCTATCACTCTCAGACACTCTCAGACAATCACTATCACTCTCTGACACTCTCTCACACTCTCTGACACTCTCTGAAACTCTCTGACACTCTCAGACACTCACTATCACTCTCTGACACTCTCTGACACTCTCTATCACTCTCTGACACTCTCTGACACTCTCAGACACTCACTATCACTCTCAGATACTCTTTGACACTCACTATCACTCTCTGATACTCTGACACTCTCTATCACTCTCTGACACGCACTATCACTCTCTGACACTCTCTGACACTCACAATCACTCTCTGACACTCTCTGACACTCTCACTATCACTCTCTGACACTCTCTGACACTCTCTGACACTCTCTGACACTCTCTGACACACTCTATCACTCTCTATCAGAATCTGACACACTCTGACACTCAGAGACACTCACTGTCACTCTCTGACACTCTCTGACACTCACTATCACTCTCTGAAACTCCCTATCACTCTCTGATACTCTCTGAAACTCACTATCACTCTCTGATACTCTCCGATTCTCTCTACCACTCTCTGACACGCACTATCACTCTCTGACACTCTCTGACACTCACAATCACTCTCTGACACACTCTGACACTCTTAGACACTCAGTGTCACTCTCTGACACTCTCTGACAATCTCAGACAATCACTATCACTCTCTGACACTCTCTGCCTCACTCTATCACTCTCTATCACACTCTGACACACTCTGACACTCAGAGACACTCACTGTCACTCTCTGACACTCTCTGACACTCACTGTCACTCTCTGACACTCCCTATCTCTCTCTGACACTCTCTGACACTCTCCAACACTCACTAACACTCTCTGACACTCTCTGACACTCTCTGACACTCTCACTATCACTCTCTGACACTCTCTGACACTCTCTGACACTCTCTGACACTCTCTATCACTCTCTGACACTCTCTATTACTCTCTGACACTCACTATCACTCTCACACACTCACTATCACTCTCTGATACTCTCTGACACTCACTATCACTCTCTGACACTCTCTATCTATTTCTGACACTCTCTGACACTCACTAACACTCTCTGACTGTCTCTATCACTCTCATACTCTCTCTATCACTCTCAGACACTCACTATCTCTCTCTGACATTCACTATCACTCTCTGACACTCTCTGACACTCTCTGAAACTCTCTATCTCTCTCTGACACTCTCTACCACTCTCTGACACTGTCTGACACTCTCTGTCACTCTCTGACACTCTCTGACACTCTCTGACACTCACTATCACTCTCTGACACTCTCTGACACTCTCTGAAACTCTCTCTCTCTCTGACACTCTCTACCACTCTCTGACACTGTCTGACACTCTCTGTCACTCTCTGACACTCTCTGAAACTCTCTATCTCTCTGTGACACTCTCTACAACTCTCTGACACTGTTTGACACTCTCTGTCACTCTCTGACACTCTCTGACACTCTCTGAAACTCTCTATCTCTCTCTGACACTCTCTACCACTCTCTGACCCTGTCTGACACTCTCTGTCACTCTCTGACACTCTCTATCACTCTCAGACACTCGCAGACACTCACTATCACTCTCAGACACTCTCTATCTCTCTCTGACACTCTCTATCACTCTCTATCTCTCTCTGACACTCTCTGACACTCACTATCTCTCTCTGACACTCTCTATCACTCTCAGACTGTCTCTATCACTCTCAGACTCTCTCAGACACTCACTATCACTCTCTGACGCTCACTATCACTCTCTGACACTCTCGCACACTCTCTGACACTCTCTGAAACTCTCCATCTCTCTCTGAAACTCTCTATCACTCTCTGACACTCTCTGACACTCTCTGACACTCTCAGACACTCACTATCACACTCTGATACTCTCTGACACTCACTATCACTCTCTGACACTCTCTGACACTCACTATCACTCTCTGACACTCTCTATCACTCTCTGACACTCTCTGACACTCACTATCACTCTCTGACACTCTCTGATACTCTCAGATACTCACAGACACTCACTATCACTCTCTGACACTCTCTATCACTCTCTGACACTCTCTGACACTCACTATCACTCTCTGACACTCTCTGACACGAACTATCACTGTCTGACACTCTCTATCACACTCTGACACTCTCAGACAATCACTATCACTCTCTGACACTCTCTATCACTCTCTGACACTCTCTGATACTCTCAGATACTCACAGACACTCACTATCACTCTCTGACACTCTCTGACACTCTCTGACACTCACTGTCACTCTCTGACACTCTCTGATGCTCTCTGACACTCACTATCACTCTCTGACACACTCTGACACTCTCGACACTCTCTGACACTCTCTATCACTCTCTATCACTCTCTATCAAACTCTGACACACTCTGACACTCTCGGACACTCACTATCACTCTCAGACACTCACCATCACTCTCTGATACTCTCTGACACTCACTATCACTCTCTGACACTCTCTATCTATCTTTGACACTCCTTGACTCTCACTATCACTCTCTGACAGTCTCTATCACTCTCAGACACTCTCTATCACTCTCAGACACTCTCTGACACTCACTATCACTCTCTGACACTCACTATCACTCTCTGACACTCTCTCACACTCTCTGACACTCTCTGAAACTCTCTATCTCTCTCTGAAACTCTCTATCACTCTCTGACACTCTCTGACACTCTCTGACACTCTCAGACACTCACTATCACACTCTGATACTCTCTGACACTCACTATCACTCTCTGACACTCACTATCACTCTCTGACACTCTCTCACACTCTCTGAAACACTCTATCTCTCTCTGAAACTCTATATCACTCTCTGACACTGTCTGACACTCTCTATCACTCTCTGACACTCTCTGACACTTTCAGACACTCTCAGACACTCACTATCACTCTCTGATACTCTCTGACGCTCACTAACACTCTCTGATACTCTCTGACACTCAATATAACTCTCTGATACTCTCTGATTCTCTCTATCACTCTCTGATACGCACTATCACTCTCTGACACTCTCTGACACTCACAATCACTCTCTGACACACTCTGACACTCTTAGACACTCAGTGTCACTCTCTGACACTCTCTGACAATCTCAGACAATCACTATCACTCTCTGACACTCTCTGACACACTCTATCACTCTCTATCACACTCTGACACACTCTGACACTCAGAGACACTCACTGTCACTGTCTGACACTCTCTGACACTCACTGTCACTCTCTGACACTCCCTATCTCTCTCTGACACTCTCTGACACTCTCCAACACTCACTAACACTCTCTGACACTCACTGACACTCTCTGACACTCTCACTATCACTCTCTGACACTCTCTGACACTCTCTGACACTCTCTGACACTCTCTATCACTCTCTGACACTCTCTATTACTCTCTGACACTCACTATCACTCTCACACACTCACTATCACTCTCTGATACTCTCTGACACTCACTATCACTCTCTGACACTCTATCTATTTCTGACACTCTCTGACACTCACTAACACTCTCTGACTGTCTCTATCACTCTCAGACTCTCTCTATCACTCTCTGACACTCACTATCACTCTCTGACACTCTCTCACACTCTCTGACACTCTCTGAAACTCTCTATCTCTCTCTGAAACTCTCTATCACTCTCTGACACTCTCTGACACTCTCTGACACTCTCAGACACTCACTATCACACTCTGATACTCTCTGACACTCACTATCACTCTCTGACACTCACTATCACTCTCTGACACTCTCTCACACTCTCTGAAACACTCTATCTCTCTCTGAAACTCTATATCACTCTCTGACACTGTCTGACACTCTCTATCACTCTCTGACACTCTCTGACACTTTCAGACACTCTCAGACACTCACTATCACTCTCTGATACTCTCTGACGCTCACTAACACTCTCTGATACTCTCTGACACTCAATATAACTCTCTGATACTCTCTGATTCTCTCTATCACTCTCTGACACGCACTATCACTCTCTGACACTCTCTGACACTCACAATCACTCTCTGACACACTCTGACACACTTAGACACTCAGTGTCACTCTCTGACACTCTCTGACAATCTCAGACAATCACTATCACTCTCTGACACTCTCTGACACACTCTATCACTCTCTATCACACTCTGACACACTCTGACACTCAGAGACACTCACTGTCACTGTCTGACACTCTCTGACACTCACTGTCACTCTCTGACACTCCCTATCTCTCTCTGACACTCTCTGACACTCTCCAACACTCACTAACACTCTCTGACACTCTCTGACACTCTCTGACACTCTCACTATCACTCTCTGACACTCTCTGACACTCTCTGACACTCTCTGACACTCTCTATCACTCTCTGACACTCTCTATTACTCTCTGACACTCACTATCACTCTCACACACTCACTATCACTCTCTGATACTCTCTGACACTCACTATCACTCTCTGACACTCTATCTATTTCTGACACTCTCTGACACTCACTAACACTCTCTGACTGTCTCTATCACTCTCAGACTCTCTCTATCACTCTCAGACACTCACTATCACTCTCTGACATTCACTATCACTCTCTGACACTCTCTGACACTCTCTGAAACTCTCTATCTCTCTCTGACACTCTCTACCACTCTCTGACACTGTCTGACACTCTCTGTCACTCTCTGACACTCTCTGACACTCTCTGACACTCACTATCACTCTCTGACACTCTCTGACACTCTCTGAAACTCTCTCTCTCTCTGACACTCTCTACCACTCTCTGACACTGTCTGACACTCTCTGTCACTCTCTGACACTCTCTGAAACTCTCTATCTCTCTGTGACACTCTCTACAACTCTCTGACACTGTTTGACACTCTCTGTCACTCTCTGACACTCTCTGACACTCTCTGAAACTCTCTATCTCTCTCTGACACTCTCTACCACTCTCTGACACTGTCTGACACTCTCTGTCACTCTCTGACACTCTCTATCACTCTCAGACACTGGCAGACACTCACTATCACTCTCAGACACTCTCTATCTCTCTCTGACACTCTCTATCACTCTCTATCTCTCTCTGACACTCTCTGACACTCACTATCTCTCTCTGACACTCTCTATCACTCTCAGACTGTCACTATCACTCTCAGACTCTCACAGACACTCACTATCACTCTCTGACGCTCACTATCACTCTCTGACACTCTCGCACACTCTCTGACACTCTCTGAAACTCTCTATCTCTTTCTGAAACTCTCTATCACTCTCTGACACTCTCTGACACTCTCTGACACTCTCAGACACTCACTATCACACTCTGATACTCTCTGACACTCACTATCACTCTCTGACACTCTCTATCACTCTCTGACACTCTCTGACACTCACTATCACTCTCTGACACTCTCTGATACTCTCAGATACTCACAGACACTCACTATCACTCTCTGACACTCTCTATCACTCTCTGACACTCTCTGACACTCACTATCACTCTCTGACACTCTCTGACACGAACTATCACTGTCTGACACTCTCTATCACACTCTGACACTCTCAGACAATCACTATCACTCTCTGACACTCTCTATCACTCTCTGACACTCTCTGATACTCTCAGATACTCACAGACACTCACTATCACTCTCTGACACTCTCTGACACTCTCTGACACTCTCTGACACTCACTGTCACTCTCTGACACTCTCTGATGCTCTCGGACACTCACTATCACTCTCAGACACTCACCATCACTCTCTGATACTCTCTGACACTCACTATCACTCTCTGACACTCTCTATCTATCTCTGACACTCCTTGACTCTCACTATCACTCTCTGACAGTCTCTATCACTCTCAGACACTCTCTATCACTCTCAGACACTCTCTGACACTCACTATCACTCTCTGACACTCACTATCACTCTCTGACACTCACTATCACTCTCTGACACTCTCTCACACTCTCTGACACTCTCTGAAACTCTCTATCTCTCTCTGAAACTCTCTATCACTCTCTGACACTCTCTGACACTCTCTGACACTCTCAGACACTCACTATCACACTCTGATACTCTCTGACACTCACTATCACTCTCTGACACTCACTATCACTCTCTGACACTCTCTCACACTCTCTGAAACACTCTATCTCTCTCTGAAACTCTATATCACTTTCTGACACTGTCTGACACTCTCTATCACTCTCTGACACTCTCTGACACTTTCAGACAATCTCAGACACTCACTATCACTCTCTGATACTCTCTGACGCTCACTAACACTCTCTGATACTCTCTGACACTCAATATCACTCTCTGACACTCTCTGTCCCTCTCTGACACTCTCTATCACTGTCTGACACTCTCTATCACTCTCTGACACTCTCAGACACTTACTATCACTCTCTGACACTCTCTATCACTCTCTGAAACTCTCAGACAATCACTATCACTCTCTGACATTCACTATCACTCTCTGACACTCTCTGACACTCTCTGAAACTCTCTATCACTCTCTGCCACTCTCTGCCACTCCCTGACACTGTCTGACACTCTCTGTCACTCTCTGACACTCTCTGACACTCTCAGACACTCACTATCACTCTCTGACACTCTCTGAAACTCTCTCTCTCTCTGACACTCTCTACCACTCTCTGACACTGTCTGACACTCTCTGTCACTCTCTGACACTCTCTGAAACTCTCTATCTCTCTCTGACACTCTCTACAACTCTCTGACACTGTTTGACACTCTCTGTCACTCTCTGACACTCTCTGACACTCTCTGAAACTCTCTATCTCTCTCTGACACTCTCTACCACTCTCTGACCCTGTCTGACACTCTCTGTCACTCTCTGACACTCTCTATCACTCTCAGACACTGGCAGACACTCACTATCACTCTCAGACACTCTCTATCTCTCTCTGACACTCTCTATCACTCTCTATCTCTCTCTGACACTCTCTGACACTCACTATCTCTCTCTGACACTCTCTATCACTCTCAGACTGTCACTATCACTCTCAGACTCTCACAGACACTCACTATCACTCTCTGACGCTCACTATCACTCTCTGACACTCTCGCACACTCTCTGACACTCTCTGAAACTCTCTATCTCTTTCTGAAACTCTCTATCACTCTCTGACACTCTCTGACACTCTCTGACACTCTCAGACACTCACTATCACACTCTGATACTCTCTGACACTCACTATCACTCTCTGACACTCTCTATCACTCTCTGACACTCTCTGACACTCACTATCACTCTCTGACACTCTCTGATACTCTCAGATACTCACAGACACTCACTATCACTCTCTGACACTCTCTATCACTCTCTGACACTCTCTGACACTCACTATCACTCTCTGACACTCTCTGACACGAACTATCACTGTCTGACACTCTCTATCACACTCTGACACTCTCAGACAATCACTATCACTCTCTGACACTCTCTATCACTCTCTGACACTCTCTGATACTCTCAGATACTCACAGACACTCACTATCACTCTCTGACACTCTCTGACACTCTCTGACACTCTCTGACACTCACTGTCACTCTCTGACACTCTCTGATGCTCTCGGACACTCACTATCACTCTCAGACACTCACCATCACTCTCTGATACTCTCTGACACTCACTATCACTCTCTGACACTCTCTATCTATCTCTGACACTCCTTGACTCTCACTATCACTCTCTGACAGTCTCTATCACTCTCAGACACTCTCTATCACTCTCAGACACTCTCTGACACTCACTATCACTCTCTGACACTCACTATCACTCTCTGACACTCACTATCACTCTCTGACACTCTCTCACACTCTCTGACACTCTCTGAAACTCTCTATCTCTCTCTGAAACTCTCTATCACTCTCTGACACTCTCTGACACTCTCTGACACTCTCAGACACTCACTATCACACTCTGATACTCTCTGACACTCACTATCACTCTCTGACACTCACTATCACTCTCTGACACTCTCTCACACTCTCTGAAACACTCTATCTCTCTCTGAAACTCTATATCACTTTCTGACACTGTCTGACACTCTCTATCACTCTCTGACACTCTCTGACACTTTCAGACAATCTCAGACACTCACTATCACTCTCTGATACTCTCTGACGCTCACTAACACTCTCTGATACTCTCTGACACTCAATATCACTCTCTGACACTCTCTGTCCCTCTCTGACACTCACGATCACTGTCTGACACTCTCTATCACTCTCTGACACTCTCAGACACTTACTATCACTCTCTGACACTCTCTATCACTCTCTGAAACTCTCAGACAATCACTATCACTCTCTGACATTCACTATCACTCTCTGACACTCTCTGACACTCTCTGAAACTCTCTATCACTCTCTGCCACTCTCTGCCACTCCCTGACACTGTCTGACACTCTCTGTCACTCTCTGACACTCTCTGACACTCTCAGACACTCACTATCACTCTCTGACACTCTCTGAAACTCTCTCTCTCTCTGACACTCTCTACCACTCTCTGACACTGTCTGACACTCTCTGTCACTCTCTGACACTCTCTGAAACTCTCTATCTCTCTCTGACACTCTCTACAACTCTCTGACACTGTTTGACACTCTCTGTCACTCTCTGACACTCTCTGACACTCTCTGAAACTCTCTATCTCTCTCTGACACTCTCTACCACTCTCTGACCCTGTCTGACACTCTCTGTCACTCTCTGACACTCTCTATCACTCTCAGACACTCGCAGACACTCACTATCACTCTCAGACACACTCTATCTCTCTCTGACACTCTCTATCACTCTCTATCTCTCTCTGACACTCTCTGACACTCACTATCTCTCTCTGACACTCTCTATCACTCTCAGACTGTCTCTATCACTCTCAGACTCTCTCAGACACTCACTATCACTCTCTGAAGCTCACTATCACTCTCTGACACTCTCGCACACTCTCTGACACTCTCTGAAACTCTCTATCTCTCTCTGAAACTCTCTATCACTCTCTGACACTCTCTGACACTCACTATCACACTCTGATACTCTCTGACACTCACTATCACTCTCTGACACTCTCTATCACTCTCTGACACTCTCTGACACTCACTATCACTCTCTGACACTCTCTGATACTCTCAGATACTCACAGACACTCACTATCACTCTCTGACACTCTCTATCACTCTCTGACACTCTCTGACACTCACTATCACTCTCTGACTCTCTCTGACACTAACTATCACTGTCTGACACTCTCTATCACTCTCTGACACTCTCAGACACTTACTGTCACTCTCTGACACTCTCTATCACACTCTGACACTCTCAGACACTCACTATCACTCTCTGACACTCTCGATCACTCTCTGATACTCTCAGATACTCACTGACACTCACTATCACTCTCTGACACTCTCTGACACTCTCTGACACTCACTGTCACTCTCTGACACTCTCTGATGCTCTCTGACACTCACTATCACTCTCTGACACACTCTGACACTCTCGACACTCTCTGACACTCTCTATCACTCTCTATCACACTCTATCAAACTCTGACACACTCTGACACTCTCGGACACTCACTATCACTCTCAGACACTCACCATCACTCTCTGATACGCTCTGACACTCACTATCACTCTCTGACACTCTCTATCTATCTCTGACACTCCTTGACTCTCACTATCTCTCTCTGAAACTCTATATCACTCTCTGACACTGTCTGACACTCTCTATCACTCTCTGACACTCTCTTACACTTTCAGACTCTCTCAGACACTCACTATCACTCTCTGATACTGTCTGACGCTCACTAACACTCTCTGATACTCTCTGACACTCAATATCACTCTCTGACACTCTCTGTCCCTCTCTGACACTCACTATCACTGTCTGACACTCTCTATCACTCTCTGACACTCTCAGACACTTACTATCACTCTCTGACAGTCTCTATCACTCTCTGACACTCTCTGACACTCTCTATCACTCTCTGACACTCTCTGATACTCTCTGATACTCTCAGACACTCACAGAAACTCACTATCACTCTCTGACACTCTCTGACTCTCTCTGACACTCACGGACACTCACTATCACTCTCTGACACTCACTACCACTCTCTGACACTCTCTATCAATCTCTGACACTCTCTGACACTCACAATCACTCTCTGACACTCTCTATCTCTCTCTGACACTCTCTGTCCCTCTCTAACACTCTCAGACACTCACTATCACTCTCAGACACTCTCTATCTCTCTCTGACACTCTCTATCACTCTCTATCTCTCTCTGACACTCTCTGACACTCACTATCTCTCTCTGACACTCTCTATCACTCTCAGACTGTCTCTATCACTCTCAGACTCTCTCAGACACTCACTATCACTCTCTGACGCTCACTATCACTCTCTGACACTCTCGCACACTCTCTGACACTCTCTGAATCTCTCTATCTCTCTCTGAAACTCTCTATCACTCTCTGACACTCTCTGACACTCTCTGACACTCTCTGACACTCTCAGACACTCACTATCACACTCTGATACTATCTGACACTCACTATCACTCTCTGACACTCTCTATCACTCTCTGACACTCTCTGACACTCACTATCACTCTCTGACACTCTCTGACACTCACTATCACTGTCTGACACTCTCTATCACTCTCTGACACTCTCAGACACTTACTGTCACTCTCTGACACTCACTATCACACTCTGATACTATCTGACACTCACCATCACTCTCTGACACTCTCTATCACTCTCTGACACTCTCTGACACTCACTATCACTCTCTGACACTCACTATCACTGTCTGACACTCTCTATCACTCTCTGACACTCTCAGACACTTACTGTCACTCTCTGACACTCTCTATCACTCTCTGACACTCTCTGATACTCTCAGATACTCACAGACACTCGCTATCACTCTCTGACACTCCCTGACACTCTCTGACACTCTCTGACACTCACTGTCACTCTCTGACACTCTCTGATGCTCTCTGACACTCACTATCACTCTCTGACACACTCTGACACTCTCGACACTCTCTGACACTCTCAGACACTCACCATCACTCTCTGATACTCTCTGACACTCACTATCACTCTCTGACACTCTCTATCTATCTCTGACACTCCTTGAATCTCACTATCACTCTCTGACAGTCTCTATCACTCTCAGAAACTCTCTATCACTCTCTGACACTTTCAGACACTCACTATCACTCTCTGACACTCACTATCACTCTCTGACACTCTCTCACACTCTCTGAAACACTCTATCTCTCTCTGAAACTCTATATCACTCTCTGACACTGTCTGATACTCTCTATCACTCTCTGACACTCTCTGACACTTTCAGACACACTCAGACACTCACTATCACTCTCTGATACTCTCTGACGCTCACTAATAATCTCTGGTACTCTCTGACACTCAATATCACTCTCTGACACTCTCTGCCCCTCTCTGACACTCACTATCACTGTCTGACACTCTCTATCACTCTCTGACACTCTCAGACACTTACTATCACTCTCTTACACTCTCTATCACTCTCTGACACTCTCAGACAATCCCTATCACTCTCTGACACTCTCTGACACTCTCTATCACTCTCTGACACTCTCTGATACTCTCAGACACTCACAGAAAATCACTATCACTCTCTGACACTCTCTGACTCTCTCTGACACTCTCTGACACTCTCTGACATTCTCTGACACTCTCTGACACTCACGGACACTCACTATCACTCTCTGATACTCTCTGACACTCACTATCACTCTCTGACACTCACTATCACTCTCTGACACTCTCTCAAACTCTCTGAAACACTCTATCTCTCTCTGAAACTCTATATCACTCTCTGACACTGTCTGGCACTCTCTATCACTCTCTGACACTCTCTGACACTTTCAGACACTCTCAGACACTCACTATCACTCTCTGATACTCTCTGACGCTCACTATCACTCTCTGATACTCTCTGACACTCAATATCACTCTCTGACACTCTCTGTCCCTCTCTGACACTCACTATCACTGTCTGACACTCTCTATCACTCTCTGACACTCTCAGACACTTACTATCACTCTCTGACACTCTCTATCACTCTCTGACACTCTCAGACAATCACTATCACTCTCTGACACTCTCTGACACTCTCTATCACTCTCTGACACTCTCTGATACTCTCAGACACTCACAGAAACTCACTATCACTCTCTGACACTCTCTGACACTCTCTGACACTCTCTGACACTCACGGACACTCACTATCACTCTCTGATACTCTCTGACACTCACTATCACTCTCTGACACTCTCTATCAATCTCTGACACTCTCTGACACTCACTATCACTCTCTGACACTCTCTATCTCTCTCTGACACACTCTGTCCCTCTCTAACACTCTCTGACACTCTCTGACACTCTCAGACATTCTCATACACTCACTATCACTCTCTTACAACCTCTGACAACCTCTGACACTCTCAGACACTCTCAGACACTCTCAGACACTCTCAGACACTCTCAGACACTCACTATCACTCTCTGATACTCTCTGATACACACTATCACTCTCTGATGCTCTCTATCAATCTCTGACACTCTCTGACACTCACTATCACTATCTGACACTCTCTATCACTCCCAGACTCTCTCTATCACTCTCTATCACTCTCTGAAACTCTCTATCTCTCTTTGACACTCTCTATCACTCTCTGACACTCTCTGACACTCTCTATCACTCTCTGACACTTTCTGACACTCTCAGACACTCTCAGACACTCACTATCACTCTCTGATACTCTCTGACACTCACTATCACTCTCTGATACTCTCTGACACACTCTATCACTCTCTGACACGCACTATCACTCTCTGACACTCACAATCACTCTCTGACACACTCTGACACTCTCAGACACTCAGTGTCACTCTCTGACTCTCTCTGACACTCTCTATCACTGTCTATCACTCTCTGACACACTCTGATACACTCTATCACTCTCTATCACAATCTGACACACTCTGACACTCAGAGACACTCACTGTCACTCTGTGACACTCTCTGACACTCACTATCACTCTCTGAAACTCCCTATCACTCTCTGATACTCTCTGAAACTCACTATCACTCTCTGATACTCTCTGACACTCTCTATCACTCTCTGACACGCATTATCACACTCTGACACTCTTAGACACTCAGTGTCACTCTCTGACACTCTCTGACAATCTCAGACAATCACTATCACTCTCTGACACTCTCTGACACACTCTATCACTCTCTATCACACTCTGACACACTCTGACACTCAGAGACACTCACTGTCACTCTCTGACACTCTCTGACACTCACTGTCACTCTCTGACACTCTCTGACACTCTCTGACTCTCTCTGACACTCTCTGACATTCTCTGACACTCTCTGACACTCACGGACACTCACTATCACTCTCTGATACTCTCTGACACTCACTATCACTCTCTGACACTCACTATCACTCTCTGACACTCTCTCACACTCTCTGAAACACTCTATCTCTCTCTGAAACTCTATATCACTCTCTGACACTGTCTGACACTCTCTATCACTCTCTGACACTCTCTGACACTTTCAGACACTCTCAGACACTCACTATCACTCCCTGATACTCTCTGACGCTCACTATCAGTCTCTGATACTCTCTGACACTCAATATCACTCTCTGACTCTCTCTGTCCCTCTCTGACACTCACTATCACTGTCTGACACTCTCTATCACTCTCTGATACTCTCAGACACTTACTATCACTCTCTGACACTCTCTATCACTCTCTGACACTCTCAGACAATCACTATCACTCTCTGACACTCTCTGACACTCTCTGACGCTCTCTATCACTCTCTGACACTCTCTGATACTCTCAGACACTCACAGAAACTCACTATCACTCTCTGACACTCTCTGACTCTCTCTGACACTCTCTGACACTCACGGACACTCACTATCACTCTCTGATACTCTCTGACACTCTCTATCAATCTCTGACACTCTCTGACACTCACAATCACTCTCTGACACACTCACAATCACTCTCTGACACACTCTGACACTCTCAGACACTCTCAGACACTCTCAGACACTCAGTGTCACTCTCTGACTCTCTCTGACACTCTCTATCACTGTCTATCACTCTCTGACACACTCTGACACACTCTATCACTCTCTATCACAATCTGACACACTCTGACACTCAGAGACACTCACTGTCACTCTGTGACACTCTCTGACACTCACTATCACTCTCTGAAACTCCCTATCACTCTCTGATACTCTCTGAAACTCACTATCACTCTCTGATACTCTCTGACACTCTCTATCACTCTCTGACACGCACTATCACTCTCTGACACTCTCTGACACTCACAATCACTCTTTGACACACTCTGACACTCTTAGACACTCAGTGTCACTCTCTGACACTCTCTGACAATCTCAGACAATCACTATCACTCTCTGACACTCTCTGACACACTCTATCACTCTCTATCACACTCTGACACACTCTGACACTCAGAGACACTCACTGTCACTCTCTGACACTCTCTGACACTCACTGTCACTCTCTGACACTACCTATCAATCTCTGACACTCTCTAACACTCACTAACACTCTCTGACACTCTCTGACACTCTCTGACACTCTCACTATCACTCTCTGACACTCTCTGACGCTCTCTATCACTCTCTATTACTCTCTGACACTCACTATCACTCTCAGACACTCACTATCACTCTCTGATACTCTCTGACACTCACTATCACTCTCTGACACTCTCTATCTATCTCTGACACTCTCTGACACTCACTATCACTCTCTGACAGTCTCTATCACTCTCAGACACTCTCTATCACTCAGACACTCTCTGACACACTCAGACACTCTCTACCACTCTCATTCACTCTCTGACACTCTCTGACACTCTCTGACACTCTCTGACACTCACGGACACTCACTATCACTCTCTGATACTCTCTGTCACTCACTATCACTCTCTGACACTCTCTATCAATCTCTGACACTCTCTGACACTCACTATCACTCTCTGACACTCTCTATCTCTCTCTGACACTCTCTGTCCCTCTCTAACACTCTCTGACACTCTCTGACACTCTCAGACATTCTCATACACTCACTATCACTCGCTTACAACCTCTGACAACCTCTGACACTCTCAGACACTCTCAGACACTCTCAGACACTCTCAGACACTCTCAGACACTCACTATCACTCTCTGATACTCTCTGATACACACTATCACTCTCTGATACTCTCTATCAATCTCAGACACTCTCTGACACTCACTATCACTCTCTGACACTCTCTATCACTCCCAGACTCTCTCTATCACTCTCAGACACTCTCAGAGAATCACTATCTCTCTCTGACACTCACTATCACTCTCTGACACTCTCTCACACTCTCTGACACTCTCTGAAACTCTGTATCTCTCTTTGACACTCTCTATCACTCTCTGACACTCTCTGACACTCTCTATCACTCTCTGACACTCTCAGACACTCTCAGACACTCACTATCACTCTCTGATACTCTCTGACACGCACTATCACTCTCTGATACTCTCTGACACTCTCTATCACTCTCTGACACGCACTATCACTCTCTGACACTCTCTGACACTCACAATCACTCTCTGACACACTCTGACACTCTCAGACACTCAGTGTCACTCTCTGACTCCCTCTGACACTCTCTATCACTGTCTATCACTCTCTGACACACTCTGACACACTCTATCACTCTCTATCACAATCTGACACACTCTGACACTCAGAGACACTCACTGTCACTCTGTGACACTCTCTGACACTCACTATCACTCTCTGAAACTCCCTATCACTCTCTGATACTCTCTGAAACTCACTATCATTCTCTGATACTCTCTGACACTCTCTATCACTCCCTGACACGCATTATCACACTCTGACACTCTTAGACACTCAGTGTCACTCTCTGACACTCTCTGACAATCTCAGACAATCACTATCACTCTCTGACACTCTCTGACACACTCTATCACTCTCTATCACACTCTGACACACTCTGACACTCAGAGACACTCACTGTCACTCTCTGACACTCTCTGACACTCACTGTCACTCTCTGACACTCTCTGACACTCTCTGACACTCACTGTCACTCTCTGACACTCACTGTCACTCTCTGACACTCTCTGATGCTCTCTGACACTCACTATCTCTCTCTATCACTCTCTATCACTCTCTGACACACTCTGACACTCACTATCACTCTCAGACACTCACCATCACTCTCTGATACTCTCTGACACTCACTATCACTCTCTGACACTCTCCATCTATCTCTGACACTCCTTGACTCTCACTATCACTCTCTGACAGTCTCTATCACTCTCAGACACTCTCTATCACTCTCAGACACTCTCAGACACTCACTATCACTCTCTGACACTCACTATCACTCTCTGACACTCTCTCACACTCTCTGAAACACTCTATCTCTCTCTGAAACTCTATATCACTCTCTGACACTGTCTGACACTCTCTATCACTCTCTGACACTCTCTGACACTTTCAGACACTCTCAGACACTCACTATCACTCTCTGACACTCTCTGACGCTCACTAGTAATCTCTGATACTCTCTGACAATCAATATCACTCTCTGACACTCTCTGTCCCTCTCTGACACTCACTATCACTGTCTGACACTCTCTATCACTCTCTGACACTCTCAGACACTTACTATCAGCTCTGACACTCTCTATCACTCTCTGACACTCTCAGACAATCACTATCACTCTCTGACACTCTCTGACACTCTCTATCACTCTCTGACACTCTCTGATACTCTCAGACACTCACAGAAACTCACTATCACTCTCTGACACTCTCTGACTCTCTCTGACACTCTCTGACATTCTCTGACACACTCTGACACTCACGGACACTCACTATCACTCTCTGATACTCTCTGACACTCACTATCACTCTCTGACACTCACTATCACTCTCTGACACTCTCTCACACTCTCTGAAACACTCTATCTCTCTCTGAAACTCTATATCGCTCTCTGACACTGTCTGACAATCTCTATCACTCTCTGACACTCTCTGACACTTTCAGACACTCTCAGACACTCACTATCACTCTCTGATACTCTCTGACGCTCACTATCAGTCTCTGATACTCTCTGACACTCAATATCACTCTCTGACACTCTCTGTCCCTCTCTGACACTCACTATCACTGTCTGACACTCTCTATCACTCTCTGATACTCTCAGACACTTACTATCACTCTCTGACACTCTCTATCACTCTCTGACACTCTCAGACAATCACTATCACTCTCTGACACTCTCTGACACTCTCTATCACTCTCTGACACTCTCTGATACTCTCAGACACTCACAGAAACTCACTATCACTCTCTGACACTCTCTGACTCTCTCTGACACTCTCTGACATTCTCTGACACTCTCTGACACTCACGGACACTCACTATCACTCTCTGATACTCTCTGACACTCACTATCACTCTCTGACACTCACTATCACTCTCTGACACTCTCTCACACTCTCTGAAACACTCTATCTCTCTCTGAAACTCTATATCACTCTCTGACACTGTCTGACACTCTCTATCACTCTCTGACACTCTCTGACACTTTCAGACACTCTCAGACACTCACTATCACTCTCTGATAATCTCTGACGCTCACTATCAGTCTCTGATACTCTCTGACACTCAATATCACTCTCTGACACTCTCTGTCCCTCTCTGACACTCACTATCACTGTCTGACGCTCTCTATCACTCTCTGATACTCTCAGACACTTACTATCACTCTCTGACACTCTCTATCACTCTCTGACACTCTCAGACAATCACTATCACTCTCTGACACTCTCTGACACTCTCTATCACTCTCTGACACTCTCTGATACTCTCAGACACTCACAGAAACTCACTATCACTCTCTGAAACTCTCTGACTCTCTCTGACACTCTCTGACACTCTCTGACACTCACGAACACTCACTATCACTCTCTGATACTCTCTGACACTCTCTATCAATCTCTGACACTCTCTGACACTCACAATCACGCTCTGACACACTCTGACACTCTCAGACACTCTCAGACACTCAGTGTCACTCTCTGACTCTCTCTGACACTCTCTATCACTGTCTATCACTCTCTGACACACTCTGACACACTCTATCACTCTCTATCACAATCTGACACACTCTGACACTCAGAGACACTCACTGTCACTCTGTGACACTCTCTGACACTCACTATCACTCTCTGAAACTCCCTATCACTCTCTGATACTCTCTGAAACTCACTATCACTCTCTGATACTCTCTGACACTCTCTATCACTCTCTGACACGCACTATCACTCTCTGACACTCTCTGACACTCACAATCACTCTCTGACACACTCTGACACTCTTAGACACTCAGTGTCACTCTCTGACACTCTCTGACAATCTCAGACAATCACTATCACTCTCTGACACTCTCTGACACACTCTATCACTCTCTATCACACTCTGACACACTCTGACACTCAGAGACACTCACTGTCACTCTCTGACACTCTCTGACACTCACTGTCACTCTCTGACACTACCTATCAATCTCTGACACTCTCTGACACTCTCTAACACTCACTAACACTCTCTGACACTCTCTGACACTCTCTGACACTCTCTGACACTCTCACTATCACTCTCTGACACTCTCTGACGTTCTCTGACGCTCTCTATCACTCTCTGACACTCTCTATTACTCTCTGACGCTCACTATCACTCTCAGACACTCACTATCACTCTCTGATACTCTCTGACACTCACTATCACTCTCTGACACTCTCTATCTATCTCTGACACTCTCTGACACTCACTATCACTCTCTGACAGTCTCTATCACTCTCAGACACTCTCTATCACTCTGACACTCTCTGATACACTCAGACACTCTCTACCACTCTCATTCACTCTCTGATACACTCTAACCCTCTCAGACACTCCCTGACACTCTCTATCACTCTCTGACTCAATCTGACACTCTCAGACAGTCTCAGACACTCTCTATCACTCTCTGACACTCTCTGACACTCTCTGATACTCTCTGATACACTCTGACACTCTCTGACACTCTCTGACACTCTCAGACACACTCAGACACTCTCTGACACTCTCTCTGACACTCTCTGACACTTTCAGACACTCTCTGCCACTCTCTATCGCTCTCTGACACTCTCTGACGCTCTCTGACCCTCTCTATCACTCTCTGACCCTCTCTGACACTCTCAGACCCACAAAGATACTCGCTGACACTCAATATCACTCTCTGACACTCTCTGACACTTTCAGACACTCTCTGTCACTCACTATCACTCTCTGACACTCTCTGACACTTTCAGAGATTCTCTGCCACTCTCTATCACTCGCTGACACTTTCAGACACTCTCTGCCACTCTCTATCACTCTCTGTCACTCTCTGACACTCTCACACTCTCTGACACTCTCACACTCTCGGACCCTCTCTGACACTCTCTATCACTCTCTGACACTCTCTATCACTCTCTGACACTCTCTGACACTCTCTATCACCCTCTGACACTCTCTGACACTTTCAGACACTCTCTGCCACTCTCTATCACTCTCTGACTCTCTCTGACACTTTCACACTCTCTGACACTCTCAAACTCTCTGACACTTTCAGCCACTCTCTGCCACTCTCTCACACTCTCTGACGCTCTCTGACCCTCTCGGACCCTCTCGGACCCTCTCCGACACTCTCTCAAAGTTTATATCACTCTCTGACACTGTGACACTCTCTATCACTCTCTGACTCTGTCTGACACACTCTGACACTCTCAGGCACTCTCTGAAACTCTCTATCACTCTCTGAAACTCTCTGACACTCGCAGACACTCTCTGGCACTCTCTATCTCTCTCTGACACTCTCTATCACTCTCTGACACTCTCTATCACTCTCAGACAATCCCTGACCCTCTCAGACGCTCTCTGACACTCTCTATCACTCTCTGTCACTCTCTGACACTCTCTGGCACTCTTTGACACTCTCTGACACTCTCTGACACTCTCTATCGCTCTCTGACACTCTGTAACTCTCTCTATCTCTCTCTGTCACTCTCTATCACTCTGTATCACTCTCAGACATTTTCTGACACTCTCAGACACTCTCTGACACTCCGTATCACTATCACTCTGTATCTCTCTCAGTCTTTTTCTGACACTCTCAGACACTCTCAGACACTCTCTGATTCTCTCTGACTCTCTCTGACTCTCTCTGACTCTCTCTGACACTCTCTCACACTCTTTGTCACAGAGAGAGAGAGAACAGCGGGAGCAGAGCTTTGAAATGTGCGCCAAGAAGTCGGAAGCCACAGAGAGAGAGAGAGAGAACAGCGGGAGCAGAGCTTTGAAAAGTGCACCAAGAAATGGGAAGCCACAGAGAGAGAGAGGGAGAACAGCGGCAGCACAGATTTGAAAAGCGCGCCAAGAAATCGGAAGCCACACAGAGAGAGAGAGAGAGAGAACAGCGGGAGCAAAGCTTTGAAAAGCGCGCCAAGAAATCGGATGTCACAGAGAGATGGAGAGAACAGCGGGAGCTGAGCTTGGAAAAGCGCGCCAAGAAATCGGATGTCACAGAGAGAGAGAGAGAGAACAGCGAGAGCTGAGCTTGGAAAAGCGCGCCAAGAAATCGGATGTCACAGAGAGAGAGAGAGAGAGAAAGAACAGCGGGAGCAGAGCTTTGAAATGCGCGCCAAGAAATCGGAAGCCACAGAGAGAGAGAGAGAGCGAACAGCGGGAGCAAAGCTTTGAAAAGCGCGCCAAAAAATCGGATGTCACAGAGAGAGAGAGAGAGAACAGCGGCAGCAGAGATTTGAAAAGCGCGCCAAGAAATCGGAAGCCACAGAGAGAGAGAGAGAGAGAGAGAACAGCGGGAGCTGAGCTTGGAAAAGCGCGCCAAGAAATCGGATGTCAGAGAGAGAGAGCGAGAGAACAGCGGCAGCAGAGATTTGAAAAGCGTGCCAAGAAATCGGAAGCCACAGAGCCAGAGAGAGAACAGCGGGAGCTGAGCTTTGAAAAGTGTGCCAAGAAATCGGAAGCCATTTCTCGTGTGTAGGCGGAGCGCACGCGGGACTGCTGGGTAAGTGAGGTTACATATTTGGGCAGTTGCTTTCGTGTCCCTGCTGACTGCACCTACGGGAAGTGCACCCAACTCCAGCTCCTCGAGAACCGCGTTAGGGAACTGGAGCTGGATGAACTTCGGATCATTCGGGAGGCGGAGGGGGTTATTGACAGGAGTTATAGGGAGGTAGTCACACCTCAGGTAAAAGAAGTAGGTAGATGGGTTACCGTCAGGGGAAGAAGGAGAGGGAACCAGCAGGCAGTGCAGGGATCCCCTGTGGCCGTTTCCCTCAACAACAGGTATACCGTTTTGGATACTGTTGGGGGGGACGACTTACCAGGGGTAAGCAATGGGGTACAGGTCTCTGGCACAGAGTCTGTCCCTGTTGCTCAGAAGGGAAGGGGGAAGAGGAGCAGAGAATTAGTTATTGGGGACTCCACAGTTAGGGGAACAGATAGGAGGTTCTGTGGGAACGAGAGAGACTCATGGTTGGTGTGTTGCCTCCCAGGTTCGTGATGTCTCGGATCGTGTTTTTGGGATCCTTAAGGGGGAGGGGGAGCAGCCCAAAGTCGTGGTCCACATAGGTACCAACGACATAGGTAGGAAGAGAGATGGGGATTTAAGGCAGAAATTCAGGGAGCTAGGGTGGAAGCTTCGAGCGAGAACAAACAGAGTTGTTATCTCTGGGTTGTTGCCCGTGCCACGTGCTAGCGAAGCGAGGAACAGGGAGAGAGAGGAGTTGAACACGTGGCTGCAGGGATGGTGTAGGAGGGAGGGTTTTGGTTTCCTGGATAATTGGGGCTCTTTCTGGGGTAGGTGGGACCTCTACAAACAGGATGGTCTTCACCTGAACCAGAGGGGTACCAATATCCTGGGGGGCAGATTTGCTAGTGCTCTTCGGGGGGGCTTAAAATAATTCAGCAGCTGTTTGGGAACCTAAATTGTAGTTCCAGTGTACAGGATGTTGAGAGTAGTGAGGTCAGGGATAAGGTTACAAGGACGCAAGAGGGCACTGGCAAGCAAGAACTTGGTTTAAAGTGTGTCTACTTCAAAGCCAGGAGCATCCGAAATAAGGTGGGCGAGCTTGCAGCATGGGTTGGTATCTGGGATCTCGATGTTGTGGCCATTTCAGAGACATGGGTGGAGCAGGGACAGGAATGGATGTTGCAGGTTCCGGGATTTAGATGTTTCAGTAAGAACAGAAAAGATGGTAAAAGAGAGGGGGGGGGAGGGGTGGCATTGTTAATCGAGGAGAGTATTACGGCAGCAGAAAGGACGTTTGAGGACTCGTCTACTGAGGTAGTATGGGCCGAGGTTAGAAACAAGAGAGGAGAGGTCACCCTGTTGGGAGTCTTCTATAGACCTCCGAATAGTTCCAGAGATGTCGAGGAAAGGATAGCGAAGATGATTCTCGACAGGGGCGAGAGTAACAGGGTAGTTGTTATGGGGGACTTTAACTTTCCAAATATTGACTGGAAATACTATAGTTCGAGTACTTTAGAAGGGTCAGTTTTTGTCCAGTGTGTGCAGGAGGGTTTTCTGACACAGTATGTAGACTGGCCAACCAGGGGCGATGCCACATTGGATTTGGTACTGGGTAATGAACTCGGCCAGCTGTTAGATTTAGATGTTTAGTTTAGAGATACAGCACTGAAACAGGCCCTTCGGCCCACCGAGTCTGTGCCGACGATCAACCACCCATTTTATACTTATCCTACACCAATCCCCATATTCCCACCACATCCCCACCTGTCCCTATATTTCCCTACCACCGACCTATACTAGGGGCAATTTACAATGGCCAATTTACCTACCAACCTGCAAGTCTTTTGGCTTGTGGGAGGAAACCGGAGCACCCGGAGAAAACCCACGCAGACACAGGGAGAACTTGCAAACTCCACACAGGCAGTACCCAGAATTGAAACCGGGTCGCTGGAGCTGTGGTGCTGACCACTGCGCCACTGTGCCTTTGGTGATAGTGATCACAATTCGGTTAGGTTGACCTTAGCGATGGGCAGGGACAGGTATATACCGCAGGGCAAGAATTATAGCTGGGGGAAAGGAAATTATGATGCGATTAGGCAAGATTTAGGATGCATAGGATGGGGAAGGAAACTGCAGGGGATGGGCACCATCGAAATGTGGAGCTTATTCAAGGAGCAGCGACTGCGTGTCCTTGATAAGTATGTACCTGTCAGGCAGGGAGGAAGTTGTCGGGCGAGGGAGCCGTGGTTTACTCAAGAAGTTGCAGCGCTTGTCAAGAGGAAGAAGAAGGCTTATGTTAGGATGAGACGTGAAGGCTCAGTTAGGGCGCTTGAGAGTTACAAGCTAGCCAGGAAGGATCTAAAGGGAGAGCTAAGAAGAGAGAGGAGAGGACACGAGAAGTCATTGGCAGATAGGATCAAGGAAATCCCTAAGGCTTTCTATAGGTATATCAGGAATAAAATAATGACTAGAGTTAGATTAGGGCCAATCAAGGATAGTAGTGGGAAGTTGTGTGTGGAATCAGAGGAGATAGGGGAAGCGTTAAATGAATATTTTTCGTCAGTATTTACAGTAGAGAAAGAAAATGTTGTCGAGGAGAATACTGAGATAAAGACTACTAGGATAGATTGGATTGAGGTTCACAAGGAGGAGCTGTTAGCAATTTTGGAAAGTGTGAAAATAGATAAGTCCCCTGGGCCAGATTTATCCTAGGATTCTCTGGGAAGCCAGGGAGGAGATTGCAAAGCCTTTGTCCTTGATCTTTATGTCGTCATTGTCGACAGGAATAGTGCCGGAAGACTGGAGGATAGCAAGTGTTGCCGCCTTGTTGAAGAAGGGGAGTAGAGACAGCCCTGGTAATTATAGACCTTTGAGCCTTACTTCGGTTGTGGGTAAAATGTTGGAAAAGGTTATGAGAGATAGGATTTATAATCATCTGGAAAAGATTAAGTTCATTAGCGATAGTCAGCACGGTTTTGTGACGGGTAGGTCGTGCCTCACAAACCTTATTGAGTTTTTTGAGAAGGTGAACAAACAGGTGGATGATGGTAAAGCCGTGGATGTGGTGTATACGGATTTCAGTAAGGCGTTTGAATTAGAATTAGAACATTACAGCGCAGTACAGGCCCTTTGGCCCTCGATGTTGCGTCGACCTGTGAAGCCATCTGAACTACACCATTCCATTTTCATCCATATGTCTATCCAATGACCACTTAAATACCCTTAAAGTTGGCGAGTCTACTACTGTTGCAGGCAGGGCGTTGCACGCCCCTACTACTCTCTGAATAATGAAACTACCTCTAACATCTGTCCGATATCTATCACCCCTCAACTTAAAGCTATGTCCCCTCGTGTTTGCCATCACCATCCGAGGAAAAAGAATCTCACTACCCACCCTATCTAACCCTCTGATTATCTTATATGTCTCTATTAAGTCACCTCTCCTCCTCCTTCTCTCCAACGAAAACAACCTCAAGTCCCTCAGCCTTTCCTCGTAAGACCTTCCCTCCATACCAGGCAACATCCTAGAAAATCTTCTCTGCACCCTTTCCAAAGCTTCCACAGACATCCTATAATGCGGTGACCAGAACTGCACACAATACTCCAGGTGCGGTCTCACCAGAGTTTTGTACAGCTGCAGCATGACCTCGTGGTTCCGAAACTCGATCCCCCTACTAATAAAAGCTAACACACCATATGCCTTCTTAACAGCCCCATTAACCTGGGTAGCAACTTTCAGGGATTTATGTACCTGGACACCAAGATGTCTCTGTTCATCTACACTACCAAGAATCTTCCCATTAGCTCAGTACTCTGCATTCCTGTTACTCCTTCCAAAGTGAATCACCTCACACTTTTCCGCATTAAACTCCATTTGCCATCTCTTAGCCCAGCTCTGCAGCCTATCTATGTCCCTCTTTCCCTACAACATCCCTCGGCACTATCCACAACTCCAACGACCTTAGTGTCATCCGCAAATTTACTAACCCACTCTTCCACACACACATCATTTATAAAAATAACAAACAGCAGTGGCCCCAAAACAGATGATTGCGGTACACCACTGGAAACAGAACTCCAGGATGAACATTTGCCATCAACCACCACCCTCTGTCTACTTTCAGCAAGCCAATTACTGATCCAAAGATCTAAATAGCCTTCAACCATATACTCTCTCACTCTCTGACTCTCTCAATCACTCCCTATCACTCTCAGACACTCTCAGACTTTCTCTGACACTCTCTATCACTCTCCATCGCTCTCTGACACTCTCTGTCACTCTCAGACACCCTCTCACACTCTCTGACACTCTCTGGCACTCTATATCACTCTCTGACACTCTCGAACACACTCTGACACTCACAGACACTCTCAGACACTCTCTGACACTCTCTGATACTCTCTATCACTCTCTGATACTCTCTGACACTCTCAGACACTCTCTGACACTCTCTGGCACTCTCTCGCACTCTCTGACTCTCTATATCACTCTCTGACACTCTCTATCTCTCTCTGACACCCTCTGAAACTCTCAATCACTCTCTGACACACTGTGACAATCTCTGACACTCTCTGTTGCTCTCGGATACACTCTGACACTCGCTGACACTCTCAGACTCTCTCTGACACACTCTTTCACACGCGATCACACTCTGACACACTGTATCACACACTGACACTCGCTGACACTCTCTTACACCCTCTGACACTCTCTGGCAGTCTCTGCAACTCTCCGGCACTCTCTATCACTCTCTGACTCTCTCTGACACTCTCTATCACTCTCTGACACTCTCGATCACGCTCTATCACTCTCGATCACTCTCTGACACACTCTGACCCTCTCTGACACTCTCTGACACTCTCAGACACTCTCCATCGCTCTTTGACACTCTCCATCACTCTCTGACACTCTCTATCACTCTCTGACACTCACGGATACTCCCTGACACTATCTGTCGCTCTCGGACACTCTCAGACACTTTCCATCACTCTCTGACACTCTCAGAATCTCTCTGAAACTCTCTTTCACACTCTATCACTCTCTGACACACTCTCTCACTCTCTGACACACTTTGACACTCTCTATCACTCTCTGACAATCTCTGACACTCTCTGATAAACTCTGACACTCTCACACACTCTCACTCTCTGACACTCTCTATCACTCTCTGACACTCACTGACACACTCTGACACTATCAGACACTGTCAGACAGTCTCAGACACTCTCTATCACTCTCCGAAACTCTCTACCACGCTTTGAGTCTCTCTATTTCTCTCTATCACTCTCTGGCACTCTCGGATACTCGCTGACACTCCCTGACACTCCCTGACACTCTCTTTCACACTCTGACACTCTCTGACAATCTCAGACACACTCAGACACTCTCTGACACTCTCTATCACTCTCTGACACTCTCTGACACATTCAGACACTCTCAGACACTCACTGCCACTCTCTACCACGCTCTGAAACACTCTGACACACCCTGACGCTCTCTGACACATTCTGTCACTCTCTGACAATCTCAGACACAATCAGAAACTCTCAGACACTCTCTGTCACTCTCTGACACTCTCTGACACTTTCAGACACACTCAGACACACTCAGACACACTCAGACACTCTCTGGCACTCTCTGGCACTCTCTATCACTCTCTGACACTCTCTGACAATGTCAGACACAATCAGACACTCTCTGGCACTCTCTGGCGGTCTCTGTCACTCTCTGGCACTCTCTATCACACTCTGACACTCTCTGACACTCTCTGACACTCTCTGAATGTTTATATCGCTCTCTGACACACTCTATCACTGCCTGACACTCCCTGACACTCTCAGACTCTCCCTGACACTCTCAGACTCTCTCTGACTCTCTCAATCACTCTCTGACACTCTCCGACACTCTCAAACACTCTCTGACACTCTCTGGCACTCTCTCGCACTCTCCGACACTCTATATCACTCTCTGACACTCTCTATCTCTCTCTGACACCCTCTGAAACCATCAATCACTGTCTGACACACTCTGACAATCTCTGACACTCTCTGTTGCTCTCAGATACACTCTGACACTCGCTGACACTCTCAGACTCTCTCTGACACACTCTTTCACACGCGATCACACTCTGACACACTGTATCACACACTGACACTCGCTGACACTCTCTTACACCCTCTGACACTCTCTGGCAGTCTCTGCAACTCTCTGGCACTCTCTATCACTCTCTGACTCTCTCTGACACTCTCTATCACTCTCTGACACACTCGATCACTCTCTATCACTCTCTATTACTCTCTGACACACTCTGACCCTCTCTGACACTCTCTGACACTCTCAGACACTCTCCATCACTCTATGACACTCTCCATCACTCTCTGACACTCTCGATCACTCTCTGACACTCACTGACACACTCTGACACTCTCAGACACTGTCAGACAGTCTCAGACACTCTCTATCACTCTCTGAAACTCTCTACCACGCTTTGACTCTCTCTATTTCTCTCTATCACTCTCTGGCACTCTCTGACACTCTCGGATACACGCTGACACACCCTGACACTCCCTGACACTCCCTGACACTCTCTGACACTCTCTTTCACTCTCTGACACTCTCGATCACTCTCTATCACTCTCTATCACTCTCTGACACACTCTGACCCTCTCTGACACTCTCTGACACTCTCAGACACTCTCCATCACTCTTTGACACTCTCCATCACTCTCTGACACTCTCTATCACTCTCTGACACTCACGGATACTCCCTGACACTATCTGTCGCTCTCGGACACTCTCAGACACTTTCCATCACTCTCTGACACTCTCAGAATCTCTCTGAAACTCTCTTTCACACTCTATCACTCTCTGACACACTTTGACACTCTCTATCACTCTCTGACAATCTCTGACACTCTCTGATAAACTCTGACACTCTCACACACTATCACTCTCTGACACTCTCTATCACTCTCTGGCACTCACTGACACACTCTGACACTATCAGACACTGTCAGACAGTCTCAGACACTCTCTATCACTCTCCGAAACTCTCTACCACGCTTTGAGTCTCTCTATTTCTCTCTATCACTCTCTGGCACTCTCGGATACACGCTGACACTCCCTGACACTCTCTGACACTCTCTTTCACTCTCTGACACTCTCTGACAATCTCAGACACACTCAGACACTCTCTGACACTCTCTATCACTCTCTGACACTCTCTGACACATTCAGACACTCTCAGACACTCACTGCCACTCTCTACCACGCTCTGAAACACTCTGACACACCCTGACGCTCTCTGACACATTCTGTCACTCTCTGACAATCTCAGACACAATCAGAAACTCTCTGTCACTCTCTGACACACTCTGACACTTTCAGTCACTCTCAGACACACTCAGACACACTCAGACACTCTCTAGCACTCTCTGGCACTCTCTATCACTCTCTGACACTCTCTGACAATGTCAGACACAATCAGACACTCTCTGGCACTCTCTGGCGGTCTCTGTCACTCTCTGGCACTCTCTATCACACTCTGACACTCTCTGACACCCTCTGACACTCTCTGAATGTTTATATCACTCTCTGACACACTCTATCACTGCCTGACACTCCCTGACACTCTCAGACTCTCCCTGACACTCTCAGACTCTCTCTGACTCTCTCAATCACTCTCTGACACTCTCTGACACTCTCAGACACTCTCTGACACTCTCTGGCACTCTCTCGCACTCTCTGACACTCTATATCACTCTCTGACACTCTCTATCTCTCTCTGACACCCTTTGAAACTATCAATCACTCTCTGACACACTCTGACAATCTCTGACACTCTCTGTTGCTCTCAGATACACTCTGACACTCGCTGACACTCTCAGACTCTCTCTGACACACTCTTTCACACGCGATCACACTCTGACACACTGTATCACACACTGACACTCGCTGACACTCTCTTACACCCTCTGACACTCTCTGGCAGTCTCTGCAACTCTCCGGCACTCTCTATCACTCTCTGACTCTCTCTGACACTCTCTATCACTCTCTGACACACTCGATCACTCTCTATCACTCTCTATTACTCTCTGACACACTCTGACCCTCTCTGACACTCTCTGACACTCTCAGACACTCTCCATCACTCTATGACACTCTCCATCACTCTCTGATACTCTCGATCACTCTCTGACACTCACGGATACTCCCTGACACTATATGTCGCTCTCGGACACTCTCAGACACTTTCCATCACTCTCTGACACTCTCAGACTCTCTCTGAAACTCTCTTTCACACTCTATCACTCTCTGACACACTCTCTCACTCTCTGACACACTTTGACACTCTCTATCATTCTCTGACAATCTCTGACACTCTCTGATAAACTCTGACACTCTCACACACTATCACTCTCTGACACTCTCTATCACTCTCTGACACTCACTGACACACTCTGACACTCTCAGACACTGTCAGACAGTCTCAGACACTCTCTATCACTCTCTGAAACTCTCTACCACGCTTTGACTCTCTCTATTTCTCTCTATCACTCTCTGGCACTCTCTGACACTCTCGGATACACGCTGACACTCCCTGACACTCCCTGACATTCTCTGACACTCTCTGACACTCTCTTTCACTCTCTGACACTCTCTGACAATCTCAGACACACTCAGACACTCTCTGACACTCTCTATCACTCTCTGATACTCTCTGACACTTTCAGACACTCTCAGACACACTCAGACACACTCAGACACTCTCTGGCACTCTCTGGCACTCTCTATCACTCTCTGACACTCTCTGACAATCTCAGACACAATCAGACACTCTCTGGCGGTCTCTATCACTCTCTGGCACTCTCTATCACACTCTGACACTCTCTGGCACTCTCTGACACTCTCTGAATGTTTATATCACTCTCTGACACACTCTATCACTGCCTGACACTCCTTGACACTCTCAGACTCTCCCTGACACTCTCAGACTCTCTCTGACTCTCTCTATCACTCTCTGACACTCTCTGACAGTCTCTGACACTCTCAGACACTCTCTGACACTCTCTGACGCTCTCAGACACTCTCTCTCACTCTCTGTCGCTCTCGATAACTCTCTGACACTCTCTATCACTTTCTGACACTGCCTGACACACACGGACACATTCTATCAATTACTGACAATTTCAGACACTCTCAGACTTTTTCAGTCACTCTCTGACAAACTTTATCAATGTCTGACACTCTCTGACACTCTATATCACTCTCTGACACTCTCTGATACACTCTGACAGTCTCAGACGCTCTCTATCACTCTCTGACACCCTCTATCACTCTCTGACACTCACTGACACACTCTGAAACTCTCAGACACTCTCAGACAGTCTCAGCCACTCTCTATCACTCTCTGAAACTCTCTACCACGCTTTGACGCTCTCTATCACTCTCTGGCACTCTCTGACACTCTCAGATACACTCTGACACTCCCTGACATTCTCTGACACTTCTGTTTCACTCTCTGACACTCTCTGATACACTCTGACAGTCTCAGACGCTCTCCATCACTCTCTGACACCCTCTATCAATCTCTGACACTCACTGACACACTCTGAAACTCTCAGACACTCTCAGACAGTCTCAGACACTCTCTATCACTCTCTGAAACTCTCTACCACGCTTTGACTCTCTCTATCACTCTCTGGCACTCTCTGACACTCTCAGATACACTCTGACACTCCCTGACATTCTCTGACACTCTGTTTCACTCTCTGACAATCTCAGACACAATCAGACACTCTTTGGCACTCTCTATCACTCTCTGACATTCTCTGACACTTTCAGACACTCTCAGACACTCTCTACCTCTCTCTACCACTCTCTACCACTCTCTGACACTCTCTTATACACTCTGACACACCCTGACACTCTCTGACACTTTCTATCACTCTCAGACACTCTCTGACAATCTCAGACACAATCAGAAACTCTCAGACACTCTATGTCACTCTCTGACACTCTCTGGCACTCTCTGGCACTCTCTAACACTCTCTGGCACTCTCTATCACTCTGTCTCACTCTCTGACACTCTCTGACACTCTCTGACACTCTCTGACACTCTCTGAATGTTTATATCACTCTCTGACACACTCTATCACTGTCTGACACTCCCTGACACTTTCTGAGTCTCCTTGACACTCTCAGACTCTCTCTGACTGTCTCTATCACTATCTGACACTCTCTGACACTCTAGGACACTCTCAAACACTCTCTGACACTCTCTGACGCTCGCAGACACTCTCTATCACTCTCTATCACTCTCGATCACTCTCTGACACTCTGTATGACTTTCTGACACTTCCTGACACACACTGACACTATCAGGCACTCTCTGAAAGTCTCTATCACTCTTTGAAACTCTCTGACACTGGCAGACACTCTCTGACACTTTCTATCACTTTCTGACACTCTCAGACACTCTCAGACATTTTCAGACACTCTCTGGCACTCTCTCACTCTCTGACACTCACTGACACTCTCAGACACTCTCAGACACACTCTATCACTCTCTGACACACTCTATCACTCTCTGAAACTCACTGAAACTCTCTGACACTCTCTGTCACTCTCCGATACACTCTGTCACTCTCTATCACTCTCAGACACTCTCTATCACTCTCAGTCTCTCTCAGACACTCCCTGACATTCTCAGACACTCTCAGACACTCTCTATCACTCTCTGACACACTCTATCACTCTCTGAAACTCACTGAAACTCTCTGACACTCTCTGACACTCTCTGTCACTCTCTGTCACTCTCTGACATTCTCTACCACTCTATAACACTCTCTACAACTCTCTGTCACTCTCTGACACTCTCTGACACTCTCTATCACTCTCTGACACTCTCTGACACTCTCTGACACTCTCTGACACGCTCAGACCCCCTCAGACACTCTTGATACTTTCTATTACTGTATGACACTCTCAGACACTCTCTGTTACTTTCTCTCACTCTCCGACACTGTTTGACACTCTCTGACATTCTCTGACACTCTCAGAAACTCTCTGACACTTTCTATCACTCTCTGACACTCTCAGACTCTCCCTGACACTCTCAGACTCTCTCTGACTCTCTCTATCACTCTCTGACACTCTCTGACACTCTCTGACACTCTCTGACGCTCTCATACACTCTCTCTCACTCTCTGTCGCTCTCTATAACTCTCTGACACTCTCTATCACTTTCTGACACTGCCTGACACACACTGACACATTCTATCAATTACTGACAATCTCAGACACTCTCAGACTTTTTCAGACACTCTCTGACAAACTTTATCAATCTCTGACACTCTCTGACACTCTATATCACTCTCTGACACTCTCTGATACACTCTGACAGTCTCAGACGCTCTCTATCACTCTCTGACACCCTCTATCACTCTCTGACACTCACTGACACACTCTGAAACTCTCAGGCACTCTCAGACAGTCTCAGACACTCTCTATCACTCTCTGAAACTCTCTACCACGCTTTGACTCTCTCTATCACTCTCTGGCACTCTCTGACACTCACAGATACACTCTGACACTCCCTGACATTCTCTGACACTTCTGTTTCACTCTCTGACACTCTCTGACAATCTCAGACACAATCAGACACTCTTTGGCACTCTCTATCACTCTCTGACATTCTCCGACACTTTCAGACACTCTCAGACACTCTCTACCTCTCTCTACCACTCTCTACCACTCTCTGACACTCTCTTATACACTCTGACACACCCTGACACTCTCTGACACTTTCTATCACTCTCAGACACTCTCTGACAATCTCAGACAAAATCAGAAACTCTCAGACACTCTATGTCACTCTCTGACACTCTCTGACACTTTCAGACACTCTCAGACACTCTCAGACACTCTCTGGCACTCTCTGGCACTCTCTAACACTCTCTGGCACTCTCTATCACTCTGTCTCACTCTCTGACACTCTCTGACACTCTCTGACACTCTCTGAATGTTTATATCACTCTCTGACACACTCTATCACTGTCTGACACTCCCTGACACTTTCTGAGTCTCCTTGACACTCTCAGACTCTCTCTGACTGTCTCTATCACTATCTGACACTCTCTGACACTCTAGGACACTCTCAGACACTCTCTGACACTCTCTGACACTCTCTGACGCTCGCAGACACTCTCTATCACTCTCTATCACTCTCGATCACTCTCTGACACTCTGTATGACTTTCTGACACTTCCTGACACACACTGACACTATCAGGCACTCTCTGAAAGTCTCTATCACTCTTTGAAACTCTCTGACACTGGCAGACACTCTCTGACACTTTCTATCACTTTCTGACACTCTCAGACACACTCAGACATTTTCAGACACTCTCTGGCACTCTCTCTCACTCTCTGACACTCCCTGACACTCTCAGACACTCTCAGACACACTCTATCACTCTCTGACACACTCTATCACTCTCTGAATCTCTCTGAAACTCACTGAAACTCTCTGTCACTCTCTGTCACTCTCTGATACACTCTGTCACTCTCTGTCACTCTCAGACACTCTCTATCACTCTCAGTCTCTCTCAGACACTCCCTGACATTCTCAGACACTCTCAGACACTCTCTATCACTCTCTGACACACTCTATCACTCTCTGAAACTCACTGAAACTCTCTGACACTCTCTGACACTCTCTGTCACTCTCTGTCACTCTCTGACATTCTCTACCACTCTATAACACTCTCTACAAATCTCTGTCACTCTCTGACACTCTCTGACACTCTCTATCACTCTCTGACACTCTCTGACACGCTCAGACCCCCTCAGACACTCTTGATACTTTCGATTACTGTATGACACTCTCAGACACTCTCTGTTACTTTCTCTCACTCTCCGACACTGTTTGACACTCTCTGACATTCTCTGACACTCTCAGAAACTCTCTGACACTTTCTATCACTCTCTGACACTCTCAGAAACTCTCAGACAGTCTCAGACAATTTATATCACTCTCTTACACTGCCTGACACTCTCTGACACTCTCCGACACTCTCTTTCACTCTCTATCCCTCTATGACACTCTCTGACACTCTCAGACACTCTCTGACACTCTCAGACACAGTTTGACACTCTCTGACACTCTGAGACACTCTCTGACACTCTCTGTCACTCTCTGACACTCTCTATCACTCTCTATAACTCTCTGAAACTCTTTGACACTCTCAGGCACTCTCTGACACTTTCTAACACTCTCTGAAACTCTCAGTCACTTTTTATCACTCTCTCACACTCTCAGACACTCTCTCACACTCTCTATCACTCTCTGACACTCTCTGACACTTTCTATCACTATCTGACACTCTCAGACACTCTCAGACACATTCAATCTCTCCTTGACACTCTCTGACACACTCAGAGACTCTCAGGCAGTCTCAGACGCTCTCTATCACTCTCTGCCACTGTTTGACACTCTCTGACACTTTCAGACACTCTCAGACACTCCCTGACACTCTCAGACACTTTCTAACACTCTCTGACACTGTCTGACACTCTCTGACACTCTCAGACACTCTCAGACACTCCCGAACACTCTCTGAGACTCTCTGACACTCTCACACCCTCTCTGACACTCTCAGGTACTCTCAGACACTCTCCATCACTCTCCATCACTCTCCGACACTCTCTCATTATCTCTATCACTCTCTGACACTCTCAGACACTCTCTGGGGTGCTCTGACCCTCTCTATCACTTTCTGACACTCTCTGACATTCTCAGACTCTCTCAGACACTCTCAGACACTCTGTGACACACTCTGACACTCTCTGACACTCTCAGACACTCTCTTTCGCTGTCTATCACTCTATGACACTCCATATCACTCCCTGACACTCTCAGATTCTGTCTGACAATCTCTTTCACTCTCCATCACTCTCTGACACTCCCTGAAACTCTCAGACACTCTCTGACACTCTCTGACACCTCAGACATCTCTACAACTCTCGATCACTCTCTGATACTCTCTATCACTCTCTGACACTCTCTGATGCACTCTGAAACTCTCAGACACTCTCTATCACTCTCTTTCAATCTCTTTCACTCTCCATCACTCTCTGACACTCTCTGACACTCTCAGACACTCTCTGACACTCTCTGACACCTCAGACATCTCTACAACTCTCCATCACTCTCTGATACTCTCTATCACTCTCTGAAACTCTCTGATACACTCTGACACTCTCAGACACTCTCTGACTCTCTCTGACACTCTCTGATACACTCTGACACTCTCAGACACTCTCTGACACACTGCATCACTCTCAGACATTCTCTGACACTTCTATCACACTCTGACACTCTCTATCACTCTCTGACAATCTCTGATACTCTGATACACCCTGAAACTCTCAGACACTCTCTGACACTCTCTACACACTCTGACACTCTCTGAAACTCTCTGATAAACTCTGACACTCTCAGACACTCTCTGACACTCTGTATCACTCTCTGACACTCTCTGACACTCTCTATCACTCTCAGACACCCTCTCACACTCTCTGACACTCTCTGGCATTCTATATCACTCTCTGACCCTCTCTAACACACTCTGACAATCACAGACACTCTCTGACACTCTCTGATACTCTCTATCACTCTCTGATACTCTCTGATACTCTCAGACACTCTCTGACACTCTCTGGCACTCTCTCGCACTCTCTGACACTCTATGTCACTCTCTGACACTCTCTATCTCTCTCTGACACTCTCTGAAACTCTCTATCACTCTCTGACACACTCTGACACTCTCTGACACTCTCTGACACTCTCTGACACTCTCTATCACTCTCTGACACTCTCTGACTCTCCCTGACACTCTCTGTCGCTCTCGGATACACTCTGACACTCGCTGACACTCTTAGACTCTCTCTGACACTCTCTTTCTCACGCTATCACTCTCTGACACACTCGATCACACACTGACACTCGCTGACACTCCCTTGCACCCTCTGACACTCTCTGGCATTCTCTGGCACTCTCCGGCACTCTATATCACTCTCTGACACTCTCCATCACTCTCTGACGCTCTCTGACACTCTCGATCACTCTCCATCACTCTCCATCACTCTCCATCACTCTCTATCACTCTCTGACACACTCTGACACTCTCAGACACTCTCCATCACTCTATGACACTCTCTATCACTCTCTGACACTCTCTATCACTCTCTGAAACTCTCTGACAATCCCTGACACTCTCTGTCGCTCTCGGATACTCTCAGACACTTTCCATCACTCTCTGACACTCTCAGACTCTCTCTGAAAATCTCTTTCACACTCTATCACTCTCTGACACACTCTCTCACTCTCTGACACACTCTGACACTCTCTATCACTCTCTGACAATCTCTGACACTCTCTGATACACTCTGACACTCTCACACTCTATCACTCACTGACACTCTCTGACACTCTCAGACACTCTCTTTCGCTCTCTACCACTCTATGTCACTCCCTATCACTCCCTGACACTCTCAGATTCTGTCTGACAATCTCTTTCACTCTCCATCACTCTCTGACACTCTCTGACACTCTCTGACACTCTCAGACACTGTCTGACACTCTCTGACATCTCAGACATCTCTACCACTCTCTATCACTCTCTGATACTCTCCATCACTCTCTGACACTCTCTGATACACTCTGAAACTCTCACATACTCTCTGACACTCTCTATCACTCTCCAACACTCTCTGAAACTCTCTGATACACTCTGACACTCTCAGATTGTCTCTGACACTCTGCATCACTCTCTGACACTCACTGACACTCTCTATCACTCTCTGAGACTCTCTGACACTCTCTGATACACTCTGACACTCTCAGACAGTCTCTGACACTTCTATCACTCTCTGACACACTCTGACACTCTCTATCACTCTCTGACAATCTCTGACACTCTCAGACACTCTCAGACACTCCCTGACACTGTCTGAGACTCTCAGACACTCTCACACCCTCTCTGACACACTCTGACACTCTCAGGCACTCTCAGACACCCTCTATCACTCTCCATCACTCTCCGACACTCTCTCATACTCTCTATCACTCTCTGAAACTCTCAGGCACACTTTGGGACTCTCTGACACTCTCTATCACTTTCTGAAAATCTCTGACACTCTCTGATACACTCTGAAACTCTCAGACAGTCTCTGACACTTCTATCATTCTCTTACAATCTCTTTCACTCTCTGACAATCTCTGACACTCTCTGAAACTCTCAGACACTCTCTGACAGTCTCTATCACTCTCTGACACTCTCTGAAAATCTCTGATACACTCTGACACTCTCAGACACTCTCTGACACTCTGATTCGCTCTCTGACACTCTCTGACACTCTCTATCACTCTCAGGCACCGTCTCACACTCGCTGACACTCTCTGGCATTCTATATCACTCTCTGACACACTCTAACACACTCTGACACTCACAGACACTCTCAGACACCCTCTGTCTCTCTCTGATACTCTCTGTCTCTCTCTGATACTCTCTGACACTCTCAGACACTCTCTGACACTCTCTGGCACTCTCTCGCACTCTCTGGCACTCTATGACACTCTCTATCTCTCTCTGACACTCTCTGAAACTCTCTAACACTCTCTGACACACTCTGACACTCTCGATAACTCTCTGACACGCTCTGACACTCTCTGACACTCTCTGTCGCTCTCGGATACACTCTGACACTCGCTGACACTCTCAGACTTTCTCTGACACTCTCAGAAACTCTCTGACACTTTCTATCACTCTCTGACACTCTCAGAAACTCTCAGACAGTCTCAGACAATTTATATCACTCTCTTACACTGCCTGACACTCTCTGAAACTCTCTGACACTCTCTTTCACTCTCTATCCCTCTATGACACTCTCTGACACTCACAGACACTCTCTGACACTCTCAGACACAGTTTGACACTCTCTGACACTCTGAGACACTCTCTGACACTCTCTGTCACTCTCTGACACTCTCTATAACTCTCTATAACTCTCTGAAACTCTTTGACAATCTCAGGCACTCTCTGACCCTTTCTAACACTCTCTGAAACTCTCAGACACTTTTTATCACTCTCTCACACTCTCAGACACTCTCTCACACTCTCTATCACTCTCTGACACTCTCTGACACTTTCTATCACTATCTGACACTCTCAGACACTCTCAGACACATTCAATCTCTCCTTGACACTCTCTGACACTCTCAGAGACTCTCAGGCAGTCTCAGACGCTCTCTATCACTCTCTGCCACTGTTTGACACTCTCTGACACTTTCAGACACTCTCAGACACTGCCTGACACTCTCAGACACTTTCTAACACTCTCTGACACTGTCTGACACTCTCTGACACTCTCAGACAATCTCAGACACTCCCGAACACTCTCTGAGACTCTCTGACACTCTCACACCCTCTCTGACACACTCTGACACTCTCAGGTACTCTCAGACACTCTCCATCACTCTCCATCACTCTCCGACACTCTCTCATTATCTCTATCACTCTCTGACACTCTCAGACACTCTCTGGGGCGCTCTGACACTCTCTATCACTTTCTGACACTCTCTGACATTCTCAGACTCTCTCAGACACTCTCAGACACTCTCAGACACTCTGTGACACACTCTGACACTCTCTGACACTCTCAGACACTCTCTTTCGCTGTCTATCACTCTATGACACTCCATATCACTCCCTGACACTCTCAGATTCTGTCTGACAATCTCTTTCACTCTCCATCACTCTCTGACACTCCCTGAAACTCTCAGACACTCTCTGACACTCTCTGACACCTCAGACATCTCTACAACTCTCGATCACTCTCTGATGCTCTCTATCACTCTCTGACACTCTCTGATGCACTCTGAAACTCTCAGACACTCTCTATCACTCTCTTTCAATCTCTTTCACTCTCCATCACACTCTGACACTCCCTGACACTCCCTGACACTCCCTGACACTCTCAGACACTCTCTGACACTCTCTGACACTCTCTGATACACTCTGACACTCTCAGACACTCTCTGACACACTGCATCACTCTCAGACATTCTCTGACACTTCTATCACACTCTGACACTCTCTATCACTCTCTGACAATCTCTGACACTCTCTGATACACTCTGAAACTCTCAGACACTCTCTGACACTCTCTTTCAATCTCTTTCACTCTCCATCACTCTCTGACACTCCCTGACACTCTCAGACACTCTCTGACACTCTCTGACACCTCAGACAGCTCTACAACTCTCCATCACTCTCTGATACTCTCTATCACTCTCTGAAACTCTCTGATACACTCTGACACTCTCAGACACTCTCTGACACTCTCTGAAACTCTCTGATAAACTCTGACACTCTCAGACACTCACTATCACTCTCTGACACTCACTATCACTCTCTAACACTCTCTCACACTCTCTGACACTCTCTGAAACTCTCTATCTCTCTCTGAAACTCTCTATCACTCTCTGACTCTCTCTGACACTCTCAGACACTCTCAGACACTCACTATCACTCTCGGATACTCTCTGACACTCACTATCACTCTCTGATACTCTCTGATACTCACTATCACTCTCTGACCCTCTCTGACACTCACTATCACTGTCTGACACTCTCTATCACTCTCTTACACTCTCAAACACTTACTATCACTCTCTGACACACTCTATCACTCTCTATCACTCTCTGACACTCTCTGACACTCTCTATCACTCTCTGACACTCTCTGATACTCTCAGACACTCACAGACGCTCACTATCACTCTCCGACACTCTCTGACTCTCTCTGACACTCTCTGACACTCATGGACACTCACAGACACTCTCTGACACTCTCTATCACTCTCTATCACTCTCTATCACTCTCTGACACACTCTGACACTCACTATCTCTCTCTGACACTCACTATCTCTCTTTGACACACTCTATCACTCTCAGACACTCTCTATCACTCTCTGACACTCTCAGACACTCACTATCACTCTCTGACACTCACTATCACTCTCGAACACTCTCTCACACTCTCTGACACTCTCTGAAACTCTCTATCTCTCTCTGAAACTCTCTATCACTCTCTGACTCTCTCTGACACTCTCAGACACTCTCAGACACTCACTATCACTCTCTGATACTCTCTGACACTCACTGTCACTCTCTGACAATCTCTGAAACTCTCTAACACTCTCTGACACTCTCTGACACTCTCTGACACTCTCACTATCACTCTCTGACACTCTCTGACACTCTCTGACACTCTCTATCACTCTCTGACACTCTCTGTCACTCTCTGACACTCACAGACACTCACTATCACTCTCTGATACTCTCTATCACTCTCAGACACTCTCAGACACTCACTATCACTCTCTGACACTCTCTATCTCTCTCAGACACTCTCAGACACTCACTATCACTCTCTGACACTCTCTATCTCTCTCTGACACTCTCTATCACTCTCTATCACTCTCTATCACTCTCTGACACTCTCTGACACTCACTATCTCTCTCTGACACTCACTATCTCTCTCTGACACACTCTATCACTCTCAGACACTCTCTATCACTCTCAGACACTCTCAGACACTCAATATCACTCTCTGACACTCACGATCACTCTCTAACACTCTCTCACACTCTCTGACACTCTCTGAAACTCTCTATCTCTCTCTGAAACTCTCTATCACTCTCTGACTCTCTCTGACACTCTCAGACACTCTCAGACACTCACTATCACTCTCTGATACTCTCTGGCACTCACTGTCACTCTCTGACACTCTCTGAAACTCTCTAACACTCTCTGACACTCTCTGACACTCTCTGACACTCTCTGACACTCTCACTATCACTCTCTGACACTCTCTGACACTCTCTGACACTCTCTATCACTCTCTGACACTCTCTCTTACTCTCTGACACTCACTATCACTCTCAGTCACTCACTATCACTCTCTGATACTCTCTGACACTCACTGTCACTCTCTGACACTCTCTATGTATCTCTGACACTCTCTGACTCTCACTATCAAACTCTGACAGTCTCTATCACTTTTAGACACTCTCTATCACTCTCAGACACTCTCAGACACTCACTATCACTCTCTGACACTCACTATCACTCTCTGACACTCTCTCACACTCTCTGAAACTCTCTATCTCACTCTGACACTCTCTATCACCCTCTGACACTGTCTGACACTCTCAATCACTCTCTGACACTCTCTGACACTTTCAGACACTCTCAGACACACACTATCACTCTCTGACACTCTCTATCACTCTCTGACACTCTCTATCACTCTCTGACACTCACAGGCACTCACTATCACTCTCTGATACTCTCTATCACTCTCAGACACTCTCAGACACACACTATCACTCTCTGACACTCTCTATCTCTCTTAGACACTCTCAAACACTCACTATCACTCTCTGACACTCTCTATCTCTCTCTGACACTCTCTATCACTCTCTATCACTCTCTATCGCTCATGACAATCTCTGACACTCACTATCTCTCTCTGACACTCACTATCTCTCTCTGACACACTCTATCACTCTCAGCCACTCTCTATCACTCTCAGACACTCTCAGACACTCACTATCACTCTCTGACACTCACTATCACTCTATAACACTCTCTCACACTCTCTGACACTCTCTGAAACACTCTATCTCTCTCTGAAACTCTCTATCACTCTCTGACTCTCTCTGACACTCTCAGACACTCTCAGACACTCACTATCACTCTCTGATACGCTCTGACACTCACTATCACTCTCTGACACTCTCTATCACTCTCTGACACTCTCTGACACTCACTATCACTCTCTGACCCTCTCTGACACTCACTATCACTGTCTGACACTCTCTATCACTCTCGTACACTCTCAGACACTCTCAGACACTCACTATCACTCTCTGACACTCACTATCACTCTCTGACACTCTCTCACACTCTCTCACACTCTCTCACACTCTCTGAAACTCTCTATCTCACTCTGACACTCTCTATCACTCTCTGACACTGTCTGACACTCTCAATCACTCTCTGACACTCTCTGACACTTTCAGACACTCTCAGACACTCACTATCACTCTCTGATACTCTCTGACGCTCACTATCACTCTCTGATACTCTCTGACGCTCACTATCACTCTCTGATACTCTCTGACACTCAATATCACTCTTTGACATTCTCTATCACTCTCTGACACTCTCTGACACTCACTATCACTCTCTGACACTCTCTATCACTCTCTGACACTCTCTATCACTCTCTGACACTCACAGACACTCACTATCACTCTCTGATACTCTCTATCACTCTCAGACACTCTCAGACACTCTCAGACACTCACTATCACTCTCTGACACTCTCTATCTCTCTCAGACACTCTCAGACACTCACTATCACTCTCTGAGACTCTATATCTCTCCCTGACACTCTCTTTCACTCTCTATCACTCTCTATCACTCTCTATCACTCTCTGACACTCTCTGACACTCACTATCTCTCTCTGACACTCTCTATCTCTCTCTGACACACTCTATCACTCTCAGACACTCTCTATCACTCTCAGACACTCTCAGACACTCACTATCACTCTCTGACACTCTCTCACACTCTCTGACACTCTCTGAAACTCTCTATCTCTCTCTGAAACTCTCTATCACTCTCTGACTCTCTCTGACACTCTCAGACACTCTCAGACACTCACTATCACTCTCTGATACTATCTGACACTCACTATCACTCTCTGATACTCTCTGACACTCACTATCACTCTCTGACCCTCTCTGACACTCACTATCACTGTCTGACACTCTCTATCACTCTCTTACACTCTCAGACACTTACTATCACTCTCTGACACTCCCTATCACTCTCTGACACTCTCTGACACTCTCTATCACTCTCTGACACTCTCTGATACTCTCAGACACTCACAGACACTCACTATCACTCTCTGACACTCTCTGACTCTCTCTGACACTCTCTGACACTCATGGACACTCACAGACACTCTCTGACACACTCTATCACTCTCAGACACTCTCTATCACTCGCAGACACTCTCAGGCACTCACTATCACTCTCTGACACTCACTATCACTCTCTAACACTCTCTCACACTCTCTGACACTCTCTGAAACTCTCTATCTCTCTCTGAAACTCTCAATCACTCTCTGACTCTCTCTGACACTCTCAGAAACTCTCTGACACTCACTGTCACTCTCTGACACTCTCTGACACACTCACTATCACTCTCAGACAGTCACTATCACTCTCTGATACTCTCTGACACTCACTATCACTCTCTGACACTCTCTATCTATCTCTGACGCTCTTTGACTCTCACTATCACTCTCTGACAGTCTCTTTCACTCTCAGACACTCTCTATCACTCTCTGACACTCACGATCACTCTCTGACACTCTCTCACACTCTCTGAAACTCTCTATCTCACTCTGACACTCTCTATCACTCTCTGACACTCTCTGACACTTTCAGACACTCTCAGACACTCACTATCACTCTCTGACACTCTCTATCACTCTCTGACACTCTCTATCACTCTCTGACACTCACAGGCACTCACTATCACTCTCTGATACTCTCTATCACTCTCAGACACTCTCAGACACTCACTATCACTCTCTGACACTCTCTATCTCTCTTCGACACTCTCAGACACTCACTATCACTCTCTGACACTCTCTATCTCTCTCTGACACTGTCTAACACTCTCTATCACTCTCTATAACTCTCAGACACTCTCTATCGCTCTCAGACACTCTCAGACACTCACTATCACTCTCTGACTATCACTATCACTCTCTGACACTCTCTCACACTCTCAGACACTCTCAGACACTCACTATCACTCTCTGACACTCACGATCACTCTCTGACACTCTCTGACACTCTCTCACACTCTCTGAAACTCTCTATCTCACTCTGACACTCTCTATCACTCTCTGACACTGTCTGACACTCTCAATCACTCTCTGACACTCTCTGACACTTTCAGACACTCTCAGACACTCACTATCACTCTCTGACACTCTCTATCACTCTCTGACACTCTCTATCACTCTCTGACACTCACAGGCACTCACTATCACTCTCTGATACTCTCTATCACTCTCAGACACTCTCAGACACTCACTATCACTCTCTGACACTCTCTATCTCTCTTCGACACTCTCAGACACTCACTATCACTCTCTGACACTCTCTATCTCTCTCTGACACTCTCTATCACTCTCTATAACTCTCTATAACTCTCAGACACTCTCTATCACTCTCAGACACTCTCAGACACTCACTAACACTCTCTGACTATCACTATCACTCTCTGACACTCTCTCACACTCTCTGACACTCTCTGAAACACTCTATCTCTCTCTGAAACTCTCTATCACTCTCTGACTCTCTCTGACACTCTCAGACACTCTCAGACACTCACTATCACTCTCTGATACTCTCTGACACTCACTATCACTCTCTGACACTCTCACTATCACTCTCTGATACTCTCTGACACTCACTATCACTCTCTGACCCTCTCTGACACTCACTATCACTGTCTGACACTCTCTATCACTCTCTTACACTCTCAGACACTCACTATCACTCTCTGACACTCACTATCACTCTCTAACACTCTCTCACACTCTCTGACACTCTCTGAAACACTCTATCTCTCTCTGACACTCTCTGAAACACTCTATCTCTCTCTGAAACTCTCTATCACTCTCTGACTCTCTCTGACACTCTCAGACACTCTCAGACACTCACTATCACTCTCTGATACTCTCTGACACTCTCTGACACTCTCTGACACTCACTATCACTGTCTGACGCTCTCTATCACTCTCTGACACTCACAGACACTCACTATCACTCTCTGATACTCTCTATCACTCTCAGACACTCTCAGACACTCACTATCACTCTCTGACACTCTCTATCTCTCTCAGACACTCTCAGACACTCACTATCACTCTCTGAGACTCTCTATCTCTCTCTGACACTCTCTATCACTCTCTATCACTCTCTATCACTCTCTGACACTCTCTGACACTCACTATCTCTCTCTGACACTCTCTATCTCTCTCTGACACACTCTATCACTCTCAGACACTCTCTATCACTCTCAGACACTCTCAGACACTCACTATCACTCTCTGACACTCACTATCACTCTCTAACACTCTCTCACACTCTCTGACACTCTCTGAAACTCTCTATCTCTCTCTTAAACTCTCTATCACTCTCTGACTCTCTCTGACACTCTCAGAGACTCTCAGACACTCACTATCACTCTCTGATACTCTCTGACACTCACTATCACTCTCTGATACTCTGTGACACTCAATATCACTCTCTGACCCTCTCTGACACTCACTATCACTGTCTGACACTCTCTATCACTCTCTTACCCTCTCAGACTCTTACTATCACTCTCTGACACTCTCTATCACTCTCTGAAAATCTCTGACACTCTCTATCACTCTCTGACACTCTCTGACTCTCTCTGACACTCTCTGACACTCATGGACACTCACAGACACTCTCTGACACTCTCTATCACTCTCTATCACTCTCTATCACTCTCTGACACACTCTGACACTCACTATCTCTCTCTGACACTCACTATCTCTCTCTGACACACTCTATCACTCTCAGACAGTCTCTATCACTCTCAGACACTCTCAGACACTCACTATCACTCTCTGACACTCACTATCACTCTCTAACACTCTCTCACACTCTCTGACACTCTCTATCTCTCTCTGAAACTCTCTATCACTCTCTGACTCTCTCTGACACTCTCAGACACTCACTATCACTCTCTGACCCTCTCTGACACTCACTATCACTGTCTGACACTCTCTATCACTCTCTTACACTCTCAGACACTCTCAGACACTCACTATCACTCTCTGACACTCACTATCACTCTCTAACACTCTCTCACTCTCTCTGACACTCTCTGAAACACTCTATCTCTCTCTGACACTCTCTGAAACACTCTATCTCTCTCTGAAACTCTCTATCACTCTCTGATACTCTCTGACACTCTCTGACACTCTCTGACACTCACTATCACTGTCTGACGCTCTCTATCACTCTCTGACACTCACAGACACTCACTATCACTCTCTGATACTCTCTATCACTCTCAGACACTCTCAGACACTCACTATCACTCTCTGACACTCTCTATCTCTCTCAGACACTCTCAGACACTCACTATCACTCTCTGAGACTCTCTATCTCTCTCTGACACTCTCTATCACTCTCTATCACTCTCTATCACTCTCTGACACTCTCTGACACTCACTATCTCTCTCTGACACTCTCTATCTCTCTCTGACACACTCTATCACTCTCAGACACTCTCTATCACTCTCAGACACTCTCAGACACTCACTATCACTCTCTGACACTCACTATCACTCTCTAACACTCTCTCACACTCTCTGACACTCTCTGAAACTCTCTATCTCTCTCTGAAACTCTCTATCACTCTCTGACTCTCTCTGACACTCTCAGAGACTCTCAGACACTCACTATCACTCTCTGATACTCTCTGACACTCACTATCACTCTCTGATACTCTCTGACACTCACTATCACTCTCTGACCCTCTCTGACACTCACCATCACTGTCTGACACTCTCTATCACTCTCTTACCCTCTCAGACACTTACTATCACTCTCTGACACTCTCTGACACTCTCTATCACTCTCTGACACTCTCTGATACTCTCAGACACTCACAGACACTCACTATCACTCTCTGACACTCTCTGACTCTCTCTGACACTCTCTGACACTCATGGACACTCACAGACACTCTCTGACACTCTCTATCACTCTCGATCACTCTCTATCACTCTCTGACGCACTCTGACACTCACTATCTCTCTCTGACACTCACTATCTCTCTCTGACACACTCTATCACTCTCAGACACTCTCTATCACTCTCAGACACTCTCAGACACTCACTATCACTCTCTGACTATCACTATCACTCTCTCACACTCTCTCACACTCTCTGACACTCTCTGAAACACTCTATCTCTCTCTGAAACTCTCTATCACACTCTGACTCTCTCTGACACTCTCAGACACTCTCAGACACTCACTATCACTCTCTGATACTCTCTGACACTCACTGTCACTCTCTGACACTCTCTATCACTCTCAGACACTCTCTGACACTCACTATCACTCTCTGACCCTCTCTGACACTCACTATCACTGTCTGACACTCTCTATCACTCTCTTACACTCTCAGACAATCTCAGACACTCACTATCACTCTCTGACACTCACTATCACTCTCTAACACTCTCTCACACTCTCTGACACTCTCTGAAACACTCTATCTCTCTCTGAAACTCTCTGAAACACTCCATCTCTCTCTGAAGCTCTCTATCACTCTCTGACTCTCTTTGACACTCTCAGACACTCACTATCACTCTCTGATACTCTCTGACACTCACTATCACTCTCTGATACTCTCTGACACTCTCTGAAACACTCTATCTCTCTCTGAAACTCTCTATCACTCTCTGACTCTCTCTGACACTCTCAGACACTCTCAGACACTCACTATCACTCTCTGATACGCTCTGACACTCACTATCACTCTCTGACACTCTCTATCACTCTCTGACACTCTCTGACACTCACTATCACTCTCTGACCCTCTCTGACACTCACTATCACTGTCTGACACTCTCTATCACTCTCGTACACTCTCAGACACTCTCAGACACTCACTATCACTCTCTGACACTCACTATAACTCTCTGACACTCTCTCACACTCTCTCACACTCTCTCACACTCTCTGAAACTCTCTATCTCACTCTGACACTCTCTATCACTCTCTGACACTGTCTGACACTCTCAACCACTCTCTGACACTCTCTGACACTTTCAGACACTCTCAGACACTCACTATCACTCTCTGATACTCTCTGACGCTCACTATCACTCTCTGATACTCTCTGACGCTCACTATCACTCTCTGATACTCTCTGACACTCAATATCACTCTTTGACACTCTCTATCACTCTCTGACACTCTCTGACACTCTCTGGCACTCACTATCACTCTCTGACACTCTCTATCACTCTCTGACACTCTCTATCACTCTCTGACACTCACAGACACTCACTATCACTCTCTGATACTCTCTATCACTCTCAGACACTCTCAGACACTCTCAGACACTCACTATCACTCTCTGACACTCTCTATCTCTCTCAGACACTCTCAGACACTCACTATCACTCTCTGAGACTCTATATCTCTCTCTGACACTCTCTTTCACTCTCTATCACTCTCTATCACTCTCTATCACTCTCTGACACTCTCTGACACTCACTATCTCTCTCTGACACTCTCTATCTCTCTCTGACACACTCTATCACTCTCAGACACTCTCTATCACTCTCAGACACTCTCAGACACTCACTATCACTCTCTGACACTCTCTCACACTCTCTGACACTCTCTGAAACTCTCTATCTCTCTCTGAAACTCTCTATCACTCTCTGACTCTCTCTGACACTCTCAGACACTCTCAGACACTCACTATCACTCTCTGATACTATCTGACACTCACTATCACTCTCTGATACTCTCTGACACTCACTATCACTCTCTGACCCTCTCTGACACTCACTATCACTGTCTGACACTCTCTATCACTCTCTTACACTCTCAGACACTTACTATCACTCTCTGACACTCTCTATCACTCTCTGACACTCTCTGACACTCTCTATCACTCTCTGACACTCTCTGATACTCTCAGACACTCACAGACACTCACTATCACTCTCTGACACTCTCTGACTCTCTCTGACACTCTCTGACACTCATGGACACTCACAGACACTCTCTGACACACTCTATCACTCTCAGACACTCTCTATCACTCGCAGACACTCTCAGGCACTCACTATCACTCTCTGACACTCACTATCACTCTCTAACACTCTCTCACACTCTCTGACACTCTCTGAAACTCTCTATCTCTCTCTGAAACTCTCAATCACTCTCTGACTCTCTCTGACACTCTCAGACACTCTCAGACACTCACTATCACTCTCTGATACTCTCTGACACTCACTGTCACTCTCTGACACTCTCTGACACACTCACTATCACTCTCAGACAGTCACTATCACTCTCTGATACTCTCTGACACTCACTATCACTCTCTGACACACTCTATCTATCTCTGACGCTCTTTGACTCTCACTATCACTCTCTGACAGTCTCTATCACTCTCAGACACTCTCTATCACTCTCTGACACTCACGATCACTCTCTGACACTCTCTCACACTCTCTGAAACTCTCTATCTCACTCTGACACTCTCTATCACTCTCTGACACTCTCTGACACTTTCAGACACTCTCAGACACTCACTATCACTCTCTGACACTCTCTATCACTCTCTGACACTCTCTATCACTCTCTGACACTCACAGGCACTCACTATCACTCTCTGATTCTCTCTATCACTCTCAGACACTCTCAGACACTCACTATCACTCTCTGACACTCTCTATCTCTCTTCGACACTCTCAGACACTCACTATCACTCTCTGACACTCTCTATCTCTCTCTGACACTCTCTAACACTCTCTATCACTCTCTATAACTCTCAGACACTCTCTATCGCTCTCATACACTCTCAGACACTCACTATCACTCTCTGACTATCACTATCACTCTCTGACACTCTCTCACACTCTCAGACACTCTCAGACACTCACTATCACTCTCTGACACTCACGATCACTCTCTGACACTCTCTCACACTCTCTCACACTCTCTGAAACTCTCTATCTCACTCTGACACTCTCTATCACTCTCTGACACTGTCTGACACTCTCAATCACTCTCTGACACTCTCTGACACTTTCAGACACTCTCAGACACTCACTATCACTCTCTGACACTCTCTATCACTCTCTGACACTCTCTATCACTCTCTGACACTCACAGGCACTCACTTTCACTCTCTGATACTCTCTATCACTCTCAGACACTCTCAGACACTCACTATCACTCTCTGACACTCTCTATCTCTCTTCGACACTCTCAGACACTCACTATCACTCTCTGACACTCTCTATCTCTCTCTGACACTCTCTATCACTCTCTATCACTCTCTATAACTCTCAGACACTCTCTATCACTCTCAGACACTCTCAGACACTCACTATCACTCTCTGACTATCACTATCACTCTCCGACACTCTCTCACACTCTCTGACACTCTCTGAAACACTCTATCTCTCTCTGAAACTCTCTATCACTCTCTGACTCTCTCTGACACTCTCAGACACTCTCAGACACTCACTATCACTCTCTGATACTCTCTGACACTCACTATCACTCTCTGACACTCTCACTATCACTCTCTGACACTCTCTGACACTCACTATCACTCTCTGACCCTCTCTGACACTCACTATCACTGTCTGACACTCTCTATCACTCTCTTACACTCTCAGACACTCACTATCACTCTCTGACACTCACTATCACTCTCTAACACTCTCTCACACTCTCTGACACTCTCTGAAACACTCTATCTCTCTCTGACACTCTCTGAAACACTCTATCTCTCTCTGAAACTCTCTATCACTCTCTGACTCTCTCTGACACTCTCAGACACTCTCAGACACTCACTATCACTCTCTGATACTCTCTGACACTCTCTGACACTCTCTGACACTCACTATCACTGTCTGACGCTCTCTATCACTCTCTGACACTCACAGACACTCACTATCACTCTCTGATACTCTCTATCACTCTCAGACACTCTCAGACACTCACTATCACTCTCTGACACTCTCTATCTCTCTCAGACACTCTCAGACACTCACTATCACTCTCTGAGACTCTCTATCTCTCTCTGACACACTCTATCACTCTCTATCACTCTCTATCACTCTCTGACACTCTCTGACACTCACTATCTCTCTCTGACACTCTCTATCTCTCTCTGACACACTCTATCACTCTCAGACACTCTCTATCACTCTCAGACACTCTCAGACACTCACTATCACTCTCTGACACTCACTATCACTCTCTAACACTCTCTCACACTCTCTGACACTCTCTGAAACTCTCTATCTCTCTCTTAAACTCTCTATCACTCTCTGACTCTCTCTGACACTCTCAGAGACTCTCAGACACTCACTATCACTCTCTGATACTCTCTGACACTCACTATCACTCTCTGATACTCTCTGACACTCAATATCACTCTCTGACCCTCTCTGACACTCACTATCACTGTCTGACACTCTCTATCACTCTCTTACCCTCTCAGACACTTACTATCACTCTCTGACACTCTCTATCACTCTCTGACACTCTCTGACACTCTCTATCACTCTCTGACACTCTCTGACTCTCTCTGACACTCTCTGACACTCATGGACACTCACAGACACTCTCTGACACTCTCTATCACTCTCTATCACTCTCTATCACTCTCTGACACACTCTGACACTCACTATCTCTCTCTGACACTCACTATCTCTCTCTGACACACTCTATCACTCTCAGACAGTCTCTATCACTCTCAGACACTCTCAGACACTCACTATCACTCTCTGACACTCACTATCACTCTCTAACACTCTCTCACACTCTCTGACACTCTCTATCTCTCTCTGAAACTCTCTATCACTCTCTGACTCTCTCTGACACTCTCAGACACTCTCTATCACTCTCTGACACTGTCTGACACTCTCAATCACTCTCTGACACTCTCTGACACTTTCAGACACTCTCAGACACTCACTATCACTCTCTGACACTCTCTATCACTCTCTGACACTCTCTATCACTCTCTGACACTCACAGGCACTCACTATCACTCTCTGATACCCTCTATCACTCTCAGACACTCTCAGACACTCACTATCCCTCTCTGACACTCTCTATCTCTCTTCGACACTCTCAGACACTCACTATCACTCTCTGACACTCTCTATCTCTCTCTGACACTCTCTACCACTCTCTATCACTCTCTATAACTCTCAGACACTCTCTATCACTCTCAGACACTCTCAGACACTCACTATCACTCTCTGTCTATCACTATCACTCTCTGACACTCTCTCACACTCTCTGACACTCTCTGAAACACTCTATCTCTCTCTGAAACTCTCTATCACTCTCTGACTCTCTCTGACACTCTCAGACACTCACTATCACTCTCTGATACTCTCTGACACTCACTATCACTCTCTGACACTCTCTATCACTCTCTGACACTCTCTGACACTCACTATCACTCTCTGACCCTCTCTGACACTCACTATCACTGTCTGACACTCTCTATCACTCTCTTACACTCTCAGACACTCTCAGACACTCACTATCACTCTCTGACACTCACTATCACTCTCTAACACTCTCTCACTCTCTCTGACACTCTCTGAAACACTCTATCTCTCTCTGACACTCTCTGAAACACTCTATCTCTCTCTGAAACTCTCTATCACTCTCTGATACTCTCTGACACTCTCTGACACTCTCTGACACTCACTATCACTGTCTGACGCTCTCTATCACTCTCTGACACTCACAGACACTCACTATCACTCTCTGATACTCTCTATCACTCTCAGACACTCTCAGACACTCACTATCACTCTCTGACACTCTCTATCTCTCTCAGACACTCTCAGACACTCACTATCACTCTCTGAGACTCTCTATCTCTCTCTGACACTCTCTATCACTCTCTATCACTCTCTATCACTCTCTGACACTCTCTGACACTCACTATCTCTCTCTGACACACTCTATCTCTCTCTGACACACTCTATCACTCTCAGACACTCTCTATCACTCTCAGAAACTCTCAGACACTCACTATCACTCTCTGACACTCACTATCACTCTCTAACACTCTCTCACACTCTCTGACACTCTCTGAAACTCTCTATCTCTCTCTGAAACTCTCTATCACTCTCTGACTCTCTCTGACACTCTCAGAGACTCTCAGACACTCACTATCACTCTCTGATACTCTCTGACACTCACTATCACTCTCTGATACTCTCTGACACTCACTATCACTCTCTGACCCTCTCTGACACTCACCATCACTGTCTGACACTCTCTATCACTCTCTGATACTCTCTGACACTCTCTGACACTCTCTGACACTCACTATCACTGTCTGACGCTCTCTATCACTCTCTGACACTCACAGACACTCACTATCACTCTCTGATACTCTCTATCACTCTCAGACACTCTCAGACACTCACTATCACTCTCTGACACTCTCTATCTCTCTCAGACACTCTCAGACACTCACTATCACTCTCTGAGACTCTCTATCTCTCTCTGACACTCTCTATCACTCTCTATCACTCTCTATCACTCTCTGACACTCTCTGACACTCACTATCTCTCTCTGACACACTCTATCTCTCTCTGACACACTCTATCACTCTCAGACACTCTCTATCACTCTCAGACACTCTCAGACACTCACTATCACTCTCTGACACTCACTATCACTCTCTAACACTCTCTCACACTCTCTGACACTCTCTGAAACTCTCTATCTCTCTCTGAAACTCTCTATCACTCTCTGACTCTCTCTGACACTCTCAGAGACTCTCAGACACTCACTATCACTCTCTGATACTCTCTGACACTCACTATCACTCTCTGATACTCTCTGACACTCACTATCACTCTCTGACCCTCTCTGACACTCACCATCACTGTCTGACACTCTCTATCACTCTCTTACCCTCTCAGACACTTACTATCACTCTCTGACACTCTCTGACACTCTCTATCACTCTCTGACACTCTCTGATACTCTCAGACACTCACAGACACTCACTATCACTCTCTGACACTCTCTGACTCTCTCTGACACTCTCTGACACTCATGGACACTCACAGACACTCTCTGACACTCTCTATCACTCTCGATCACTCTCTATCACTCTCTGACGCACTCTGACACTCACTATCTCTCTCTGACACTCACTATCTCTCTCTGACACACTCTATCACTCTCAGACACTCTCTATCACTCTCAGACACTCTCAGACACTCACTATCACTCTCTGACTATCACTATCACTCTCTCACACTCTCTCACACTCTCTGACACTCTCTGAAACACTCTATCTCTCTCTGAAACTCTCTATCACACTCTGACTCTCTCTGACACTCTCAGACACTCTCAGACACTCACTATCACTCTCTGATACTCTCTGACACTCACTGTCACTCTCTGACACTCTCTATCACTCTCAGACACTCTCTGACACTCACTATCACTCTCTGACCCTCTCTGACACTCACTATCACTGTCTGACACTCTCTATCACTCTCTTACACTCTCAGACAATCTCAGACACTCACTATCACTCTCTGACACTCACTATCACTCTCTAACACTCTCTCACACTCTCTGACACTCTCTGAAACACTCTATCTCTCTCTGAAACTCTCTGAAACACTCCATCTCTCTCTGAAGCTCTCTATCACTCTCTGACTCTCTCTGACACTCTCAGACACTCACTATCACTCTCTGATACTCTCTGACACTCACTATCACTCTCTGATACTCTCTGACACTCACTATCACTCTCTGACCCTCTCTGACACTCACTATCACTGTCTGACACTCTCTATCACTCTCTTACACTCTCAGACACTTACTATTACTCTCTGACACTCTCTATCACTCTCTGACACTCTCTGATACTCTCAGACACTCACAGACACTCACTATCACTCTCTGACAATCTCTATCTCTCTCTGACACCCTCTGTCCGTCTCGGACACTCACAGACACTCTCTGACACTCTCAGACATTCTCATACACTCACTATCACTCTCTGACTACCTCTGACAACCTCTGACACTCTCTGACACTCTCAGACACTCTCAGACACTCACTATCACTCTCTGATACTCTCTGATACACACTATCAATCTCTGACACTCTCTGACACTCACTATCAAACTCTGACACTCTCTATCACTCTCAGACACTCTCGATCACTCTCAGACACTCTCAGACACTCACTATCACTCTCTGACACTCACTATCACTCTCTGACACTCTCTATCACTCTCTGACACTCTCTGACACTCTCTGTCACTCTCTGACACTCTCTGACACTCTCATACACTCTCAGACACTCACTATCACTCTCTGATACTCTCTGACACTCACTATCTCTCTCTGATACTCTCTGACACTCTCTAACAATCTCTGACACTCACTATCACTCTCTGAAACTCTCTGACACTCACAATCACTCTCTGACACACTCTGACACTCTCAGACACTCAGTGTCACTCTCTGACTCTCTCTGACACTCTCTATCACACTCTATCACTCTCTGACACACTCTGACACACTCTATCACTCTCCATCACACTCTGACACTCTCTGACACTCAGAGACACTCACTGTCACTCTCTGACACTCTCTGACACTCACTATTACTCTCTGAAACTCCCTATCACTCTCTGATAGTCTCTGACACTCACTATCACTCTCTGACCCTCTCTGACACTCACTATCACTGTCTGACGCTCTCTATCACTCTCTTACACTCTAAGACACTCTCAGACACTCACTATCACTCTCTGACACTCACTATCACTCTCTGACACTCTCTCACATTCTCTCACACTCTCTGAAACTCTCTATCTCACTCTGACACTCTCTATCACTCTCTGACACTGTCTGACACTCTCAATCACTCTCTGACACTCTCTGACACTTTCAGACACTCTCAGACACTCACTATCACTCTCTGATACTCTCTGACGCTCACTATCACTCTCTGATACTCTCTGACACTCAATATCTCTCTCTGACACTCACTATCACTCTCTGACACTCTCTATCACTCTCTGACACTCTCTATCACTCTCTGACACTCACAGGCACTCACTATCACTCTCTGATACTCTCTATCACTCTCAGAGACTCTCAGACACTCACTATCACTCTCTGACACTCTCTATCTCTCTCAGACACTCTCAGACACTCACTATCACTCTCTGACACTCTCTATCTCTCTCTGACACTCTCTATCACTCTCTATCACTCTCTGACACTCACTATCTCTCTCTGACACTCACTATCTCTCTCTGACACACTCTATCACTCTCAGACACTCTCTATCACTCTCAGACACTCACTATCACTCTCTGACACTCACTATCACTCTCTAACACTCTCTCACACTCTCTGACACTCTCTGAAACTCTCTATCTCTCTCTGAAACTCTCTATCACCCTCTGACTCTCTCTGACACTCTCAGACACTCACTATCACTCTCTGATACTCTCTAACACTCACTATCACTCTCTGATACTCTCTGACACTCACTATCACTCTCTGACCCTCTCTGACACTCACTATCACTGTCTGACACTCTCTATCACTCTCTTACACTCTCAGACACTTACTATCACTCTCTGACACTCTCTATCACTCTCTGACACTCTCTGATACTCTCAGACACTCACAGACACTCACTATCACTGTCTGACACTCTCTATCACTCTCTTACACTCTCAGACACTTACTATCACTCTCTGACACTCTCTATCACTCTCTGACGCTCTCTGACACTCTTAGACACTCTCTGACACTCTCAGACATTCTCATACACTCACTATCACTCTCTGACTACCTCTGACAACCTCTGACACTCTCTGACACTCTCAGACACTCTCAGACACTCACTATCACTCTCTGATACTCTCTGATACACACTATCAATCTCTGACACTCTCTGACACTCACTATCAAACTCTGACACTCTCTATCACTCTCAGACACTCTCGATCACTCTCAGACACTCTCAGACACTCACTATCACTCTCTGACACTCACTATCACTCTCTGACACTCTCTATCACTCTCTGACACTCTCTGACACTCTCTGTCACTCTCTGACACTCTCTGACACTCTCATACACTCTCAGACACTCACTATCACTCTCTGATACTCTCTGACACTCACTATCTCTCTCTGATACTCTCTGACACTCTCTAACACTCTCTGACACGCACTATCACTCTCTGAAACTCTCTGACACTCACAATCACTCTCTGACACACTCTGACACTCTCAGACACTCAGTGTCACTCTCTGACTCTCTCTGACACTCTCTATCACGCTCTATCACTCTCTGACACACTCTGACACACTCTATCACTCTCTATCACACTCTGACACTCTCTGACACTCAGAGACACTCACTGTCACTCTCTGACACTCTCTGACACTCACTATTACTCTCTGAAACTCCCTATCACTCTCTGATACTCTCTGACACTCACTATCACTCTCTGATACTCTCTGACACTCTCTATCACTCTCTGACATGCACTATCACTCTCTGACACACTCTATCACTCTCTATCACACTCTGACACACTCTGACACACAGAGACCCTCACTGTCACTCTCTGACACTCTCTGAAACTCTCTAACACTCTCTGACACTCTCTGACACTCTCTGACACTCTCACTATCACTCTCTGACACTCTCTGACACTCTCTGACACTCTCTATCACTCTCTGACACTCTCTCTTACTCTCTGACACTCACTATCACTCTCAGACACTCACTATCACTCTCTGACTCTCTCTATCTATCTCTGACACTCTCTATCACTCTCAGACAGTCTCAGACACTCACTATCACTCTCTGACACCCATTATCACTCTCTGACACTCTCTCACACTCTCTGAACCTCTCTATCTCACTCTGACACTCTCAGACACTCACCATCACTCTCTGACACTCACTATCACTCTCTGACACTCTCTCACACTCTCTGAAAATCTCTATCTCACTCTGACACTCTCTATCACTCTCTGACACTGTCTGACACTCTCTATCACTCTCTGACACTTTCTGACACTCTCAGACACTCACTATCACTCTCTGATACTCTCTGACGCTCACTATCACTCTCTGATACTCTCTGACACTCAATATCACTCTCTGACACTCTCTATCACTCTCTGACACTCTCTGACACTCTCTGACACTCTCTGGCACTCTCTGGCACTCACTATCACTCTCTGACACTCTCTCTTACTCTCTGACACTCTCTATCACTCTCTGACAAGCACTATCACTCTCTGACACACTCTATCACTCTCTATCACACTCTGACACACTATGACACTCATAGACACTCACTGTCACTCTCTGACACTCTCTGCAACTCTCTAACACTCTCTGACACTCTCTGACACTCTCTGACACTCTCAATATCACTCTCTGACACTCTCTGACACTCTCTGACACTCTCTATCACTCTCTGACTCTCTCTCTTACTCTCTGACACTCACTATCACTCTCAGACACTCACTATCACTCTCTGATACTCGCTGACACTCACTATCACTCTCTGATACTCTCTATCTATCTCTGACACTCTCTATCACTCTCAGACACTCTCAGACACTCACTATCACTCTCTGACACCCATTATCACTCTCTGACACTCTCTCACACTCTCTGAACCTCTCTATCTCACTCTGACACTCTCAGACACTCACTATCACTCTCTGGCACTCACTATCACTCTCTGACACTCTCTCACACTCTCTGAAACTCTCTATCTCACTCTGACACTCTCTATCACTCTCTGACACTGTCTGACACTCTCTATCACTCTCTGACACTTTCAGACACTCTCAGACACTCACTATCACTCTCTGATACTCTCTGACGCTCAATATCACTCTCTGATACTCTCTGACACTCAATATCACTCTCTGACACTCTCTATCACTCTCTGACACTCTCTGACACTCTCTGACACTCTCTGGCACTCACTATCACTCTCTGACACTCTCTATCACTCTCTGACACTCTCTGTCACTCTCTGACACTCTCAGACACTCACTATCACTCTCTGATACTATCGATCACTCTCAGACACTCTCAGACACTCACTATCACTCTCTGACACTCTCTATCTCTCTCTGACACTCTCTATCACTCTCTATCACTCTCTATCACTCTCTGACACTCTCTGACACTCACTATCTCTCTCTGACACTCACTATCTCTCTCTTACACACTCTATCACTCTCAGACACTCTCTATCACTCTCAGACACTCTCAGACACTCTCAGACACTCACTATCACTCTCTGACACTCTCTGACACTCACTATCACTCTCTGAAACTCCCTATCACTCTCTGATACTCTCTGACACTCTCATACACTCTCAGACACTCACTATAACTCTCTGATACTCTCTGACACTCACTATCTCTCTCTGATACTCTCTGACACTCTCTAACACTCTCTGACACGCACTATCACTCTCTGAAACTCTCTGACACTCACAATCACTCTCTGACACACTCTGACACTCTCAGACACTCAGTGTCACTCTCTGAATTTCTCTGACACTCTCTATCACTCTCTATCACTCTCTGACACACTCTGACACACTCTATCACTCTCTATCACACTCTGACACTCTCTGACACTCACTATCACTCTCTGAAACTCCCTATCACTCTCTGATACTCTCTGACACTCACTATCACTCTCTGATACTCTCTGACACTCTCTATCACTCTCTGACACGCACTATCACTCTCTGAAACTCTCTGACACTCACAATCACTCTCTGACACACTCTGACACTCTCAGACACTCAGTGTCAATCTCTGACACTCTCTGACACACTCCATCACTCTCTATCACACTCTGACACACTCTGAAACTCTCTAACACTCTCTGACACTCTCTGACACTCTCTGACACTCTCACTATCACTCTCTGACACTCTCTGACACTCTCAGACACTCACTATCACTCTCTGATACTCTCTGACACTCACTATCACTCTCTGACACTCTCTATCTATCTCTGACACTCTCTATCACTCTCAGACACTCTCAGACGCTCACTGTCACTCTCTGACACTCATTATCAATCTCTGACACTATCTCACATTCTCTGAAACACTCTATATCACTCTGACACTCTCAGACACTCACTATCACTCTCTGACACTCACTATCACTCTCTGACACTCTCTCACACTCTCTGAAACTCTCTATCTCACACTGACACTCTCTATCACTCTCTGACACTGTCTGACACTCTCTATCACTCTCTGACACTCTCTGACACTTTCAGACACTCTCAGACACTCACTATCACTCTCTGATACTCTCTGACGCTCACTATCACTCTCTGATACTCTCTGACAGTCAATATCACTCTCTGACACACTCTATCACTCTCTGACACTCTCTGACACTCTCTGGCACTCACTATCACTCTCTGACACTCTCTATCACTCTCTGACACTCTCTATCACTCTCTGACACTCTCAGACACTCACTATCACTCTTTGATATTCTCTATCACTCTCAGACACTCTCAGACACTCACTATCACTCTCTGACACTCTCTATCACTCTCTGATACACTCTATCACTCTCAGACACTCTCAGACACTCACTATCACTCTCTGACACTCTCTATCTCTCTCTGACACTCTATATCACTCTCTATCACTCTCTATCACTCTCTATCACTCTCTGACACTCTCTGACACTCACTATCTCTCTCTGACACTCACTATCTCTCTCTGACACACTCTATCACTCTCAGACACTCTCTATCACTCTCAGACACTCTCAGACACTCACTATCACTCTCTGACACTCACTATCACTCTCTGACACTCTCTCACACTCTCTGACACTCTCTGAAACTCTCTATCTCTCTCTGAAACTCTCTATCACTCTCTGACACTCTCTGACACTCTCAGACACTCTCAGACACTCACTATTACTCTCTGAAACTCTCTGACACTCACTATCACTCTCTGATACTCTCTGACACTCACAATCACTCTCTGACACTCTCTATCACTCTCTGACACTCTCTGACACTCACTATCACTCTCTGACACTCTCTGACACTCACTATCACTGTCTGACACTCTCTATCACTCTCTTACACTCTCAGAAACTTACTATCACTCTCTGACACTCTCGATCACTCTCTGACACTCTCAGACAATCACTATCACTCTCTGACACTCTCTATCACTCTCTGACACTCTCTGATACTCTCAGACACTCATAGACACTCACTATCACTGTCTGACACTCTCTGACTCTCTCTGACACTCTCTGACACTCTCTGACACTCCCTATCACTCTCTGACACTCTCTGACACTCACTAACACTCTCTGACACTCTCTGACACTCTCTGACACTCTCACTATCACTCTCTGACACTCTCTGACACTCTCTGACATTCTCTATCACTCTCTGACACTCTCTATTACTCTCTGACACTCACTATCACTCTCAGACACTCACTATCACTCTCTGATACTCTCTGACACCCACTATCACTCTCTGACACTCTCTATCTATCTCTGACACGCTCTGACAATCACTGTCACTCTCTGACAGTTTCTATCACTCTCTGACATTCAGTGTCACTCTCTGACACTCTCTGACACTCTCTGATACTCTTATACACTCACAGACACTCACTATCACTCTCTGACACTCTCTGACTCTCTCTGACACTCTCTGACACTCTCTGACACTCAGAGACACTCACTGTCACTCTCTGACACTCTCTGACACTCACTATCACTCTCTGACACTCCCTATCACTCTCTGACACTCTCTGACACTCACTAACACTCTCTGACACTCTCTGACTCTCTCACTATCACTCTCTGACTCTCTCTGACACTCTCTGACATTCTCTATCACTCTCTGACACTCTCTATTACTCTCTGACACTCACTATCACTCTCAGACACTCACTATCACTCTCTGATACTCTCTGACACTCACTGTCACTCTCTGACAGTCTCTATCACTCTCTGACATTCAGTATCACTCTCTGACACTCTCTGAAACTCTCTATCTCTCTCTGACACTCTCTACCACTCTCTGACACTGTCTGACACACTCTGACACTCTCTGTCACTCTCTGACACTCTCTGACACTCTCTGACACTCTCAGACACTAACTATCACTCTCTGATACTCTCTGACGCTCACTATCACTCTCTGATACTCTCTGACACTCAATATCACTCTCTGACACTCTCTATCACTCTCTGACACTCTCTGACACTCTCTGGCACTCACTATCACTCTCTGACTCTCCCTATCACTCTCTGACTCTCTCTATCACTCTCTGACACTCCCAGACACTCACTATCACTCTCTGACACTCTCTATCAGTCTCTGACACACTCTATCACTCTCTGACACTCTCTGACACTCTCTGACACTCTCTATCACTCTCAGACACTCACTATCACTCTCAGACACTCTCTATCTCTCTCTGACACTCTCTATCACTCTCTATCTCTCTCTCACACTCTCTGACACTCACTCTCTCTGTCTGACTCTCTCTATCACTCTCAGACTCTCTCTATCACTCTCAGACACTCTCAGACACTCACTATCACTCTCTGATGCTCACTATCACTCTCTGACAGTCTCGCACACTCTCTGACACTCTCTGACACTCACTGTCACTCTCTGACACTCTCTGACGCTCTCTGACACTCACTATCACTCTCTGACACACTCTGGCACTCTCGACACTCTCTGAAACTCTCTATCACTCTCTATCACTCTCTATCAATCTCTGACACACTCTGACACTCTCTGACACTCTCGGACACTCACTAACACTCTCTGACGCTCTCTGAAACTCTCTAACACTCTCTGACAGTCTCTGACACTCTCACTATCACCCTCTGACACTCTCTGACACTCTCTATCACTCTCTGACACTCTCTATTACACTCTGACACTCACTATCACTCTCAGACACTCACTATCACTCTCTGACACTCTCTGAAACTCTCTAACACTCTCTGACACTCTCTGACACTCTCTGACACTCTCCCTATCACTCTCTGACACTCTCTGACTCTCTCTGACACTCTCTATCACTCTCTGACACTCACTATCACTCTCTGATACTCTCTGACTCTCACTATCACTCTCTGACACTCTCTATCTATCTCTGACACTCTCTGACTCTCACTATCACTCTCTGACAGTCTCTATCACTCTCAGACACTCTCTATCACTCTCAGACACTCTCAGACACTCACTATCACTCTCTGACACTCACTATCACTCTCTGATACTCTCTGACGCTCACTATCACTCTCTGATACTCTCTGACACTCAATATCACTCTCTGACACTCTCTGTCACTCTCTGACACTCTCTGACAATCTCTGACACTCTCTGACACTCTCTGGCACTCACTATCACTCTCTGACACTCTCTATCACTCTCTGACACTCACAGACACTCACTATCACTCTCTGATACTCTCTATCACTCTCAGACACTCTCAGACACTCACTATCACTCTCTGACACTCTCTATCTCTCTCAGACACTCTCAGACACTCACTATCACTCTCTGACACTCTCTATCTCTCTCTGACACTCTCTATCACTCTCTATCACTCTCTATCACTCTCTGACACTCTCAGACACTCACTATCTCTCTCTGACACTCACTATCTCTCTCTGACACACTCTATCACTCTCAGACACTCTCTATCACTCTCAGTCACTCTCAGACACTCACTATCACTCTCTGACACTCACTATCTCTCTCTAACACTCTCTCACACTCTCTGACACTCTCTGAAACACTCGATCTCTCTCTGAAACTCTCTATCACTCTCTGACTCTCTCTGACACTCTCAGACACTCTCAGACACTCACGATCACTCTCTGATACTCTCTGACACTCACTATCACTCTCTGATACTCTCTGACACTTACTATCACTCTCTGACACTCTCTGACACTCACTATCACTCTCTGACCCTCTCTGACACTCACTATCACTGTCTGACACTCTCTCACTCTCTCACACTCTCTCACACTCTCTGAAACTCTCTATCTCACTCTGACACTCTCTATCACTCTCTGACACTGTCTGACACTCTCAATCACTCTCTGACACTTTCAGACACTCTCAGACACTCACTATCACTCTCTGATACTCTCTGACGCTCACTATCACTCTCTGATAGTCTCTGACACTCAATATCACTCTCTGACACTCTCTATCACTCTCTGACACTCTCTATCACTCTCTGACACACTCTATCGCTCTCTATCACACTCTGACACTCTCTGACACTCAGAGACACTCACTGTCACTCTCTGACACTCTCTGACACTCACTATCACTCTCTGAAACTCCCTATCACTCTCTGATACTCTCTGACACTCACTATCACTCTCTGATACTCTCTGACACTCTCAGACACTGTCTCACACTCTCTGAAACTCTCTATCTCACTCTGACCCTCTCTATCACTCTCAGACACTGTCTGACACTCTCTATCACTCTCTGACACTTTCAGACACTCTCTGACACTCTCTATCACTCTCTGACACTCTCTGACACTCTCTGACACTCTCTGGATCTCACTATCACTCTCTGACACTCTCTATCACTCTCTGACACTCTCAGACACTCACTATCACTCTCTGATACTCTCTATCACTCTCAGACACTCTCAGACACTCACTGTCACTCTCTGACACTCTCTGACATTCACTATCACTCTCTGAAACTCCCTATCACTCACTGATACTCTCTGACACTCTCATACACTCTCAGACACTCACTATCACTCTCTGATACTCTCTGACACTCACTATCTCTCTCTGATACTCTCTGACACTCTCTTACACTCTCTGACACGCACTATCACTCTCTGAAACTCTCTGACACTCACAATCACTCTCTGACACAGTCTGACACTCTCAAACACTCAGTGTCACTCTCTGACTCTCTCTGACACTCTCTATCACTCTCTATCACTCTCTGACACACTCTGACACACTCTATCACTCTCTATCACACTCTGACACTCTGACACTCAGAGACACTCACTGTCACTCTCTGACACTCTCTGACACTCACTATCACTCTCTGAAACTCCCTATCACTCTCTGATACTCTCTGACACTCACTATCACTCTCTGATACTCTCTGACACTCTCTTTCACTCTCTGACACGCACTATCACTCTCTGACACTCTCTGACACTCACAATCACTCTCTGACACACTCTGACACTCTCAGACACTCAGTGTCACTCTCTGACACTCTCTGACACACTCCATCACTCTCTATCACACTCTGACACACTCTGACACTCAGAGACACTCACTGTCACTCTCTGACACTCTCTGACACTCTCTGACACTCTCACTATCACTCTCTGACACTCTCTGACACTCTCTGACACTCTCTATCACTCTCTGACACTCTCTCTTACTCTCTGACGCTCACTATCACTCTCAGACACTCACTATCACTCTCTGACACTCACTATCACTCTCTGACACTCTCTATCTATCTCTGACACTCTCTATCACTCTCAGACACTCTCAGACGCTCACTATCAATCTCTGACACTCATTATCACTCTCTGACACTCTCTCACAGTCTCTGAAACTCTCTGTCTCACTCTGACACTCTCAGACACTCACTATCACTCTCTGACACTCACTATCACTCTCTGACACTCTCTCACACTCTCTGACACTCTCTGAAACTCTCTATCTCTCTCTGACACTCTCTATCACTCTCTGACACTCTCTGACACACTCTGACACTCTCTATCACTCTCTGACACTCTCTGACACTCTCTGACTCTCTCATACACTCTCAGACACTCACTATCACTCTCTGATACTCTCTGACACTCAGTATCTCTCTCTGATACTCTCTGACACTCTCTAACACTCTCTGACACGCACTATCACACTCTGAAACTCTCTGACACTCACAATCACTCTCTGACACACCCTGACACTCTCAGACACTCAGTGTCACTCTCTGACTCTCTCTGACACTCTCTATCACTCTCTGACACACTCTGACACTCTCTGTCGCTCTCTATCACACTCTGACACTCTCTGACACTCAGAGACACTCACTGTCACTCTCTGACACTCTCTGACACTCACTATCACTCTCTGAAACTCCCTCTCACTCTCTGATACTCTCTGACACTCACTATCACTCTCTGATACTCTCTGACACTCACTATCACTCTCTAACACGCACTATCACTCTCTGACACGCTCTGACACTCACAATCACTCTCTGACACACTCTGACACTCTCAGACACTCAGTGTCACTCTCTGACACTCTCTGACACACTCTATCACTCTCTACCACACTCTGACACACTCGTACACTCAGAGACACTCACTGTCACTCTCTGACACTCTCTGAAACTCTCTAACACTCTCTGACACTCTCTGACACTCTCTGACACTCTCACTATCACTCTCTGACACTCTCTGACACTCTCTATCACTCTCTGACACTCTCTCTTCCTCTCTGACACTCACTATCACTCTCAGACACTCACTATCACTCTCTGATACTCTCTGACACTCACCATCACTCTCTGACACTCTCTATCTATCTCTGACACTCTCTATCTATCTCTGATACTCTCTATCACTCTCAGACACTCTCAGACACTCACTATCACTCTCTGACACTCATTATCACTCTCTGACACTCATTATCACTCTCTGACACTCTCTCACACTCTCTGAAACTCTCTATCTCACTCTGACACTCTCAGACACTCACTATCACTCTCTGACACTCACTATCACTTTCTGACACTCTCTCACACTCTCTGAAACTCTCTCTCTCACTCTGACCCTCTCTATCAATCTCAGACACTGTCTGACACTCTCTATCACTCTCTGACACTTTCAGACACTCTCAGACACTCACTATCACTCTCTGATACTCTCTGCCACTCAATATCACTCTCTGACACTCAATATCACTCTCTGACATTCTCTGACACTCTCTGGCACTCTCTGGCACTCACGATCACTCTCTGACACTCTCTATCACTCTCTGACACTCTCTATCACTCTCTGACACTCTCAGACACTCACTATCACTCTCTGATACTCTCTATCACTCTCAGACACTCTCAGACACTCACTATCACTCTCTGACACTCTCTATCTCTCTCTGACACTCTCTATCACTCTCTATCACTCTCTGACACTCTCTGACACTCATTATCTCTCTCTGACACTCACTATCTCTCTCTGACACACTCTATCACTCTCAGACACTCTCTATCACTCTCAGACACTCTCAGACACTCACTATCACTCTCTGACACTCTCTGACACACTCTATCACTCTCTGAAACTCCCTATCACTCTCATACACTCTCAGACACTCACTATCACTCTCTGATACTCTCTGACACTCACTATCTCTCTCTGATACTCTCTGACACTCACTATCACTCTCTGACACTCTCCGACACTCTCATACACTCTCAGACACTCACTATCACTCTCTGATACTCTCTGACACTCACTATCTCTCTCTGATACTCTCTGACACTCTCTAACACTCTCTGACATGCACTATCACACTCTGAAACTCTCTGACACTCACACTCACTCTCTGACACACTCTGACACTCTCAGACACTCAGTGTCACTCTCTGACTCTCTCTGACACACTCTATCACTCTCTATCACTCTCTGACACACTCTATCGCTCTCTATCACACTCTGACACTCTCTGACACTCAGAGACACTCACTGTCACTCTCTGACACTCTCTGACACTCACTAACACTCTCTGAAACTCCCTATCACTCTCTGATACTCTCTGACACTCACTATCACTCTCTGATACTCTCTGACACTCTCAGACACTGTCTCACACTCTCTGAAACTCTCTATCTCACTCTGACCCTCTCTATCACTCTCAGACACTGTCTGACACTCTCTATCACTCTCTGACACTTTCAGACACTCTCAGACACTCACTATCACTCTCTGATACTCTCTGACGCTCACTATCACTCTCTGATACTCTCTGACACTCAATATCACTCTCTGACACTCTCAGACACTCACTATCACTCTCTGACACTCATTATCACTCTCTGACACTCATTATCACTCTCTGACACTCTCTCACACTCTCTGAAACTCTCTATCTCACTCTGACACTCTCAGACACTCACTATCACTCTCTGACACTCACTATCACTCTCTGACACTCTCTCACACTCTCTGAAACTCTCTCTCTCACTCTGACCCTCTCTATCAATCTCAGACACTGTCTGACACTCTCTATCACTCTCTGACACTTTCAGACACTCTCAGACACTCACTATCACTCTCTGATACTCTCTGCCACTCAATATCACTCTCTGACACTCAATATCACTCTCTGACATTCTCTGACACTCTCTGGCACTCTCTGGCACTCACGATCACTCTCTGACACTCTCTATCACTCTCTGACACTCTCTATCACTCTCTGACACTCTCAGACACTCACTATCACTCTCTGATACTCTCTATCACTCTCAGACACTCTCAGACACTCACTATCACTCTCTGACACTCTCTATCTCTCTCTGACACTCTCTATCACTCTCTATCACTCTCTGACACTCTCTGACACTCATTATCTCTCTCTGACACTCACTATCTCTCTCTGACACACTCTATCACTCTCAGACACTCTCTATCACTCTCAGACACTCTCTGACACTCACTATCACTCTCTGACACTCTCTGACACACTCTATCACTCTCTGAAACTCCCTATCACTCTCATACACTCTCAGACACTCACTATCTCTCTCTGATACTCTCTGACACTCACTATCACTCTCTGACACTCTCCGACACTCTCATACACTCTCAGACACTCACTATCACTCTCTGATACTCTCTGACACTCACTATCTCTCTCTGATACTCTCTGACACTCTCTAACACTCTCTGACATGCACTATCACACTCTGAAACTCTCTGACACTCACACTCACTCTCTGACACACTCTGACACTCTCAGACACTCAGTGTCACTCTCTGACTCTCTCTGACACACTCTATCACTCTCTATCACTCTCTGACACACTCTATCGCTCTCTATCACACTCTGACACTCTCTGACACTCAGAGACACTCACTGTCACTCTCTGACACTCTCTGACACTCACTAACACTCTCTGAAACTCCCTATCACTCTCTGATACTCTCTGACACTCACTATCACTCTCTGATACTCTCTGACACTCTCAGACACTGTCTCACACTCTCTGAAACTCTCTATCTCACTCTGACCCTCTCTATCACTCTCAGACACTGTCTGACACTCTCTATCACTCTCTGACACTTTCAGACACTCTCAGACACTCACTATCACTCTCTGATACTCTCTGACGCTCACTATCACTCTCTGATACTCTCTGACACTCAATATCACTCTCTGACACTCTCTATCACTCTCTGACACTCTCTGACACTCTCTGACACTCTCTGGATCTCACTATCACTCTCTGACACTCTCTATCACTCTCTGACACTCTCAGACACTCACTATCACTCTCTGATACTCTCTATCACTCTCAGACACTCTCAGACACTCACTGTCACTCTCTGACACTCTCTGACATTCACTATCACTCTCTGAAACTCCCTATCACTCACTGATACTCTCTGACACTCTCATACACTCTCAGACACTGACTATCACTCTCTGATACTCTCTGACACTCACTATCTCTCTCTGATACTCTCTGACACTCTCTTACACTCTCTGACACGCACTATCACTCTCTGAAACTCTCTGACACTCACAATCACTCTCTGACACAGTCTGACACTCTCAAACACTCAGTGTCACTCTCTGACTCTCTCTGACACTCTCTATCACTCTCTATCACTCTCCGACACACTCTGACACACTCTATCACTCTCTATCACACTCTGACACTCTGACACTCAGAGACACTCACTGTCACTCTCTGACACTCTCTGACACTCTCTGACACTATCACTCTCTGACACTCTCTGACACTCTCTGACACTCTCTATCACTCTCTGACACTCTCTCTTACTCTCTGACGCTCACTATCACTCTCAGACACTCACTATCACTCTCTGATACTCTCTGACACTCACTATCACTCTCTGACACTCTCTATCTATCTCTGACACTCTCTATCACTCTCAGACACTCTCAGACGCTCACTATCACTCTCTGACACTCATTATCACTCTCTGACACTCTCTCACAGTCTCTGAAACTCTCTGTCACACTCTGACACTCTCAGACACTCACTATCACTCTCTGACACTCACTATCACTCTCTGACACTCTCTCACACTCTCTGAAACTCTCTATCTCACTCTGACACTCACTATCACTCTCTGATACTCTCTGATACTCTCTGACACTCTCTATCACTCTCTGACACTCTCTGACACTCTCTGACACTCTCTAACACTCCCTGTCACTCTCTGACACTCTCTATTACTCTCTGACACTCACTATCACTTTCAGACACTCACTATCACTCTCTGATACTCTCTGACACTAACTATCACTCTCTGACACTCTCTATCTATCTCTGACACTCTCTGACACTCACTATCACTCTCTGACAGTCTCTATCACTCTCAGACACTCTCTATCACTCTCAGACACTCTCAGACACTCACTATCACTCTCTGACACTCACTATCACTCTCTGACACTCACTATCACTCTCTGACACTCTCTCAAACTCTCTGAAACTCTCTATCTCTCTCTGACACTCTCTATCACCCTCTGACACTCTCTCACACTCTCTGAATCTCTCTATCTCACTCTGACCCTCTCTATCACTCTCAGACACTGTCTGACACTCTCTATCACTCTCTGACACTTTCAGACACTCTCAGACACTCACTATCACTCTCTGATACTCTCTGACGCTCACTATCACTCTCTGATACTCTCTGCCACTCAATATCACTCTCTGACACTCAATATCACTCTCTGACACTCTCTGACACTCTCTGGCACTCTCTGGCACTCACGATCACTCTCTGACACTCTCTATCACTCTCTGACACTCTCTATCACTCTCTGACACTCTCAGACACTCACTATCACTCTCTGATACTCTCTATCACTCTCAGACACTCACTATCACTCTCTGACACTCTCTATCTCTCTCTGACACTCTCTATCACTCTCTATCACTCTCTGACACTCTCTGACACTCACTATCTCTCTCTGACACTCACTATCTCTCTCTGACACACTCTATCACTCTCAGACACTCTCTATCACTCTCAGACACTCTCAGACACTCACTATCACTCTCTGACACTCTCTGACACTCACTATCACTCTCTGAAACTCCCTATCACTCACTGATACTCTCTGACACTCTCATACACTCTCAGACACTCACTATCACTCTCTGATACTCTCTGACACTCACTATCACTCTCTGACACTCTCCGACACTCTCATACACTCTCAGACACTCACTATCACTCTCTGATACTCTCTGACACTCACTATCTCTCTCTGATACTCTCTGACACTCTCTTACACTCTCTGACACGCACTATCACACTCTGAAACTCTCTGACACTCACACTCACTCTCTGACACACTCTGAAACTCTCAGACACTCAGTGTCACTCTCTGATACTCTCTGACACTCACTATCTCTCTCTGATACTCTCTGACACTCTCTAACACTCTCTGACACGCACTATCACACTCTGACACTCTCTATCACTCTCTATCACTCTCTGACACACTCTGACACACTCTATCGCTCTCTATCACACTCTGACACTCTCTGACACTCAGAGACACTCAGTGTCACTCTCTGACACTCTCTGACACTCACTATCACTCTCTGAAACTCCCTATCACTCTCTGATACTCTCTGACACTCACTATCACTCTCTGATACTCTCTGACACTCTCAGACACTGTCTCACACTCTCTGAAACTCTATCTCACTCTGACCCTCTCTATCACTCTCAGACACTGTCTGACACTCTCTATCACTCTCTGACACTTTCAGACACTCTCAGACACTCACTATCACTCTCTGATACTCTCTGACGCTCACTATCACTCTCTGATACTCTCTGACACTCAATATCACTCTCTGACACTCTCTATCACTCTCTGACACTCTCTGACACTCTCTGACACTCTCTGGATCTCACTATCACTCTCTGACACTCTCTATCACTCTCTGACTCTCTCAGACACTCACTATCACTCTCTGATACTCTCTATCACTCTCAGACAATCTCAGACACTCACTATCACTCTCTGACACTCTCTGACATTCACTATCACTCTCTGAAACTCCCTATCACTCACTGATACTCTCTGACACTCTCATACACTCTCAGACACTCACTATCCCTCTCTGATACTCTCTGACACTCACTATCTCTCTCTGATACTCTCTGACACTCTCTTACACTCTCTGACACGCACTATCACTCTCTGAAACTCTCTGACACTCACAATCACTCTCTGACACAGTCTGACACTCTCAGACACTCAGTGTCACTCTCTGACTCTCTCTGACACTCTCTATCACTCTCTATCACTCTCTGACACACTCTGACACACTCTATCACTCTCTATCACACTCTGACACTCTGACACTCAGAGACACTCACTGTCACTCTCTGACACTCTCTGACACTCACTATCACTCTCTGAAACTCCCTATCACTCTCTGATACTCTCTGACACTCACTATCACTCTCTGATACTCTCTGACACTCTCTTTCACTCTCTGACACGCACTATCACTCTCTGACACTCTCTGACACTCACAATCACTCTCTGACACACTCTGACACTCTCAGACACTCAGTGTCACTCTCTGACACTCTCTGACACACTCCATCACTCTCTATCACACTCTGACACACTCTGACACTCAGAGACACTCACTGTTACTCTCTGACACTCTCTGACACTCTCTGACACTCTCACTATCACTCTCTGACACTCTCTGACACTCTCTGACACTCTCTATCACTCTCTGACACTCTCTCTTACTCTCTGACGCTCACTATCACTCTCAGACACTCACAATCACTCTCTGATACTCTCTGACACTCACTATCACTCTCTGACACTCTCTATCTATCTCTGACACTCACTATCACTCTCAGACACTCTCAGACGCTCACTATCACTCTCTGACACTCATTATCACTCTCTGACACTCTCTCACAGTCTCTGAAACTCTCTGTCTCACTCTGACACTCTCAGACACTCACTATCACTCTCTGACACTCACTATCACTCTCTGACACTCTCTCACACTCTCTGAAACTCTCTATCTCACTCTGACACTCTTTATCACTCTCTGATACTCTCTGACACTCTCTATCACTCTCTGACACTTTCAGACACTCTCAGACACTCACTATCTCTCTCTGATACTCTCTGACGCGCACTATCACTCTCTGATACTCTCTGACACTCAATATCACTCTCTGACACTCTCTATCACTCTCTGATACTCTCTATCACTCTCAGACACTCTCAGACACTCACTATCACTCTCTGACACTCTCTATCTCTCTCTGACACTCTCTATCACTCTCTATCACTCTCTGACACTCTCTGACACTCACTATCTCTCTCTGACACTCACTATCTCTCTCTGACACACTCTATCACTCTCAGACACTCTCTATCACTCTCAGACACTCTCAGACACTCACTATCACTCTCTGACACTCTCTGACACTCACTATCACTCTCTGAAACTCCCTATCACTCACTGATACTCTCTGACACTCTCATACACTCTCAGACACTCACTATCACTCTCTGATACTCTCTGACACTCACTATCACTCTCTGACACTCTCCGACACTCTCATACACTCTCAGACACTCACTATCACTCTCTGATACTCTCTGACACTCACTATCTCTCACTGATACTCTCTGACACTCTCTAACACTCTCTGACACGCACTATCACACTCTGAAACTCTCTGACACTCACACTCACTCTCTGACACACTCTGAAACTCTCAGACACTCAGTGTCACTCTCTGACACACAATGACACACTCTATCGCTCTCTATCACACTCTGACACTCTCTGACACTCAGAGACACTCAGTGTCACTCTCTGACACTCTCTGACACTCACTATCACTCTCTGAAACTCCCTATCACTCTCTGATACTCTCTGACACTCACTATCACTCTCTGATACTCTCTGACACTCTCAGACACTGTCTCACACTCTCTGAAACTCTCTATCTCACTCTGACCCTCTCTAACACTCTCAGACACTGTCTGACACACTCTATCACTCTCTGACACTTTCAGACACTCTCAGACACTCACTATCACTCTCTGATACTCTCTGACGCTCACTATCACTCTCTGATACTCTCTGACACTCAATATCACTCTCTGACACTCTCTGTCACTCTCTGACACTCTCTGACACTCTCTGACACTCTCTGGATCTCACTATCACTCTCTGACACTCTCTATCACTCTCTGACACTCTCAGACACTCACTATCACTCTCTGATACTCTCTATCACTCTCAGACACTCTCAGACACTCACTATCACTCTCTGACACTCTCTGACATTCACTATCACTCTCTGAAACTCCCTATCACTCACTGATACTCTCTGACACTCTCATACACTCTCAGACACTCACTATCACTCTCTGATACTCTCTGACACTCACTATCTCTCTCTGATACTCTCTGACACTCTCTTACACTCTCTGACACGCACTATCACTCTCTGAAACTCTCTGACACTCACAATCACTCTCTGACACAGTCTGACACGCTCAGACACTCAGTGTCACTCTCTGACTCTCTCTGACACTCTCTATCAATCTCTATCACTCTCTGACACACTCTGACACACTCTATCATTCTCTATCACACTCTGACACTCTGACACTCAGAGACACTCACTGTCACTCTCTGACACTCTCTGACACTCACTATCACTCTCTGAAACTCCCTATCACTCTCTGATACTCTCTGACACTCACTATCACTCTCTGATACTCTCTGACACTCTCTTTCACTCTCTGACACGCACTATCACTCTCTGACACTCTCTGACACTCACAATCACTCTCTGACACACTCTGACACTCTCAGACACTCAGTGTCACTCTCTGACACTCTCTGACACACTCCATCACTCTCTATCACACTCTGACACACTCTGACACTCAGAGACACTCACTGTCACTCTCTGACACTCTCTGACACTCTCTGACACTCTCACTATCACTCTCTGACACTCTCTGACACTCTCTGACACTCTCTATCACTCTCTGACACTCTCTCTTACTCTCTGACGCTCACTATCACTCTCAGACACTCACTATCACTCTCTGATACTCTCTGACACTCACTATCACTCTCTGACACTCTCTATCTATCTCTGATCCTCTCTATCACTCTCAGACACTCTCAGACGCTCACTATCACTCTCTGACACTCATTATCACTCTCTGACACTCTCTCACAGTCTCTGAAACTCTCTGTCTCACTCTGACACTCTCAGACACTCACTATCACTCTCTGACACTCACTATCACTCTCTGACACTCTCTCACACTCTCTGAAACTCTCTATCTCACTCTGACACTCTCTATCACTCTCTGACACTGTCTGACACTCTCTATCACTCTCTGACACTCTCTGACACTTTCAGACACTCTCAGACACTCACGATCTCTCTCTGATACTCTCTGACGCGCACTATCACTCTCTGATACTCTCTGACACTCAATATCACTCTCTGACACTCTCTATCACTCTCTGACACTCTCTGACACACTCTGAAACTCTCTGGCACTCACTATCACTCTCTGACACGCTCTATCACTCTCTGATACTCTCTATCACTCTCTGACACTCTCAGACACTCACTATCACTGTCTGATACTCTCAATCACTCTCAGACACTCTCAGACACTCACTATCACTCTCTGACACTCTCTATCTCTCTCTGACACTCTCTGTCACTCTCTGTCACTCTCTATCACTCTCTATCACTCTCTGTCACTCTCTGACCCTCTCTGACATTCACTATCACTGTCTGACACTCTCTATCACTCTCTGACACTCTCAGACACTTGCTATCACTCTCTGACACTCTCTCACACTCTCTGAGACTCTCTGACACTCTCTATCACTCTCTGACACTCTCTGACAATCTCTGACACACTCAGACACTCTCTGACACTCTCGATCACTCTCTGACACTCTCTGACACTTTCAGACACTCTCTGACACTCTCTATCCCTCTCTGACACTCTCTGACACTCTCCGACACTCTCCGACACTCTCCGACACTCTCAGACACTCACTATCACTCTCTGACACTCTCTGACACTCTCTGACACTATCACTCTCTGATACTCTCTGACTCTCACTATCAGTCTCTGACAGTCTCTTTCACTCGCTGACACTCTCTGTCACTCATTATCACTCTCTGACAGTCTCGATAACTCTCTGACACTCTATCTCACTCTCTGAAACTCTCGATCACTCTCTGACACTCTCTGACTCTCCCTGACATTCACTGACACTCTCTGACACTCACGGACACTCACTATCACTCTCTGATACTCTCTGACACTCACTCTCACTCTCTGACACTCTCTATCAATCTCTGACACTCACTATCACTCTCTGACACTCTCTAGCTCTCTCTGACACTCTCTGTCCCTCTCTAACACTCTCTGACACTCTATGACTCTCTCTGACACTCTCAGACATTCTCATACACTCACTATCACTCTCTGACAACCTCTGACACTCTCTGACACTCTCAGACACTCTCAGACACTCACAATCACTCTCTGACACTCTCTATCACTCTCGGACACTCTCTATCACTCTCTATCATTCTCAGACACTCTCAGACACTCTCTATCACTCTCTGACACTCACTATCACTCTCTGACACTCTCTCACACTCTCTGACACTCTCTGAAACTCTCTATCTCTCTCTGACACTCTCTATCACTCTCTGACAGTCTCTGACACTCTCTATCACTCTCTGACACTCTCTGACACTCTCAGGCACTCACTATCACTCTCTGATACTCTCTGACACTCTCTATCACTCTGACACTCTCTGACACTCTCAGACACTCTCAGGCACTCACTATCACTCTCTGATACTCTCTGACACTCACTATCACTCTCTGATACTCTCTGACACTCTCTATCACTCTCTGACACTCTCTGACAATCTCAGACACTCTCTGACACTCTCACTATCACCCTCTGACACTCTCTGACACTCTCTGACACTCTCTAACACTCTCTGTCACTCTCTGACACTCTCTATTACTCTCTGGCACTCACTATCACTTTCAGACACTCACTATCACTCTCTGATACTCTCTGACACTCACTATCACTCTCTGACTCTCTCTATCTATCTCTGACACTCTCTGACACTCACTATCACTCTCTGACAGTCTCTATCACTCTCAGACACTCTCTATCACTCTCAGACACTCTCAGACACTCACTATCACTCTTTGACTCTCACTATCACTCTCTGACACTCACTATCACTCTCTGACACTCTCTCAAACTCTCTGAAACTCTCTATCTCTCTCTGACACTCTCTATCACCCTCTGACACTGTCTGACACTCTCTATCACTCTCTATCACTCTCTGACACTTTCTGACACTTTCAGACACTCTCAGACACTCACTATCACTCTCTGATACTCTCTGACGCTCACTATCACTCTCTGAAACACTCTGACACTCAATATTACTCTCTGACACTCAATATTACTCTCTGACACTCTCTATCACTCTCTGACACTCTCTGACACTCTCTATCACTCTCTGACACTCTCTCTTACTCTCTGACGCTCACTATCACTCTCAGACACTCACTATCACTCTCTGATACTCTCTGACACTCACTATCACTCTCTGACACTCTCTATCTATCTCTGACGCTCTCTATCACTCTCAGACACTCTCAGACGCTCACTATCACTCTCTGACACTCATTATCACTCTCTGACACTCTCTCACAGTCTCTGAAACACTCTGTCTCACTCTGACACTCTCAGACACTCACTATCACTCTCTGACACTCACTATCACTCTCTGACACTCTCTCACACTCTCTGAAACTCTCTATCTCACTCTGACACTCTCTATCACTCTCTGACACTGTCTGACACTCTCTATCACTCTCTGACACTTTCAGACACTCTCAGACACTCACTATCTCTCTCTGATACTCTCTGACGCGCACTATCACTCTCTGATACTCTCTGACACTCAATATCACTCTCTGACACTCTATCACTCTCTGACACTCTCTGACATTCTCTGAAACTCTCTGGCACTCACTATCACTCTCTGACACGCTCTATCACTCTCTGACACTCTCTATCACTCTCTGACACTCTGAGACACTCACTATTACTCTCTGATACTCTCAATCACTCTCAGACACTCTCAGACACTCACTATCACTCTCTGACACTCTCTATCTCTCTCTGACACTCTCTGTCACTCTCTGTCACTCTCTATCATTCTCTATCACTCTCTGTCACTCTCTGACCCTCTCTGACATTCACTATCACTGTCTGACACTCTCTATCACTCTCTCACACACTCAGACACTTGCTATCACTCTCTGACACTCTCTCACACTCTCTGAGACTCTCTGACACTCTCTATCACTCTCTGACACTCTCTGACAATCTCTGACACACTCAGACACTCTCTGACACTCTCGATCACTCTCTGACACTCTCTGACACTTTCAGACACTCTCTGACACTCTCTATCCCTCTCTGACACTCTCTGACACTCTCCGACACTCTCCGACACTCTCCGACACTCTCTGACACTCTCTGACACTCACTATCACTCTCTGACACTCTCTGACACTCTCTGACACTATCACTCTCTGATACTCTCTGACTCTCACTATCAGTCTCTGACAGTCTCTTTCACTCGCTGACACTCTCTGTCACTCATTATCACTCTCTGACAGTCTCGATAACTCTCTGACACTCTATCTCACTCTCTGAAACTCTCGATCACTCTCTGACACTCTCTGACACTCTCTGACTCTCCCTGACATTCACTGACACTCTCTGACACTCACGGACACTCAATATCACTCTCTGATACTCTCTGACACTCACTCTCACTCTCTGACACTCTCTATCAATCTCTGACACTCTATGACCCTCACTATCACTCTCTGACACTCTCTAGCTCTCTCTGACACTCTCTGTCCCTCTCTAACACTCTCTGACAATCTATGACTCTCTCTGACACTCTCAGACATTCTCATACACTCACTATCACTCTCTGACAACCTCTGACACTCTCTGACACTCTCAGACACACTCAGACACTCACTATCACTCTCTGATACTCTCTGATACACACTATCACTCTCTGATACTCTCTATCAATCTTTGACACTCTCTGACACTCACTATCACTCTCTGAAACTCTCTATCACTCTCGGACACTCTCTATCACTCTCTATCATTCTCAGACACTCTCAGACACTCTCTATCACTCTCTGACACTCACTATCACTCTCTGACACTCTCTCACACTCTCTGACACTCTCTGAAACTCTCTATCTCTCTCTGACACTCTCTATCACTCCAAGACAGTCTCTGACACTCTCTATCACTCTCTGACACTCTCTGACACTCTCAGGCACTCATTATCACTCTCTGATACTCTCTGACACTCTCTATCACTCTGACACTCTCTGACACTCTCAGACACTCTCAGGCACTCACTATCACTCTCTGATACTCTCTGACACTCACTATCACTCTCTGACACTCTCTGACACTCTCTGACACTCTCTGACACGCTCTGGCACTCACTATCAGTCTCTGACACTCTCTATCACTCTCTGACACTCTCTATCACTCTCTGACACACTCAGACACTCACTATCACTCTCTGATACTCTCTATCACTCTCAGACACTCTCAGACACTCACTATCACTCTCTGATACTCTCTATCACTCTAAGACACTCTCAGACACTCACTATCACTCTCTGACACTCTCTATCTCTCTCTGACACTCTCCATCACTCTCTGTCACTCTCTGACACTCTCTGACACTCACTACCTCTCTCTGACACACTCTATCACTCTCAGACACTCTCTATCACTCTCAGACACTCTCAGATACTCACTATCACTCTCTGACACCCACTATCACTCTCTGACACTCTCTGACACTCACAATCACTCTCTGACACACTCTGACACTCTCAGACACTCAGTGTAACTCTCTGACTCTCCATAACACTCTCTATCACTCTCTATCACTCTCTGACACACTCTGACACACTCTGTCACTCTCTATCGCACTCTGACACACTCTGACACTCAGAGACACTCACTGTCACTCTCTGACACTCTCTGACAATCTCAGACAATCACTATCACTCTCTGACACTCTCTGACACAATCTATCACTCTCTATCACTCTCTATCACACTCTGACACACTCTGACACTCAGAGACACTCACTGTCACTCTCTGACACTCTCTGACACTCACTATCACTCTCTGCCACTCTCTAACACTAACTAAGACTCTCGCTGACACTCTCTGATACTCTCTGACACTCACTGTCACTCTCTGACACTCTCTATCAATCTCTGACACTATCTGACACTCACTATCACTCTCTGACACTCTCTATCTCTCTCTGACACTCTCTGTCCCTCTCTAACACTCTCTGACACTCTCAGACATTCTCATACACTCACTATCACTCTCTGACAACCTCTGACACTCTCTGACACTCTCGGACACTCACTATCACTCTCTGATATTCTCTGATACACACTATCACTCTCTGATACTCTCTATCAATCTCTGACACTCTCAGACACTCACTATCACTCTCTGACACTCACTATCACTCTCTGACACTCTCTGACACTCTCTGACACTCTCTGACACTCTCTGAAACTCTCTATCTCTCTCTGACACTCTCTATCACTCTCTGACACTCTCTGACACTCTCTATCACTCTCTGACACCCACTATCACTCTCTGACACTCTCTGACACTCACAATCACTCTCTGACACACTCTGACACTCTCAGACACTCAGTGTCACTCTCTGACTTTCCATAACACTCTCTATCACTCTCTATCACTCTCTGACACACTCTGACACACTCTATCACTCTCTATCGCACTCTGACACACTCTGACACTCAGAGACACTCACTGTCACTCTCTGACACTCTCTGACAATCTCAGACAATCACTATCACTCTCTGACACTCTCTGACACAATCTATCACTCTCTATCACACTCTGACACACTCTGACACTCAGAGACACTCACTGTCACTCTCTGACACTCTCTGACACTCACTATCACTCTCTGCCACTCTCTAACACTCTCTGACACTCTGTATCATCTCTGACACTCTCTATTACTCTCTGACACTCACTATCACTCTCAGCCACTCACTATCACTCTCTGATACTCTCTGACACTCACTATCACTCTCTGACACTCTCTATCTAACTCTGACACTCTCTGACACTCACTATCACTCTCTGACAGTCTCTATCACTCTCAGACACTCTCTATCACTCTCAGACACTCTCAGACAATCACTATTACTCTCTGACATTCACTTTCACTTTTTGACACTCTCTGACACTCTCTGAAACTCTCTACCTCTCTCTGACATTCTCTACCACTCTCTGACACTGTCTGACACTCTCTGTCACTCTCTGACACTCTCTGACACCCTCTGACACTCTCAGACACTCACTATCACTCTCTGATACTCTCTGACGCTCACTATCACTCTCTGATACTCTCTGACACTCAATATCACTCTCTGACGCTCTCTGACACTCTCTGACACTCTCTGTCACTCTCGGACACTCTCTGACACTCTCTGACACTCTCTGACACTCTCTGGCACTCTCAGACACTCTCAGACACTCACTATCACTCTCAGAAACTCTCTATCTCTCTCTGACACTCTCTATCACTCTCTTTCTCTCTCTGACACTCTCTGACACTCACTATCTCTCTCTGACACTCTCTATCACTCTCAGACTGTCTCTATTACTCTCAGACACTCTCAGACACTCACTATCACTCTCTGGCGCTCACTATCACTCTCTGACACTCTCGCACACTCTCTGACACTCTCTGAAACTCTCTATCTCTCTCTGAAACTCTCTATCACTCTCTGACACTCTCTGACACTCTCTGACACTCTCAGACACTCACTATCACACTCTGATACTCTCTGACACTCACTATCACTCTCTGACACTCTCTGACACTTTCCATCACACTCTGACACACTCTGACACTCAGAGACACTCACTGTCACTCTCTGACACTCTCTGACAATCTCAGACAATCACTATCACTCTCTGACACTCTCTGACACACTCTATCACTCTCTATCACACTCTGAAACACTCTGACACTCAGAGACACTCACTGTCACTCTCTGACACTCTCTGATACTCAATATCACTCTCTGACACTCCCTATCACTCTCTGCCACTCTCTAACACTCACTAACACTCTCTGACACTCTCTGACACTCTCACTATCACTCTCTGACACTCTCTGACACTCTCTGACACTCTGTATCATCTCTGACACTCTCTATTACACTCTGACACTCACTATCACTCTCAGACACTCACTATCACTCTCTGATACTCTCTGCAGTCACTATCACTCTCTGACACTCTCTATCTATCTCTGACACTCTCTGACACTCACTATCACTCTCTGAAACACTCTGACACTCAATATTACTCTCTGACACTCAATATTACTCTCTGACACTCTCTATCACTCTCTGACACTCTCTGACACTCTCTGACACTCTCTGACACTCTCTGACACGCTCTGGCACTCACTATCAGTCTCTGACACTCTCTATCACTCTCTGACACTCTCTATCACTCTCTGACACACTCAGACACTCACTATCACTCTCTGATACTCTCTATCACTCTCAGACACTCTCAGACACTCACTATCACTCTCTGATACTCTCTATCACTCTCAGACACTCTCAGACACTCACTATCACTCTCTGACACTCTCCATCTCTCTCTGACACTCTCCATCACTCTCTATCACTCTCTGACACTCTCTGACACTCACTACCTCTCTCTGACACACTCTATCACTCTCAGACACTCTCTATCACTCTCAGACACTCTCAGATACTCACTATCACTCTCTGACACTCACTATCACTCTCTGACACTCTCTCACACTCTCTGACACTCTCTGAAACTCTCGATCTCTCTCTGAAACACTCTATCACTCTCTGACACTCTCTGATACTCTCAGACACTCTCAGACACTCACTATCACTCTGTGATACTCTCTGACACTCACTATCACTCTCTGATACTCTCTGACACTCACTATCACTCTCTGACCCTCTCTGACATTCACTATCACTGTCTGACACTCTCTATCACTCTCTCACACACTCAGACACTTGCTATCACTCTCTGACACTCTCTCACACTCTCTGAGACTCTCTGACACTCTCTATCACTCTCTGACACTCTCTGACAATCTCTGACACACTCAGACACTCTCTAACACTCTCGATCACTCTCTGACACTTTCTGACACTTTCAGATACTCTCTGACACTCTCCATCACTCTCTGACACTCTCTGACACTCTCCGACACTCAACGAGTCTCTCCGACACTCTCTGACACTCTCTGACACTCTCATACACTCACTATCACTCTCTGACACTCTCTGACATTCTCTGACACTATCACTCTCTGATACTCTCTGACTCTCACTATCACTCTCTGACAGTCTCTATCACTCGCTGACACTCTCTGTCACTCATTATCACTCTCTGACAGTCTCGATAACTCTTTGACACTCTATATCACTCTCTGAAACTCTCGATCACTCTCTGACACTCTCTGACACTCTCTGACTCTCCCTGACATTCACTGACACTCTCTGACACTCACGGACACTCACTATCACTCTCTGATACTCTCTGACACTCACTGTCACTCTCTGACACTCTCTATCAATCTCTGACACTATCTGACACTCACTATCACTCTCTGACACTCACTATCACTCTCTGATATTCTCTGATACACACTATCACTCTCTGATACTCTCTATCAATCTCTGACACTCTCAGACACTCACTATCACTCTCTGACACTCACTATCACTCTCTGACACTCTCTGACACTCTCTGACACTCTCTGAAACTCTCTATCTCTCTCTGACACTCTCTATCACTCTCTGACACTCTCTGACACTCTCTATCACTCTCTGACACCCACCATCACTCTCTGACACTCTCTGACACTCACAATCACTCTCTGACACACTCTGACACTCTCAGACACTCAGTGTCACTCTCTGACTCTCCATAACACTCTCTATCACTCTCCATCACTCTCTGACACACTCTGACACACTCTATCACTCTCTATCGCACTCTGACACACTCTGACACTCAGAGACACTCACTGTCACTCTCTGACACTCTCTGACAATCTCAGACAATCACTATCACTCTCTGACACTCTCTGACACAATCTATCACTCTCTATCACACTCTGACACACTCTGACACTCAGAGACACTCACTGTCACTCTCTGACACTATCTGACACTCACTATCACTCTCTGACACTCTCTATCTCTCTCTGACACTCTCTGTCCCTCTCTAACACTCTCTGACACTCTCAGACATTCTCATACACTCACTATCACTCTCTGACAACCTCTGACACTCTCTGACACTCTCAGACACTCACTATCACTCTCTGATATTCTCTGATACACACTATCACTCTCTGATACTCTCTATCAATCTCTGACACTCTCAGACACTCACTATCACTCTCTGACACTCACTATCACTCTCTGACACTCTCTGACACTCTCTGACACTCTCTGACACTCTCTGAAACTCTCTATCTCTCTCTGACACTCTCTATCACTCTCTGACACTCTCTGACACTCTCTATCACTCTCTGACACCCACCATCACTCTCTGACACTCTCTGACACTCACAATCACTCTCTGACACACTCTGACACTCTCAGACACTCAGTGTCACTCTCTGACTCTCCATAACACTCTCTATCACTCTCCATCACTCTCTGACACACTCTGACACACTCTATCACTCTCTATCGCACTCTGACACACTCTGACACTCAGAGACACTCACTGTCACTCTCTGACACTCTCTGACAATCTCAGACAATCACTATCACTCTCTGACACTCTCTGACACAATCTATCACTCTCTATCACACTCTGACACACTCTGACACTCAGAGACACTCACTGTCACTCTCTGACACTATCTGACACTCACTATCACTCTCTGACACTCTCTATCTCTCTCTGACACTCTCTGTCCCTCTCTAACACTCTCTGACACTCTCAGACATTCTCATACACTCACTATCACTCTCTGACAACCTCTGACACTCTCTGACACTCTCAGACACTCACTATCACTCTCTGATATTATCTGATACACACTATCACTCTCTGATACTCTCTATCAATCTCTGACACTCTCAGACACTCACTATCACTCTCTGACACTCACTATCACTCTCTGACACTCTCTGACACTCTCTGACACTCTCTGAAACTCTCTATCTCTCTCTGACACTCTCTATCACTCTCTGACACTCTCTGACACTCTCTATCACTCTCTGACACCCACCATCACTCTCTGACACTCTCTGACACTCACAATCACTCTCTGACACACTCTGACACTCTCAGACACTCAGTGTCACTCTCTGACTCTCCATAACACTCTCTATCACTCTCCATCACTCTCTGACACACTCTGACACACTCTATCACTCTCTATCGCACTCTGACACACTCTGACACTCAGAGACACTCACTGTCACTCTCTGACACTCTCTGACAATCTCAGACAATCACTATCACTCTCTGACACTCTCTGACACAATCTATCACTCTCTATCACACTCTGACACACTCTGACACTCAGAGACACTCACTGTCACTCTCTGACACTCTCTGACACTCACTATCACTCTCTGCCACTCTCTAACACTAACTAAAACTCTCTGACACTCTCTGACACTCTCACTATCACTCTCTGACACTCTCTGACACTCTCTGACACTCTGTATCATCTCTGACACTCTCTATTACTCTCTGACACTCACTATCACTCTCAGACACTCACTATCACTCTCTGATACTCTCTGACACTCACTATCACTCTCTGACACTCTCTATCTAACTCTGACACTCTCTGACACTCACTATCACTCTCTGACAGTCTCTATCACTCTCAGACACTCTCTATCACTCTCAGACACTCTCAGACAATCACTATTACTCTCTGACATTCACGATCACTCTCTGACACTCTCTGACACTCTCTGAAACTCTCTACATCTCTCTGACATTCTCTACCACTCTCTGACACTGTCTGACACTCTCTGTCACTCTCTGACACTCTCTGACACTCTCTGACACTCTCAGACACTCACTATCACTCTCTGATACTCTCTGACGCTCACTATCACTCTCTGATACTCTCTGACACTCAATATCACTCTCTGACGCTCTCTGACACTCTCTGACACTCTCTGTCACTCTCGGACACTCTCTGACACTCTCTGACACTCTCTGACACTCTCTGGCACTCTCAGACACTCTCAGAAACTCTCTATCTCTCTCTGACACTCTCTATCACTCTCTTTCTCTCTCTGACACTCTCTGACACTCACTTTCTCTCTCTGACACTCTCTATCACTCTCAGACTGACTCTATTATTCTCAGACACTCTCAGACACTCACTATCACTCTCTGGCGCTCACTATCACTCTCTGACACTCTCGCACACTCTCTGACACTCTCTGAAACTCTCTATCTCTCTCTGAAACTCTCTGACACTCTCTGACACTCTCTGACACTCTCTGACACTCTCAGACACTCACTATCACACTCTGATACTCTCTGACACTCACTATCACTCTCTGACACTCTCTGACACTCTCCATCACACTCTGACACACTCTGACACTCAGAGACACTCACTGTCACTCTCTGACACTCTCTGACCATCTCAGACAATCACTATCACTCTCTGACACTCTCTGACACACTCTATCACTCTCTATCACACTCTGAAACACTCTGACACTCAGAGACACTCACTGTCACTCTCTGACACTCTCTGATACTCACTATCACTCTCTGACACTCCCTATCACTCTCTGCCACTCTCTAACACTCACTAACACTCACTAACACTCTCTATTACTCTCTGACACTCTCACTATCACTCTCAGACACTCTCTGACACTCTCTGCAGTCACTATCACTCTCTGACACTCTCTATCTATCTCTGACACTCTCTGACACTCACTATCACTCTCTGACACTCACTATCACTCTCTGACAGTCTCTATCACTCTCAGACACTCTCAGACACTCACTATCACTCTCTGACACTCTCTCACACTCTCTGACACTCTCTATCACTCTCTGACACTCTCTGACACTCTCTAGCACTCTGAGACACTCACTATCACTCACAGACACTCTCTATCTCTGTCTGACACTCTCTATCACTCTCTATCTCTGTCTGACACTCTCTGACACTCACTAACACTCTCTGACACTCTCTGACACTCTCACTATCACTCTCTGACACTCTCTGACACTCTGTATCATCTCTGACACTCTCTATTACTCTCTGACACTCACTATCACTCTCAGACACTCACTATCACTCTCTGATACTCTCTGCACTCACTATCACTCTCTGACAGTCTCTATCACTCTCAGACACTCTCTATCACTCTCAGACACTCTCAGACAATCACTATCACTCTCTGACATTCACTATCACTCTCTGACACTCTCTGACACTCTCTGAAACTCTCTACCTCTCTCTGACACTCTCTACCACTCTCTGACACTGTCTGACACTCTGTCACTCTCCGACACACTCTGACACTCTCTGACACACTCTGACACTCTCAGACACTCACTATCACTCTCTGATACTCTCTGATGCTCACTATCACTCTCTGATACTCTCTGACACTCAATATCACTCTCTGACACTCTCTATCACTCTCTGACACTCTCTGACACTCTCTGGCACTCACTATCACTCTCTGACACTCTCTATCACTCTCTGACACTCTCAGACACTCACTATCACTCTCTGACACTCTCTCACACTCTCTGACACTCTCTATCACTCTCTGACACTCTCTGACACTCTCTAGCACTCTCAGACACTCACTATCACTCACAGACACTCTCTATCTCTCTCTGACACTCTCTATCACTCTCTATCTCTGTCTGACACTCTCTGACACTCACTATCTCTCTCTGACACTCTCTATCACTCTCAGACTGTCTCTATCAATCTCAGACACTCTCAGACACTCACTATCACTCTCTGACGCTCACTATCACTCTCTGACACTCTCGCACACTCTCTGACACTCTCTGAAACTCTCTATCTCTCTCTGAAACTCTCTATCACTCTCTGACACTCTCTGACACTCTCTGACACTCTCAGACACTCACTATCACACTCTGATACTCTCTGACACTCACTATCACTCTCTGACACTCTCTATCACTCTCTGACACTCTCTGACACTCACTATCACTCTCTGACACTCTCTGACACTCACTGTCACTGTCTGACACTCTCTATCACTCTCTGACACTCTCAGACACTTACTGTCACTCTCTGACTCTCTCTATCATTCTCTGACACTCTCAGACAATCACTATCACTCTCTGACACTCTCTATCACTCTCTGACACTCTCTGATACTCTCAGGTACTCACAGACACTCACTATCACTCTCTGACACTCTCTGACACTTTCTGACACTCACTGTCACTCTCTGACACTCTCTGATGCTCTCTGACACTCTCTATCACTCTCTATCACTCTCTATCAATCTCTGACACACTCTGACACTCTCCGACACTCTCGGACACTCACTATCACACTCTGACACTCTCTGAAACTCTCTAACACTCTCTGACACTCTCTGACACTCTCAGACACTCACCATCACTCTCTGACACTCTCTGACACTCTCTAACACTCTCTAACACTCTCTGACACTCTCAGACACTCACCATCACTCTCTGATACTCTCTGACCCTCACTATCACTCTCTGACACTCTCTATCTATCTCTGACACTCTCTGACTCTCACTATCACTCTCTGACTGTCTCTATCACTCTCTGACACTCTCTCACACTCTCTGAGACTCTCTGACACTCTCTATCACTCTCTGACACTCTCTGACAATCTCTGACATACTCAGACACTCTCTGACACTCTCGATCACTGTCTGACACTCTCTGACACTTTCAGACACTCTCTGACACTCTCTATCAGTCTCCGACACTCTCTATCTATCTCTGACACTCTCTGACTCTCACTATCACTCTCTGACTGTCTCTATCACTCTCTGACACTCTCTCACACTCTCTGAGACTCTCTGACACTCTCTATCACTCTCTGACACTCTCTGACAATCTCTGACACACTCAGACACTCTCTGACACTCTCATACACTCACTATCACTGTCTGACACTCTCTGACACTCTCTGACACTCTCTGACACTATCACTCTCTGATACTCTCTGACTCTCACTATCACTCTCTGACAGTCTCTATCACTCGCTGACACTCTCTGTCACTCATTATAACTCTCTGACAGTCTCTATAACTCTCTGACACTCTATATCATCCTCTGAAACTCTCTATCACTCTCAGACACTCTCTGACACTCTCTGACTCTCCCTGACATTCACTGACACTCTCTGACACTCACGGACACTCACGGACACTCACTATCACTCTCTGATACTCTCTGACACTCACTATCACTCTCTGACACTCTCTATCAATCTCTGACACTCTCTGACACTCTTTATCTCTCTCTGACAATCTCTGTCACTCTCTAACACTCTCTGACAATCTCTGACACTCTCAGACATTCTCATACACTCACTGTCACTCTCTGACAACCTCTGACAACCTCTGACAACCTCTGACACTCTCTGACACTCTCAGACACTCTCAGACACTCACTATCACTCTCTGACTCTCTCTGATACACACTATCACTCTCTGATACTCTCTATCAATCTCTGACACTCTCTGACACTCACTATCACTCTCTGACACTCTCTATCACTCTCAGACACTCTCTATCACTCTCTGTCATTCTCAGACACTCTCAGGCACTCACTATCACTCTCTGACACTCACTATCACTCTCTGACACTCACTATCACTCTCTGACACTCTCTGAAACTCTCTATCTCTCTCTGACACTCTCTATCACTCTCTGACACTCTCTGACACTCTCTATCACTCTCTGACACTCTCTGACACTCTCAGACACTCACTATCACTCTCTGATACTCTCTGACACTCAGTATCACTCTCTGATACTCTCTGACACTCTCTATCACTCTCTGACACACTCTGACACTCTCAGAAACTCAGTGTCACTCTCTGACTTTCTCTGACACTCTATATCACTCTCTATCACTCTCTGACACACTCTGACACACTCTATCACTCTTTATCACACTCTGACACACTCTGACACTCAGAGACACTCACTGTCACTCTCTGACACTCTCTGACACACTTTCACTCTCTGACACTCCCTATCACTCTCTGACACTCTCTAACACTCACTAACACTCTCTGACACTCTCTGACTCTCTCTGACAATCTCACTATCACTCTCTGACACTCTCTGACACTCTCTGACACTCTCTATCACTCTCTGACACTCTCTATTACTCTCTGACACTCACTATCACTCTCAGACACTCACTATCACTCTGTGATGCTCTCTGACACTCACTATCACTCTCTATCACTCTCTATCAATCTCTGACACACTCTGACACTCTCCGACACTCTCGGACACTCACTATCACACTCTGACACTCTCTGAAACTCTCTAACACTCTCTGACACTCTCTGACAATCTCTGACACTCTCTGACACTCTCTGACACTCTCTATCACTCCCTGACACTCTCTATTACTTTCTGACACTCACTATCACTCTCAGACACTCACCATCACTCTCTGATACTCTCTGACCCTCACTATCACTCTCTGACACTCTCTATCTATCTCTGACACTCTCTGACACTCAGTGAATATCTCTGAAACTCTCTGAAACTCTGTGACACTCTCTGAAACTCTCTGAAACACCCTGACACTCTCTGACACTCTCTGAAACTCTGTGACACTCTCTGAAAATCTCTGAATAACTCCGAAACTCTCTGACTCTCTGTGAAACTCTCTGACACTCTCTGAAACACTTTGACACTGTTTGACACTGTCTGACACTGTCTGAATCTCTCTGAAACTCTCTGACACTCTCTGAAACTGACTGAAACTCTCTGACACTCTCTGACACCCTCTGACACTCTCTGACGCTCTCTCAAACTATCTGACACCCTGTGAAATTCTCTAAAACACTCTGACAGGCTCTGACACTCTCTGAAACTCTCTGAAGCTCTCTGAAAGTCTCTGAAACTCACTGAAACTCTCAGAAACTGCCAGAAACTCCCTGAAAGTGTCTAACACTCTCTGACACTCTCTGATACACTCTGACACTCACTGACACTCTCTGACAATCTCAGAAACTCTCAGAAACTCTCTGACACTCTCTGAAACTCTCTGACACTCTCTGAAACTCTCAGACACTCTCTGACATTCTCTGACACGCTCTGAAACTCTCTGACACTCTCTGAAACTCTCTGATACTCTCTGACAATCTCTGACACGCTCTGAAACTCTCTGACACTCTCTGACACTCTCAGCCACTCTCTGACACTCTCTGACACTTTCTGAATCTCTGTGACACTATCTGACACTTTCTGAAACTTTCTGACACTCTCTGACACTCTCTGATACTCTCTGACACTCTCGTACAATCTCTGACACTCTCTGACAAACTCACAAAATCTCAGAAACTCTCTGACTCTTTCTGACACTCTCTGAAACACTTTGACACTCTGACAATCTCAGACAGTGTTTGATTGTCTCTGAAACTCTCTGACACTCTCTGAAACTGACTGAAACTCTCTAACACTCTCTGACACTCTCTGACACTCTCTGAAGCTCTCTAAAACTCTCTGACACCCCGTGACATTCTCTGAAACTCACTGACAGGCTCTGACACTCTCTGAAACTCTCTGAAGTTCTCTGAAACTCTCTGAAACTCTCAGAAACAATCTGAAACTCTCTGAAAGTCTCTGACACTCTCTGACACTCTGTGACACTCTCTGAAAATCTCTGACACTCACTGACACTCTCTGACAAACTCAGAAACTCTCAGAAACTCTCTGACACTCTCTGAAACTCTCTGACACTCTCTGAAACTCTCAGACACTCTCTGACATTCTCTGACACGCTCTGAAACTCTCTGACACTCTCTGAAACTCTCTGATACTCTCTGACAATCTCTGACACGCTCTGAAACTCTCTGACACTCTCTGACACTCTCAGCCACTCTCTGACACTCTCTGACACTTTCTGAATCTCTGTGACACTATCTGACACTTTCTGAAACTTTCTGACACTCTCTGACACTCTCTGATACTCTCTGACACTCTCGGACAATCTCTGACACTCTCTGACAAACTCACAAAATCTCAGAAACTCTCTGACTCTTTCTGACACTCTCTGAAACACTTTGACACTCTTTGACAATCTCAGACAGTGTTTGACTGTCTCTGAAACTCTCTGACACTCTCTGAAACTGACTGAAACTCTCTAACACTCTCTGACACTCTCTGACACTCTCTGAAGCTCTCTAAAACTCTCTGACACCCCGTGACATTCTCTGAAACTCACTGACAGGCTCTGACACTCTCTGAAACTCTCTGAAGTTCTCTGAAACTCTCTGAAACTCTCAGAATCAATCTGAAACACTCTGAAAGTCTCTGACACTCTCTGACACTCTGTGACACTCTCTGAAAATCTCTGACACTCTCTAACACTCTCTGACAAACTCAGACACTCTCAGAAACTCTCTGACATTCTCTGACACTCTCTGAAACTCTCTGACAGTCTCTGAAACTTTCTGATACTCTCTGACAATCTCTGACACGCTCTGAAACTCTCTGACACTCTCTGAAACTCTCAGACACTCTCGGAAACTCTCTGACACTTTCTGAATCTCTCTGACACTATCTGATACTTTCTGAAACTTTCTGACACTCTCTGACACTCTCTGACAATCTCTGACACTCTCTGATACTCTCTGACACTCTCGGACAATCTCTGACACTCTCTGACAAACTCACAAACTCTCAGAAACTCTCTGACTCTCTCTGACTCTCTCAGACACTCTCTGAAACTCTCTGAAACTCTCTGACACTCTCTGACGCTCTCTGAATCCCTCAGACACTCTCTGACACTCTCTGACACTCTCTGAAAATCTCTGAAACTCTCTGACACTCTCTGAAAATCTATGACACTCTCTGACACTTTCTGAAACTCTCTGACACTCTCAGACACTCTCTGACACTCTCTGACACTTTCTGAAGCTCTCTGACACTCTCTGAAGCTCTCTCAAACTGTCTGACACCCTGTGACACTCTCTGAAACTCTCTGACAGGCTCTGACACTCTCTGAAACATTCTGAAAGTCTCTGAAACTCTCAGAAACTCTCAGAAACTCTCTGAAAGTCTCTGACACTCTCTGACACTCTGTGACACTCTCTGAAAATCTCTGACACTCTCTGACACTCTCTGAAAAACTCAGAAACTGTCAGAAACTCTCTGACACTCTCTGAAAATTTCTGACAATCTCTGACACGCTCTGAAACTCTCTGAAACTCTCTGACACTCTCTGACACTCTCAGACACTCTCTGACACTCTCTGACACTTTCTGAAACTCTTTGACACTATCTGACACTTTCTGAAACTTCCTGACACTCTCTGACAATCTCTGACACTCTCTGACAGTCTCTGATACTCTCTGACACTCTCGGACAATCTCTGACACTCTCTGACAAACTCACAAACTCTCAGAAACTCTCTGACACTCTCTGAAACTCTCTGACAATCTCTGACACGCTCTGACACTCTCTGACACTCTCTGACACTCTCTGGCACTCTCTGACACTCTCTGACACTCTCAGAAAGTCTCTGAGACTCTCTGACACTCTCTGAAACTCTCTGAAACTATCTGACACTCTCTGACACTCTCTGAAACACTTTGACACTCTTTGACACTCTCAGACAATGTCTGAAACTCTCTGAAACTCTCTGACACTCTCTGAAACTGTCTGAAACTATCTGACACTCTCTGACACTCTCTGAAGCTCTCTGAAACTCTCTGACACCCTGTGACACTCTCTGAAACTCTCTGACAGGCTCTGACACTCTCTGAAACTCTCTGAAGCTCTCTGAAACTCTCTGAAATTCTCAGAAACACTCTGAAACTCTATGAAACTCTCTGACACGCTCTGAAACTCTCTGACACTCCCTTACAGTCTCTGACACTCTCTGACTTTAGCGGACACTCTCTGATACTCTCTGACATTCACTGACACTATCTGACTCTCGCTGACACTCTCTGATACACTCTGACACTCACTGACAATATCTGACACTCTCTGAAAATCTTTGACACTCTCTGACACTCTCTGACAAACTCAGAAACTGTCAGAAACTCTCTGACACTCTCTGAAACTCTCTGACAATCTCTGACACGCTCTGAAACTCTCTGACACTCTCTGACACTCTCTGACACTCTCAGACACTCTCTGACACTCTCTGACACTCTCTGAAACACTTTGACACTCTTTGACACTCTCAGACAATGTCTGAAACTCTCTGAAACTCTCTGACACTCTCTGAAACTGTCTGAAACTATCTGACACTCTCTGACACTCTCTGAAGCTCTCTGAAACTCTCTGACACCCTGTGACACTCTCTGAAACTCTCTGACAGGCTCTGACACTCTCTGAAACTCTCTGAAGCTCTCTGAAATTCTCAGAAACTCTCTGAAACTCTATGAAACTCTCTGACACGCTCTGAAACTCTCTGACACTCCCTTACAGTCTCTGACACTCTCTGACTTTCGCTGACACTCTCTGATACTCTCTGACATTCACTGACACTATCTGACTCTCGCTGACACTCTATGATACACTCTGACACTCACTGACAATATCTGACACTCTCTGAAAATCTCTGACACTCTCTGACACTCTCTGACAAACTCAGAAACTGTCAGAAACTCTCTGACACTTTCTGAAACTCTTTGACACTATCTGACACTTTCTGAAACTTCCTGACACTCTCTGACAATCTCTGACACTCTCTGACAGTCTCTGATACTCTCTGACACTCTCGGACAATCTCTGCCACTCTCTGACAAACTCACAAACTCTCAGAAACTCTCTGACACTCTCTGAAACTCTCTGACAATCTCTGACACGCTCTGAAACTCTCTGACACTCTCTGACACTCTCTGAGACTCTCTGGCACTCTCTGACAGTCTCAGAAAGTCTCTGAGACTCTCTGACACTCTCTGAAACTCTCTGAAACTATCTGACACTCTCTGACACTCTCTAAACACTTTGACACTCTTTGACACTCTCAGACAATGTCTGAAACTCTCTGAAACTCTCTGACACTCTCTGAAACTGTCTGAAACTATCTGACACTCTCTGACACTCTCTGAAGCTCTCTGAAACTCTCTGACACCCTGTGACACTCTCTGAAACTCTCTGACACGCTCTGAAACTCTCTGACACTCCCTTACAGTCTCTGACACTCTCTCACTTTCGCTGACAATCTCTGATACTCTCTGACATTCACTGACACTATCTGACTCTCGCTGACACTCTCTGATACACTCTGACACTCACTGACTATATCTGACACTCTCTGAAAATCTCTGACACTCTCTGACACTCTCTGACAAACTCAGAAACTGTCAGAAACTCTCTGACACTCTCTGAAACTCTCTGACAATCTCTGACAAGCTCTGAAACTCTCTGACACTCTCTGACACTCTCAGACACTCTCTGACACTCTCTGACACTTTCTGAAACTCTTTGACACTATCTGACACTTTCTGAAACTTCCTGACACTCTCTGACAATCTCTGACACTCTCTGACAGTCTCTGATACTCTCTGACACTCTCGGACAATCTCTGACACTCTCTGACAAACTCACAAACTCTCAGAAACTCTCTGACACTCTCTGAAACTCTCTGACAATCTCTGACACGCTCTGAAACTCTCTGACACTCTCTGACACTCTCTGGCACTCTCTGGCACTCTCTGACACTCTCAGAAAGTCTCTGAGACTCTCTGACACTCTCTGAAACTCTCTGAAACTATCTGACACTCTCTGACACTCTCTAAACACTTTGACACTCTTTGACACTCTCAGACAATGTCTGAGACTCTCTGACACGCTCTGAAACTCTCTGACACTCTCTGACACTCTCTGGCACTCTCTGACACTCTCAGAAAATCTCTGAGACTCTCTGAGACTCTCTGACACTCTCTGAAACTCTCTGAAACTATCTGACACTCTCTGACACTCTCTAAACACTTTGACACTCTTTGACACTCTCAGACAATGTCTGAAACTCTCTGACACTCTCTGACACTCTCTGGCACTCTCTGACACTCTCAGAAAGTCTCTGAGACTCTCTGACACTCTCTGAAACTCTCTGAAACTATCTGACACTCTCTGACACTCTCTAAACACTTTGACACTCTTTGACACTCTCAGACAATGTCTGAAACTCTCTGAAACTCTCTGACACTCTCTGACACTCTGTGAATATCTCTGAAACTCTCTGAAACTCCCTGACATTCTCTCAAACTCTGTGACACTCTCTGAAAATCTCTGAATATCTCTGAAAATCTCTGAATATCTCTGACACTCTCTCAAACTCTGTGACACTCTCTGAAAATCTCTGAATATCTCTGAAACTCTCTGACACTCTGTGACACTCTCTGACACTCTCTGACACTCTCCGACACACTCAGTAACTCTCAGAAAACTCTCTGGCACTCTCTGACACTCTCAGAAAGTCTCTGAGACTCTCTGAAACTCTCTGAAACTCTCTGAAACTCTCTGACACTCTCTGACACTCTCTGATACACTTTGACACTCTTTGACACTCTCAGACACTCTCTGAAACTCTCTGAAACTCTCTGACACTCTCTGAAACTATCTGAAACTATCTGACACTCTCTGACACTCTCTGAAGCTCTCTGAAACTCTCTGACACCCTGTGACACTCTCTGAAACTCTCTGACAGGCTCTGACACTCTCTGAAACTCTCTGAAACTCTCTGAAACTCTCGGAAAGTCTCTGACACGCTCTGACACTTTCTGACACTCTGTGACATTCTCTGAAAATCTCTGACACTCCCTTACACTCTCTGACACTCTCTGACTTACGCTGACACTCTCTGATACTCTCTGACATTCACTGACACTATCTGACTCTCGCTGACACTCTCTGATACACTCTGACACTCACTGACAATATCTGACACTCTCTGAAACTCTCTGACAATCACTGACCCTCTGAGACACTCTGTGAAACTCTCTGACAGTCTGTGACACTCTCTGACACTCTCTGACAGTCTGTGACACTCTCTGAATCATTCTGGCACTCTCTGACACTCTCTGAAGATCTCTGAAACTCTCTGAAAATCTCTGACTCTCTCTGAAACTCTGTGACACTCTCGGAAACACTCTGACACTCTCTGACACTCTCCGACACACTCAGAAACTGTCAGAAACTCTCAGGCACTCTCTGACACTCTCAGAAAGTCTCTGAAACTCTCTGACACTCTCTGACACTCTCTAAAATTCTCTGACACTCGCTGACACTCTCTGATTCTCGCTGACACTCTCTGATACTCTCTGACACTCACTGACACTCTGTGACACTCTCTGAAACTCTCTAACACTCTCTGACACTCTCTGAAAATCTCTGACACTCTCTGACACACTCAGAAAATCTCAGAGCCCTCTGACAGTCTCTGAAACTCTCTGACATTCTCTGACACTCTGTGAATATCTCTGAAACTCTCTGACACTCTGTGACACTCTCTGACACTCTCTGACACTCTCCGACACACTCAGTAACTCTCAGAAAACTCTCTGGCACTCTCTGACACTCTCAGAAAGTCTCTGAGACTCTCTGAAACTCTCTGAAACTCTCTGACACTCTCTGAAACTCTCTGACACTCTCTGACTCTCGCTGACACTCTCTGATACTCTCTGACATTCACTGACACTATCTGACACTCTCTGCAACTCTCTGACACTCTCTGACACTCTCTGACACTCTCTGACACTTTCTGACACTATCTGACACTCTCTGAAGCTCTCTCAAACTCTCTGACACCCTGTGACTCTCTCTGAATCTCTCTGACAGGCTCTGACACTCTCTGAAACTCTCTGAAGCTCTCTGAAACATTTTGAAACTCTCTGAAACTCTCTGAAACTCTCTGAAACTCTCAGAAACTCTCAGAAACTCTCTGAAAGTCTCTGACACTCTCTGACACTCTGTGATACTCTCTGAAAATCTCGGACACTCGCTGACACTCTCTGACAAACTCAGAAACTCTCAGAAACTCTCTGACACTCTCTGAAACTCTCTGACACTCTTTGAAACTCTGTGACACTCTCTGAAAATCTCTGAAGATCTCCGAAACTCTCTGACACTCTGTGACACACTCTGACACTCTCTCACCCTCTCCGACACACTCAGAAACTCTCTGGCACTCTCTTACACTCTCAGAATGTCTTTGAGACTCTCTGACATTCTCTGAAACTCTCTGAAACTCTCTGACACTCTCTGACACTCTCTGAAACACTTTGACACTCTTTGACACTCTCAGACACTGTCTGACTCTCTCTGAAACTCTCTGACACTCTCTGAAACTGACTGAAACTCTCTGACACTTCTGACACTCTCTGAAGCTCTCTGAAACTCTCTGACGCCCTGTGACACTCTCTGAAACTCTCTGACAGGCTCTGACAATCTCTGAAACTGTCTGAAGCTCTCTGAAAGTCTCTGAAACGCTCTGAAACTCTCAGAAACTCTCTGAAAGTCTCTGACACTCTCTGACACTCTGTGAAACTCTCTGAAAATCTCTGACACTCTCTGACAAAGTGAGAAACTCTCAGAAACTCTCTGAAACTCTCTGAAACTCTCTGACACTCTCTGACACTCTCTGAAACTCTCAGACACTCTCTGACATTCTCTGACACTCTCTGAAACTCTCTGACACTCTCTGAAACTCTCTGATACTCTCTGACAACCTCTGACACGCTCTGAAACTCGGTGACACTCTCTGACACTCTCTGACACTCTCTGACAATTTCTGAATCTCTCTGAATCTCTCTGACACTATCTGACACTTTCTGAAACTTTCTGACACTCTCTGACACTCTCTGACACTCTCTGGCTCTCTCTGATACTCTCTGACACTCTCGGACACTCTCTGAAACTCTCTGACACTCTCTGACACTCTCAGATACTGTCTGACACTCGCTGAAACTCTCTGAAACTCTCTGAAACTCTCTGACACTCTCTGACTCTCCATGACACTCTCTGAATCTCTCTGAAACTCTCTGACCCTCTGTAACACTCTCTGACACTTTCTGACACTCTCGGACAATCTCTGAAAATCTCTGAAACTCTCTGAAAATCTCCGACACTCTCAGAAACTCTCAGAAACTCTCTGAAACTCTCTGACACTCTCTGACACTCTGTGACACTCTCTGAAATTCTCTGACAATCTCTGAGACACTCTTTCAAACTCAGAAACTCTCAGAAACTCTCAGAAACTCTCTGACACTCTCTGACACTCTCAGACACTCTCTGAAACCCTCTGACACTCTCTGAAAATCTCAGAAACTCGCAGAAGGTCTCTGACACGCTCTGACACTCTGTGACACTCTCTGAAAATCTCTGACACTCTCTGACACTCCCTGACAAACTCAGAAACTCTCAGAAAATCTCTGACACTCTCTGAAACTCTCTGACACTCTCTGACTCTCTCTGAAACTCTCTGACACTGTGACACTCTCTGAAACTCTCTGACATTCTCTGACACTCTCTGACACTCCCTGACACTGCCTGAATCTCTCTGAAACTCTCTGACACACTCTGACATTCTCTGAAACATTCTGAAACCATCTGACAATCTCTGACGCGCTCTGAAACTCTCTTACACTCTCTGACACTCTGTGACACTCTCTGAAACTCTCCGACACACTCAGAATCTGTCAGAAACTCTCAGGCACACTCTGACACTCTCAGAAACTCTCTGAAACTCTCTGTAACTCTCTGACACTCTCTGAAACCCTTTGAGACTCTTTGACTCTCTCAGACACTGTCTGACTCTCTCTGAAACTCTCTACTCTCCCTGACACTCTCTGACACTCTCTGAAGCTCTCTGATACTCTCTGACACTCTGTGACACTCTCTGAAACTCTCTGAAACTCTCTGAAACTCTCTGAAACTCTCTGACACTCTCAGAAACTCTCAGAAACTCTCTGAAACTCTCTGACACTCTCTGACACTCTGTGACACTCTGTGACACTCACTGACACTCTGTGACACTCTCTGAAAATCTCTAACACTCCCTGACACTATCTGACACTCTCTGACACTCTCTGACACTCTGTGACACTCTGTGACACTCTGTTCATCTCTCTGACACTCTCTGACACTCTCTGACACTGACACTCTGTGGCACTCTCTGAAACTCTCTGACATTCTCTGACACTCTCTGAAACTCTCTGACACTCTCTGACTCTCGCTGACACTCTCTGATACTCTCTGACAATCGCTGATACTCTCCGACTCTCGCTGACACTCTCTGATACTCTCTGACACTCATTGACACTATCTGACACTCTCTGAAACTCTCTGACACTCACTGACACTCTGTGACAATCTCTGAAACTCTCTGACACTCTCTGGCACTCTCTGAATTCTCTCTGACACTCTCTGACACACTCAGAAAATCTCAGAGCCCTCTGACAGTCTCTGACATTCTCTGACACTCAGTGAATATCTCTGAAACTCTCCTTAACTCTGTGACACTCTCTGAAACTCTGTGACACTCTCTGAAAATCTCTGAAGATCTCCGAATCTCTCTGACTCTCTGTGAAACTCCCTGACACTCTGTGAAACACTTTGACACTCTTTGACACTGTCTGACACTGTCTGAATCTCTCTGAAACTCTCTGACACTCTCTGAAACTGACTGAAACTCTCTGGCACTCTTTGACACCCTCTGACACTCTCTGACGCTCTCTGAAAATATCTGACACCCTGTGACATTCTCTAAAACACTCTGACAGGCTCTGACACTCTCTGAAACTCTCTGAAGCTCTCTGAAAGTCTCTGAAAGTCTCTGAAACTCTCAGAAACTCTCAGAAACTCCCTGAAAGTCTCTGACACTCTCTGACACTCTGTGACTCTCTCCGAAAATCTCTGACACTCTCTGACAAACTCAGAAACTCTCAGAAACTCTCTGACACTCTCTGAAACTCTCTGACATTCTCTGAAACTCTCAGACACTCTCTGACATTCTCTGACACGCTCTGAAACTCTCTGACACTCTCTGAAACTCTCTGACACTCTCTGACACTCTCAGCCACTCTCTGACTCTATCTGACACTTTCTGAAACTTTCTGACACTCTCTGACACTCTCTGATACTCTCTGACACTCTCGGACAATCTCTGACACTCTCTGACAAACTCACAAAATCTCAGAATCTCTCTGACTCTTTCTGACACTCTCTGAAACACTTTGACACTCTTTGACAATCACAGACAGTGTTTGACTTTCTCTGAAACTCTCTGACACTCTCTGAAACTGACTGAAACTCTCTAACACTCTCTGACACTCTCTGAAGCTCTCTAAAACTCTCTGACACCCCGTGACATTCTCTGAAACTCTCAGACACTCTCTGACATTCTCTGACACTCTCTGAAACTCTCTGACAGTCTCTGAAACTTTCTGATACTCTCTGACAATCTCTGACACGCTCTGAAACTCTCTGACACTCTCTGAAACTCTCAGACACTCTCGGAAACTCTCTGACACTTTCTGAATCTCTCTGACACTATCTGATACTTTCTGAAACTTTCTGACACTCTCTGACACTCTCTGACACTCTCTGACACTCTCTGATACTCTCTGACACTCTCGGACAATCTCTGACACTCTCTGACAAATTCACAAACTCACAGAAACTCTCTGACTCTCTCTGACTCTCTCAGACACTCTCTCAGACACTCTCTGAAACTCTCTGAAACTCTCTGACACTCTCTGACACTCTCTGAATCCCTCAGACACTCTCTGACACTCTCTGACACTCTCTGAAAATCTCTGACACTCTCTGACACTCTCTGAACATCTCTGACACTCTCTGACACTTTCTGAAACTCTCTGACACTCTCTGACACTCTCTGACACTCTCTGACAGTCTGTGACACTCTCTGAAACATTCTGGCACTCTCTGACACTCTCTGAAGATCTCTGAAACTCTCTGAAAATCTCTGACACTCTCTGAAATTCTGTGACACTCTCGGAAACACTCTGACACTCTCTGACACTCTCTGACACTCTCCGACACACTCAGAAACTGTCAGAAACTCTCAGGCACTCTCTGACACTCTCAGAAAGTCTCTGAAACTCTCTGAGACTCTCTGACACTCTCTGACACTCTCTGAAACTCTCTGACACTCTCTGACACTCGCTGACACTCTCTGATTCTCGCTGACACTCTCTGATACTCTCTGACACTCACTGACACTCTGTGACACTTGCTGAAACTCTCTGACATTCTCTGACACACTCCGACAAACTCAGAAACTCTCAGAAACTCTCAGAAACTCTCTGACACTCTCTGACACTCCCTGACACACTCTGAAGCTCTCTGAAACTCTCTGACACTCCCCGACACTCTCTGAAACTCTCTGAATCTCTCAGACACTCGCTGACACTCTCTGACACTCTCTGAAACTCTCTGACACGCTCTGACACTCTCTGAAACTCTCTGAAGTTCTCTGGCACTCTCTGAAACTCTCTGAATCTCTCTGACACTCTCTGACAATCTCTGACACTCTCTGCAACTCTCAGAAACTCTCAGAAAATCTCTGAAACTCTCTGACACTCTCTGACACGCTGTGACACTCTCCGAAACTCTCTGACACTCTCCGACACTCTCTGACACTCTCTGAAACTCTCTGACTCTCACTGACGCTCTGTGACACTCTCTGAAACTCTCTGACACTCTGACACACTCTGAAACTCGTCGGCGCTGTCTGACACTCTCAGATACTGTCTGACAATCTCTGACACTCTGTGACACTCTCTGAAACTCTCTGACACTCTCTGACACTCCGTGACACTCTCTGAAACTCTCAGGCACTCTCTGACACTCTCTGAAACTCTCTGAATCTCTCAGACACTCGCTGACACTCTCTGACACTCTCTGAAACTCTCTGACACGCTCTGACACTCTCTGAAACTCTCTGAAGTTCTCTGGCACTCTCTGAAACTCTCTGAATCTCTCTGACACTCTCTGACAATCTCTGACACTCTCTGACACTCTCAGAAACTCTCAGAAACTCTCCAACACTCTCCGACAAACTGAGAAACTCTCATAAACTCTCTGACACTCTCTGACACTCGCTGAAACTCTCTGACTCTCACTGAAAGTGTCTGATAGTCTCTAACACTCACTGACACTATCTGACACTCTCTGAAACTCTCTGACACTCTCTGACACTCTCTGACACTCTCTCAAACTCTCTGACACTCTCTGACACTCGCTGACACTCTCTGATTCTCGCTGACACTCTCTGATACTCTCTGACACTCACTGACACTCTCTGACTCTCACTGACGCTCTGTGACACTCTCTGAAACTCTCTGACACTCTGACACACTCTGAAACTCGTCGGCGCTGTCTGACACTCTCAGATACTGTCTGACAATCTCTGACACTCTGTGACACTCTCTGAAACTCTCTGACACTCTCTGACACTCCGTGACACTCTCTGAAACTCTCAGGCACTCTCTGTCACTCTCAGAAAGTCTCTGAAACTCTATGAAACTATCTGACACTCTCTGACACTCTCTGAAACTCTTTGACACTCTCTGACACTCTCAGACACTGTCTGACTCTCTCTGAAACTCTCCGAAACTCTCTGACACTCTCTGGCACTCCCTGACACTCTCTGAAGCTCTCTGAAACTCTCTGAAACTCTCTGACACTCTCCGACAATCTCTGAAACTCTCTGAAACTCACTGAAACTCTCTGAAACTCTCTGACACTCTCTGACACTCTCTGAATCTCTCAGACACTCTCTGACACTCTCTGACACTTTGTGAATCTTTCTGACAATCTCTGACACTCTCTGACACTCTCAGAAAATCTCTGAAACTCTCTGACGCTCTGTGACACTCTCTGACACTCTCTGACACTCTCCGACAAACTCAGAAACTCTCAAAAACATCTCTGACACTCTCTGACACTCGATGACTCTCTCTGACTCTCACTGAAAGTCTCTGATACTCTCTAACACTCACTGACACTATCTGACACTCTCTGAAACTCTCTGGCACTCACTGACACTCTGTGACACTCTCTGAAACTCTCTGACACTCTCTGACACTCTCTGACACTCTCTGAAACTCTCTGACACTCTCTGACACTCGCTGACACTCTCTGATTCTCGCTGGCACTCTCTGATACTCTCTGACACTCACTGACACTCTGTGACACGCTCTGAAACTCTCTGACACTCTCTGACACTCTCTGACACTCTCTGAAACTCTCTGACTATCACTGACGCTCTGTGACACTCTCTGGAACGCGCTGACACTCTCTGACACTCTCTGAAACTCTTCGGCACTCTCTGACACTCTCAGATACTGTCTGACACTCTCTGAAACTCTCTGACAATCTCTGAAATTCTCTGACACTCTCTGACACTCCTGACACTCTCTGAATCTCTCTGAAGCTCTCTGACACTCTGCGACACTCTCTGAAACTTTCCGGCACTCTCTGACACTCTCTGAAGATCTCTGAAACTCTCTGAAAATCTCTGACACTCTCTGAATCTCTCCGACACACTCAGAAACTGTCAGAAACTCTCAGGCACTCTCCGACACTCTGAGAAGGTCTCTGAAACTCTCTGACACTATCTGAACCTCTCTGACACTCTCTGACACTCTCTGACACTCTCTGACACTCTCTGAAACTCTTTGACACTCTCTGAAACTCTCAGACACTGTCTGACTCTATCTGAAACTCTCCGAAACTCTCTGACACTCTCTGACACTCCCTGACACACTCTGAAGCTCTCTGAAACTCTCTGACACTCCCCGACACTCTCTGAAACTCTATGACACGCTCTGACACTCTCTGAAACTCTCTGAAGTTCTCTGGCACTCTCTGAAACTCTCTGAAACTCTCTGACTCTCACTGAAAGTGTCTGATAGTCACTAACACTCACTGACACTATCTGAGACTCTCTGAAACTCTCTGACACTCTCTGACACTCTCTGACACTCTCTGAAACTCTCTGACACTCTCTGACACTCGCTGACACTCTCTGATTCTCGCTGACACTCTCTGATACTCTCTGACACTCACTGACACTCTGTGACACTCTCTGAAACTCTCTGACACTCTCTGACACTCTCTGAAACTCTCTGACTCTCAATGACGCTCTGTGACACGCTCTGAAACTCTCTGACACTCTGACACACTCTGAAACTCTTCGGCGCTGTCTGACACTCTCAGATAATGTCTGACACTCTCTGACACTCTGTGACACTCTCTGAAACTCTCTGACACTCTCTGACACTCCGTGACACTCTCTGAAACTCTCAGGCACTCCATGACACTCTCAGAAAGTCTCTGAAACTCTCTGAAACTATCTGAACCTCTCTGACACTCTCTGACACTCTCTGACACTCTCTGAAACTCTTTGACACTCTCTGACACTCTCAGACACTGTCTGACTCTCTCTGAAACTCTCCGAAACTCTCTGACACTCTCTGACACTCCCTGAAACTCTCTGAAGCTCTCTGAAACTCTCTGACACTCTCCGACACTCTCTGACACTCTCTGAAACTCTCTGACACTCTCTGACACTCTCTGAATCTCTCAGACACTCTCTGACACTCTCTGAAACTCTCTGACACGCTCTGACACTCTCTGAAACCCTCTGAAGCTCTCTGGCACTCTCTGAAACTCTCTGACAATCTCTGACACTGTCAGACACTCTCTGACACTTTCTGAAATTCTCTGATACTATCTGACACTTTCTGAATCTTTCTGACAATCTCTGACACTCTCTGACACTCTCAGAAAATCTCTGAAACTCTCTGACACTCTGTGAAACTCTCTGACACTCTCTGACAATCTCCGACAAACTCAGAAACTCTCAAAAACATCTCTGACACTCTCTGACACTCGATGACACTCTCTGACTCTCACTGAAAGTCTCTGATACTCTCTCACACTCACTGACACTATCTGACACTCTCTGAAACTCTCTGACACTCACTGACACTCTGTGACACTCTCTGAAACTCTCTGACACTCTCTGACACTCTCTTAAACTCTCTGACATTCTCTGACACTCGCTGAAACTCTCTGATACTCTCTGACACTCACTGACACTCTGTGACACTCTCTGAAACTCTCTGACACTCTCTGACACTCTCTGACACTCTCTGAAAGTCTCTGACTCTCACTGACGCTCTGTGACACTCTCTGAAACTCGCTGACACTCTCTGACACTCTCTGAAACTCTTCGGCACTCTCTGACACTCTCAGATACTGTCTGACACTCTCTGAAACTCTCTGACAATCTCTGAAATTCTCTGACACTCTCTGACACTCCTGACACTCTCTGAATCTCTCTGAAGCTCTCTGACACTCTGTGACAATCTCTGAAACTTTCCGGCACTCTCTGACACTCTCTGAAGATCTCTGAAACTCTCTGAAAATCTCTGACACTCTCTGAAACTGTGTGACACTCTCTGAAACACTCTGACACTCTCTGAAACTCTCCGACACACTCAGAAACTGTCAGAAACTCTCAGGCACTCTCCGACACTCTGAGAAAATCTCTGAAACTCTCTGACACTATCTGAACCTCTCTGACACTCTCTGACACTCTCTGAAACTCTTTGACACTCTCTGAAACACTCAGACACTGTCTGACCCTATCTAAAACTCTCCGAAACTCTCTGACACTCTCTGACACTCCCTGACACAATCTGAAGCTCTCTGAAACTCTCTGACACTCCCCGACACTCTCTGAAACTCTCTGACACGCTCTGACACTCTCTGAAACTCTCTGAAGTTCTCTGGCACTCTCTGAAACTCTCTGAATCTCTCTGACACTCTCTGACAATCTCTGACACTCTCTGACACTCTCAGAAACTCTCAGAAAATCTCTGAAACTCTCTGACACTCTCTGACACTCTGTGACACTCTCCGAAACTCTCTGACACTCTCCGACACTCTCCGACAAACTGAGAAACTCTCTGAAACTCTCTGACACTCTCTGACACTCGCTGAAACTCTCTGGCTCTCACTGAAAGTGTCTGATAGTCTCTAACACTCACTGACACTATCTGACACTCTCTGAAACTCTATGACACTCTCTGACACTCTCTGACACTCTCTGACACTCTCTGAAACTCTCTGAAACTCTCTGACACTCGCTGACACTCTCTGATTCTCGCTGACACTCTCTGATACTCTCTGACACTCACTGACACTCTGTGACACTCTCTGAAACTCTCTGACACTCTCTGACACTCTCTGACACTCTCTGAAACTCTCTGACTCTCACTGACGCTCTGTGACACTCTCTGAAACTCTCTAACACTCTGACACACTCTGAAACTCGTCGGCGCTCTCTGACACTCTCAGATACTGTGTGACTATCTCTGACACTCTGTGACACTCTCTGAAACTCTCTGACACTCTGTGACAGTCCGTGACACTCTCTGAAACTCTCAGGCACTCTCTGACACGCTCTGAAACTCTCTGAATCTCTCAGACACTCGCTGACACTCTCTGACACTCTCTGAAACTCTCTGACACGCTCTGACACTCTCTGAAACTCTCTGAAGTTCTCTGGCACTCTCTGAAACTCTCTGAATGTCTCTGACACTCTCTGACAATCTCTGACACTCTCTGACACTCTCAGAAACTCTCAGAAAATCTCTGAAACTCTCTGACACTCTCTGACACTCTGTGACACTCTCCGAAACTCTCTGACACTCTCCAACACTCTCCGACAAACTGAGAAACTCTCAGAAACTCTCTGACACTCTCTGACACTCGCTGAAACTCTCTGACTCTCACTGAAAGTGTCTGATAGTCTCTAACACTCACTGACACTATCTGACACTCTCTGAAACTCTCTGACACTCTCTGACACTCTCTGACACTCTCTGAAACTCTCTGACACTCTCTGACACTCGCTGACACTCTCTGATTCTCGCCTACACTCTCTGATACTCTCTGACACTCACTGACACTCTGTGACACTCTCTGAAACTCTCTGACACTCTCTGACACTCTCTGACACTCTCTGACACTCTCTGAAACTCTCTGACACTCTGACACACTCTGAAACTCGTCGGCGCTGTCTGACACTCTCAGATACTGTCTGACAATCTCTGACACTCTGTGACACTCTCTGAAACTCTCTGACACTCTCTGACACTCCGTGACACTCTCTGAAACTCTCAGGCACTCTCTGACACTCTCAGAAAGTCTCTGAAACTCTCTGAAACTATCTGAACCTCTCTAACACTCCCTGACACTCTCTGACACTCTCTGAAACTCTTTGACACTCTCTGACACTCTCAGACACTGTCTGACTCTCTCTGAAACTCTCCGAAACTCTCTGACACTCTCTGACACTCCCTGACACTCTCTGAAGCTCTCTGAAACTCTCTGACACTCTCCGACACTCTCAGAAACTCTCTGAAACTCTCTGAAACTCTCTGACACTCTCTGACACTCTCTGAATCTCTCAGACACTCTCTGACACTCTCTGACACTTTCTGAATCTTTCTGACAATCTCTGACACTCTCTGACACTCTCAGAAAATCTCTGAAACTCTCTGACACTCTGTGACACTCTCTGACACTCTCTGACACTCTCTGACACTCTCCGACAAACTCAGAAACTCTCAAAAACATCTCTGACACTCTCTGACACTCGATGACACTCTCTGACTCTCACTGAAAGTCTCTGATACTCTCTAACACTCACTGACACTATCTGACACTCTCTGAAACTCTCTGGCACTCACTGACACTCTGTGACACTCTCTGAAACTCTCTGACACTCTCTGACACTCTCTGAAACTCTCTGACACTCTCTGACACTCGCTGACACTCTCTGATTCTCGCTGGCACTCTCTGATACTCTCTGACACTCACTGACACTCTGTGAGATTCTCTGAAACTCTCTAACACTCTCTGACACTCTCTGACACTCTCTGAAACCCTCTGACTCTCACTGACGCTCTGTGACACTCTCTGAAACTCGCTGACACTCTCTGACAGTCTCTGAAACTCTTCGGCACTCTCTGACACTCTCAGAGACTGTCTGACACTCTCTGAAACTCTCTGACAATCTCTGAAATTCTCTGACACTCTCTGACACTCCTGACACACTCTGAATCTCTCTGAAGCTCTCTGACACTCTGTGACACTCTCTGAAACTTTCCGGCACTCTCTGACACTCTCTGAAGATCTCTGAAACTCTCTGAAAATCTCTGACACTCTCTGAATCTCTCCGACACACTCAGAAACTGTCAGAAACTCTCAGGCACTCTCCGACACTCTGAGAAAATCTCTGAAACTCTCTGACACTATCTGAACCTCTCTGACACTCTCTGACACTCTCTGAAACTCTTTGACACTCTCTGAAACACTCAGACACTGTCTGACCCTATCTAAAACTCTCCGAAACTCTCTGACACTCTCTGACACTCCCTGACACAATCTGAAGCTCTCTGAAACTCTCTGACACTCCCCGACACTCTCTGAAACTCTCTGACACGCTCTGACACTCTCTGAAACTCTCTGAAGTTCTCTGGCACTCTCTGAAACTCTCTGAATCTCTCTGACACTCTCTGACAATCTCTGACACTCTCTGACACTCTCAGAAACTCTCAGAAAATCTCTGAAACTCTCTGACACTCTCTGACACTCTGTGACACTCTCCGAAACTCTCTGACACTCTCCGACACTCTCCGACAAACTGAGAAACTCTCTGAAACTCTCTGACACTCTCTGACACTCGCTGAAACTCTCTGGCTCTCACTGAAAGTGTCTGATAGTCTCTAACACTCACTGACACTCTCTGAATCTCTCTGAAGCTCTCTGACACTCTGTGACAATCTCTGAAACTTTCCGGCACTCTCTGACACTCTCTGAAGATCTCTGAAACTCTCTGAAAATCTCTGACACTCTCTGAAACTGTGTGACACTCTCTGAAACACTCTGACACTCTCTGAAACTCTCCGACACACTCAGAAACTGTCAGAAACTCTCAGGCACTCTCCGACACTCTGAGAAAATCTCTGAAACTCTCTGACACTATCTGAACCTCTCTGACACTCTCTGACACTCTCTGAAACTCTTTGACACTCTCTGAAACACTCAGACACTGTCTGACCCTATCTAAAACTCTCCGAAACTCTCTGACACTCTCTGACACTCCCTGACACAATCTGAAGCTCTCTGAAACTCTCTGACACTCCCCGACACTCTCTGAAACTCTCTGACACGCTCTGACACTCTCTGAAACTCTCTGAAGTTCTCTGGCACTCTCTGAAACTCTCTGAATCTCTCTGACACTCTCTGACAATCTCTGACACTCTCTGACACTCTCAGAAACTCTCAGAAAATCTCTGAAACTCTCTGACACTCTCTGACACTCTGTGACACTCTCCGAAACTCTCTGACACTCTCCGACACTCTCCGACAAACTGAGAAACTCTCTGAAACTCTCTGACACTCTCTGACACTCGCTGAAACTCTCTGGCTCTCACTGAAAGTGTCTGATAGTCTCTAACACTCACTGACACTATCTGACACTCTCTGAAACTCTATGACACTCTCTGACACTCTCTGACACTCTCTGACACTCTCTGAAACTCTCTGAAACTCTCTGACACTCGCTGACACTCTCTGATTCTCGCTGACACTCTCTGATACTCTCTGACACTCACTGACACTCTGTGACACTCTCTGAAACTCTCTGACACTCTCTGACACTCTCTGACACTCTCTGAAACTCTCTGACTCTCACTGACGCTCTGTGACACTCTCTGAAACTCTCTAACACTCTGACACACTCTGAAACTCGTCGGCGCTCTCTGACACTCTCAGATACTGTGTGACTATCTCTGACACTCTGTGACACTCTCTGAAACTCTCTGACACTCTGTGACAGTCCGTGACACTCTCTGAAACTCTCAGGCACTCTCTGACACGCTCTGAAACTCTCTGAATCTCTCAGACACTCGCTGACACTCTCTGACACTCTCTGAAACTCTCTGACACGCTCTGACACTCTCTGAAACTCTCTGAAGTTCTCTGGCACTCTCTGAAACTCTCTGAATGTCTCTGACACTCTCTGACAATCTCTGACACTCTCTGACACTCTCAGAAACTCTCAGAAAATCTCTGAAACTCTCTGACACTCTCTGACACTCTGTGACACTCTCCGAAACTCTCTGACACTCTCCAACACTCTCCGACAAACTGAGAAACTCTCAGAAACTCTCTGACACTCTCTGACACTCGCTGAAACTCTCTGACTCTCACTGAAAGTGTCTGATAGTCTCTAACACTCACTGACACTATCTGACACTCTCTGAAACTCTCTGACACTCTCTGACACTCTCTGACACTCTCTGAAACTCTCTGACACTCTCTGACACTCGCTGACACTCTCTGATTCTCGCCTACACTCTCTGATACTCTCTGACACTCACTGACACTCTGTGACACTCTCTGAAACTCTCTGACACTCTCTGACACTCTCTGACACTCTCTGACACTCTCTGAAACTCTCTGACACTCTGACACACTCTGAAACTCGTCGGCGCTGTCTGACACTCTCAGATACTGTCTGACAATCTCTGACACTCTGTGACACTCTCTGAAACTCTCTGACACTCTCTGACACTCCGTGACACTCTCTGAAACTCTCAGGCACTCTCTGACACTCTCAGAAAGTCTCTGAAACTCTCTGAAACTATCTGAACCTCTCTAACACTCCCTGACACTCTCTGACACTCTCTGAAACTCTTTGACACTCTCTGACACTCTCAGACACTGTCTGACTCTCTCTGAAACTCTCCGAAACTCTCTGACACTCTCTGACACTCCCTGACACTCTCTGAAGCTCTCTGAAACTCTCTGACACTCTCCGACACTCTCAGAAACTCTCTGAAACTCTCTGAAACTCTCTGACACTCTCTGACACTCTCTGAATCTCTCAGACACTCTCTGACACTCTCTGACACTTTCTGAATCTTTCTGACAATCTCTGACACTCTCTGACACTCTCAGAAAATCTCTGAAACTCTCTGACACTCTGTGACACTCTCTGACACTCTCTGACACTCTCTGACACTCTCCGACAAACTCAGAAACTCTCAAAAACATCTCTGACACTCTCTGACACTCGATGACACTCTCTGACTCTCACTGAAAGTCTCTGATACTCTCTAACACTCACTGACACTATCTGACACTCTCTGAAACTCTCTGGCACTCACTGACACTCTGTGACACTCTCTGAAACTCTCTGACACTCTCTGACACTCTCTGAAACTCTCTGACACTCTCTGACACTCGCTGACACTCTCTGATTCTCGCTGGCACTCTCTGATACTCTCTGACACTCACTGACACTCTGTGAGATTCTCTGAAACTCTCTAACACTCTCTGACACTCTCTGACACTCTCTGAAACCCTCTGACTCTCACTGACGCTCTGTGACACTCTCTGAAACTCGCTGACACTCTCTGACAGTCTCTGAAACTCTTCGGCACTCTCTGACACTCTCAGAGACTGTCTGACACTCTCTGAAACTCTCTGACAATCTCTGAAATTCTCTGACACTCTCTGACACTCCTGACACACTCTGAATCTCTCTGAAGCTCTCTGACACTCTGTGACACTCTCTGAAACTTTCCGGCACTCTCTGACACTCTCTGAAGATCTCTGAAACTCTCTGAAAATCTCTGACACTCTCTGAATCTCTCCGACACACTCAGAAACTGTCAGAAACTCTCAGGCACTCTCCGACACTCTGAGAAAATCTCTGAAACTCTCTGACACTATCTGAACCTCTCTGACACTCTCTGACACTCTCTGAAACTCTTTGACACTCTCTGAAACACTCAGACACTGTCTGACCCTATCTAAAACTCTCCGAAACTCTCTGACACTCTCTGACACTCCCTGACACAATCTGAAGCTCTCTGAAACTCTCTGACACTCCCCGACACTCTCTGAAACTCTCTGACACGCTCTGACACTCTCTGAAACTCTCTGAAGTTCTCTGGCACTCTCTGAAACTCTCTGAATCTCTCTGACACTCTCTGACAATCTCTGACACTCTCTGACACTCTCAGAAACTCTCAGAAAATCTCTGAAACTCTCTGACACTCTCTGACACTCTGTGACACTCTCCGAAACTCTCTGACACTCTCCGACACTCTCCGACAAACTGAGAAACTCTCTGAAACTCTCTGACACTCTCTGACACTCGCTGAAACTCTCTGGCTCTCACTGAAAGTGTCTGATAGTCTCTAACACTCACTGACACTATCTGACACTCTCTGAAACTCTATGACACTCTCTGACACTCTCTGACACTCTCTGACACTCTCTGAAACTCTCTGAAACTCTCTGACACTCGCTGACACTCTCTGATTCTCGCTGACACTCTCTGATACTCTCTGACACTCACTGACACTCTGTGACACTCTCTGAAACTCTCTGACACTCTCTGACACTCTCTGACACTCTCTGAAACTCTCTGACTCTCACTGACGCTCTGTGACACTCTCTGAAACTCTCTAACACTCTGACACACTCTGAAACTCGTCGGCGCTCTCTGACACTCTCAGATACTGTGTGACTATCTCTGACACTCTGTGACACTCTCTGAAACTCTCTGACACTCTGTGACAGTCCGTGACACTCTCTGAAACTCTCTGACACTCTCTGACACTCGCTGACACTCTCTGATTCTCGCCTACACTCTCTGATACTCTCTGACACTCACTGACACTCTGTGACACTCTCTGAAACTCTCTGACACTCTCTGACACTCTCTGACACTCTCTGACACTCTCTGAAACTCTCTGACACTCTGACACACTCTGAAACTCGTCGGCGCTGTCTGACACTCTCAGATACTGTCTGACAATCTCTGGCACTCTGTGACACTCTCTGAAACTCTCTGACACTCTCTGACACTCCGTGACACTCTCTGAAACTCTCAGGCACTCTCTGACACTCTCAGAAAGTCTCTGAAACTCTCTGAAACTATCTGAACCTCTCTAACACTCCCTGACACTCTCTGACACTCTCTGAAACTCTTTGACACTCTCTGACACTCTCAGACACTGTCTGACTCTCTCTGAAACTCTCCGAAACTCTCTGACACTCTCTGACACTCCCTGACACTCTCTGAAGCTCTCTGAAACTCTCTGACACTCTCCGACACTCTCAGAAACTCTCTGAAACTCTCTGAAACTCTCTGACACTCTCTGACACTCTCTGAATCTCTCAGACACTCTCTGACACTCTCTGACACTTTCTGAATCTTTCTGACAATCTCTGACACTCTCTGACACTCTCAGAAAATCTCTGAAACTCTCTGACACTCTGTGACACTCTCTGACACTCTCTGACACTCTCTGACACTCTCCGACAAACTCAGAAACTCTCAAAAACATCTCTGACACTCTCTGACACTCGATGACACTCTCTGACTCTCACTGAAAGTCTCTGATACTCTCTAACACTCACTGACACTATCTGACACTCTCTGAAACTCTCTGGCACTCACTGACACTCTGTGACACTCTCTGAAACTCTCTGACACTCTCTGACACTCTCTGAAACTCTCTGACACTCTCTGACACTCGCTGACACTCTCTGATTCTCGCTGGCACTCTCTGATACTCTCTGACACTCACTGACACTCTGTGACATTCTCTGAAACTCTCTAACACTCTCTGACACTCTCTGACACTCTCTGAAACCCTCTGACTCTCACTGACGCTCTGTGACACTCTCTGAAACTCGCTGACACTCTCTGACAGTCTCTGAAACTCTTCGGCACTCTCTGACACTCTCAGAGACTGTCTGACACTCTCTGAAACTCTCTGACAATCTCTGAAATTCTCTGACACTCTCTGACACTCCTGACACACTCTGAATCTCTCTGAAGCTCTCTGACACTCTGTGACACTCTCTGAAACTTTCCGGCACTCTCTGACACTCTCTGAAGATCTCTGAAACTCTCTGAAAATCTCTGACACTCTCTGAATCTCTCCGACACACTCAGAAACTGTCAGAAACTCTCAGGCACTCTCCGACACTCTGAGAAAGTCTCTGAAACTCTCTGACACTATCTGAACCTCTCTGAAACTCTCTGACACTCTCTGACACTCTCTGAAACTCTTTGACACTCTCTGAAACTCTCAGACACTGTCTGACTCTATCTGAAACTCTCCGAAACTCTCTGACACTCTCTGACACTCCCTGACACACTCTGAAGCTCTCTGAAACTCTCTGACACTCCCCGACACTCTCTGAAACTCTCTGAATCTCTCAGACACTCGCTGACACTCTCTGACACTCTCTGAAACTCTCTGACACGCTCTGACACTCTCTGAAACTCTCTGAAGTTCTCTGGCACTCTCTGAAACTCTCTGAATCTCTCTGACACTCTCTGACAATCTCTGACACTCTCAGAAACTCTCAGAAAATCTCTGAAACTCTCTGACACTCTCTGACACTCTGTGACACTCTCCGAAACTCTCTGACACTCTCCGACACTCTCCGACAAACTGAGAAAATCTCAGAAACTCTCTGACACTCTCTGACACTCGCTGAAACTCTCTGACTCTCACTGAAAGTGTCTGATAGTCTCTAACACTCACTGACACTCTCTGACACTCTCTGAAACTCTCTGACACTCTCTGACACTCTCTGACACTCTCTGACACTCTCTGAAACTCTCTGACACTCTCTGACACTCGCTGACACTCTCTGATTCTCGCTGACACTCTCTGATACTCTCTGACACTCACTGACACTCTGTGACACTCTCTGAAACTCTCTGACACTCTCTGACACTCTCTGAAACTCTCTGACTCTCACTGACGCTCTGTGACACTCTCTGAAACTCTCTGACACTCTGACACACTCTGAAACTCTTCGGCGCTGTCTGACACTCTCAGATAATGTCTGACACTCTCTGACACTCTGTGACACTCTCTGAAACTCTCTGACACTCTCTGACAGTCCGTGACACTCTCTGAAACTCTCAGGCACTCTCTGACACTCTGAAAGTCTCTGAAACTCTCTGAAACTATCTGAACCTCTCTGACACTCTCTGACACTCTCTGAAACTCTTTGACATTCTCTGACACTCTCAGACACTGTCTGACTCTCTCTGAAACTCTCCGAAACTCTCTGACACTCTCTGACACTCCCTGGCACTCTCTGAAGCTCTCTGAAACTCTCTGACACTCTCCGACACTCTCTGAAACTCTCTGAAACTCTCTGACACTCTCTGACACTCTCTGAATCTCTCAGACACTCTCTGACACTCTCTGAAACTCTCTGACACGCTCTGACACTCTCTGAAACCCTCTGAAGCTCTCTGGCACTCTCTGAAACTCTCTGACAATCTCTGACACTCTCAGACACTCTCTGACACTTTCTGAAATTCTCTGATACTATCTGACACTTTCTGAATCTTTCTGACAATCTCTGACACTCTCTGACACTCTCAGAAAATCTCTGAAACTCTCTGACACTCTGTGACACTCTCTGACACTCTCTGACACTCTCTGACACTCTCCGACAAACTCAGAAACTCTCAAAAACATCTCTGACACTCTCTGACACTCGATGACACTCTCTGACTCTCACTGAAAGTCTCTGATACTCTCTAACACTCACTGACACTATCTGACACTCTCTGAAACTCTCTGGCACTCACTGACACTCTGTGACACTCTCTGAAACTCTCTGACACTCTCTGACACTCTCTGACACTCTCTGAAACTCTCTGACACTCTCTGACACTCGCTGACACTCTCTGATTCTCGCTGACACTCTCTGATACTCTCTGACACTCACTGACACTCTGTGACACTCTCTGAAACTCTCTGACACTCTCTGACACTCTCTGACACTCTCTGAAAGTCTCTGACTCTCACTGACGCTCTGTGACACTCTCTGAAACTCGCTGACACTCTCTGACACTCTCTGAAACTCTTCGGCACTCTCTGACACTCTCAGATACTGTCTGACACTCTCTGAAACTCTCTGACAATCTCTGAAATTCTCTGACACTCTCTGACACTCCTGACACTCTCTGAATCTCTCTGAAGCTCTCTGACACTCTGTGACACTCTCTGAAACTCTCTGAAAATCTCTGACACTCTCTGAAACTCTGTGACACTCTCTGAAACACTCTGACACTCTCTGAAACTCTCCGACACACTCAGAAACTGTCAGAAACTCTCAGGCACTCTCCGACACTCTGAGAAAGGCTCTGAAACTCTCTGACACTATCTGAACCTCTCTGACACTCTCTGACACTCTCTGACACTCTCTGAAACTCTTTGACACTCTCTGAAACTCTCAGACACTGTCTGACTCTATCTGAAACTCTCCGAAACTCTCTGACACTCTCTGACACTCCCTGACACACTCTGAAGCTCACTGAAACTCTCTGACACTCCCCGACACTCTCTGAAACTCTCTGAATCTCTCAGACACTCGCTGACACCCTCTGACACTCTCTGAAACTCTCTGACACGCTCTGACACTCTCTGAAACTCTCTGAAGTTCTCTGGCACTCTCTGAAACTCTCTGAATCTCTCTGACACTCTCTGACAATCTCGGACACTCTCTGACACTCTCAGAAACTCTCAGAAAATCTCTGAAACTCTCTGACACTCTCTGACACTCTGTGACACTCTCCGAAACTCTCCGACAAACTGAGAAAATCTCAGAAACGCTCTGACACTCTCTGACACTCGCTGAAACACTCTGACTCTCACTGAAAGTGTCTGATAGTCTCTAACACTCACTGACACGATCTGACACTCTCTGAAACTCTCTGACACTATCTGACACTCTCTGACACTCTCTGAAACTCTCTGACACTCTCTGACACTCGCTGACACTCTCTGATTCTCGCTGACACTCTCTGATACTCTCTGACACTCACTGACACTCTGTGACTCTCTCTGAAACTCTCTGACACTCTCTGACACTCTCTGAAACTCTCTGACTCTCACTGACGCTCTGTGACACTCTCTGAAACTCTCTGACACTCTGACACACTCTGAAACTCTTCGGCGCTGTCTGACACTCTCTGAAACTCTCTGACACTCTCTGAGACTCTCTGAATCTCTCAGACACTCTCTGACACTCTCTGAAACTCTCTGACACGCTCTGACACTCTCTGAAACCCTCTGAAGCTCTCTGGCACTCTCTGAAACTCTCTGACAATCTCTGACACTCTCAGACACTCTCTGACACTTTCTGAAGCTCTCTGATACTATCTGACACTTTCTGAATCTTTCTGACAATCTCTGACACTCTCTGACACTCTCAGAAACTCTCGGAAAATCTCTGAAACTCTCTGACACTCTGTGACACTCTCTGAAACTCTCTGACACTCTCTGACAAACTCAGAAACACTCAAAAACTCTGTGACACTCTCTGACACTCGATGACACTCTCTGACTCTTACTGAAAGTCTCTGATACACTCTCACACTCACTGACACTATCTGACACCCTCTGAAACTCTCTGGCACTCACTGACACTCTCTGAAACTCTCTGACAATCTCTGACACTCTCTGACACTCTCTGAAACTCTCTGACACTCTCTGACACTCGCTGACACTCTCTGATTCTCACTGACATTCTCTGATACTCTCTGACACTCACTGACACTCTGTGACACTCTCTGAAACTCTCTGACACTCTCTGACACTCTGTGACACTCTCTGAAACTCTCTGACTCTCACTGACGCTCTGTGACACTCTCTGAAACTCGCTGACACTCTCTGACACTCTCTGAAACTCTTCGGCACTCTCTTACACTCTCAGATACTGTCTGACACTCTCTGAAACTCTCTGACCATCTCTGAAATTCTCTGACACTCTCTGACACTCCTGACACTCTCTGAATCTCTCTGAAGCTCTCTGACACTCTGTGACACTCTCTGAAACTTTCCGGCACTCTCTGAAGATCTCTGAAACTCTCTGAAAATCTCTGACACTCTCTGAAACTCTGTGACACTCTCTGAAACACTCTGACACTCTCTGAAACTCTCCGACACACTCAGAAACTGTCAGAAACTCTCAGGCACTCTCCGACACTCTGAGAAAGTCTCTGAAACTCTCTGACACTATCTGAACCTCTCTGACACTCTCTGACACTCTCTGACACTCTCTGAAACTCTTTGACACTCTCTGAAACTCTCAGACACTGTCTGACTCTATCTGAAACTCTCCGAAACTCTCTGACACTCTCTGACACTCCCTGACACACTCAGAAGCTCTCTGAAACTCTCTGACACTCCCCGACACTCTCTGAAACTCTCTGAATCTCTCAGACACTCGCTGACACTCTCTGACACTCTCTGAAACTCTCTGACACGCTCTGTCACTCTCTGAAACTCTCTGAAGTTCTCTGGCACTCTCTGAAACTCTCTGAATCTCTCTGACACTCTCTGACAATCTCGGACACTCTCTGACACTCTCAGAAACTCTCAGAAAATCTCTGAAACTCTCTGACACTCTCTGACACTCTGCGACACTCTCCGAAACTCTCTGACACTCTCCGACACTCTCCGACAAACTGAGAAAATCTCAGAAACTCTCTGACACTCTCTGACACTCGCTGAAGCTCTCTGACTCTCACTGAAAGTGTCTGATAGTCTCTAACACTCACTGACACTATCTGACACTCTCTGAAACTCTCTGACACTCTCTGACACTCTCTGACACTCTCTGAAACTCTCTGACACTCTCTGACACTCGTTGACACTCTCTGATTCTCGCTGACACTCTCTGAAACTCTCTGACACTCTCTGACACTCTCTGAAACTCTCTGACTCTCACTGACGCTCTGTGACACTCTCTGAAACTCTCTGACACTCTGACACACTCTGAAACCCTTCGGCGCTGTCTGACACTCTCAGATACTGTCTGACACTCTCTGACACTCTGTGACACTCTCTGAAACTCTTTGACACTCTCTGACACTCTCAGACACTGTCTGACTCTCTCTGAAACTCTCCGAAACTCTCTGACACTCTCTGACACTCCCTGACACTCTCTGAAGCTCTCTGAAACTCTCTGACACTCTCCGACACTCTCTGAAAATCTCTGAAACTCTCTGACACTCTCTGAGACTCTCTGAATCTCTCAGACACTCTCTGACACTCTCTGAAACTCTCTGACACGCTCTGACACTCTCTGAAACGCTCTGAAGCTCTCTGGCACTCTCTGAAACTCTCTGACAATCTCTGACACTCTCAGACACTCTCTGACACTTTCTGAAGCTCTCTGATACTATCTGACACTTTCTGAATCTTTCTGACAATCTCTGACACTCTCTGACACTCTCAGAAACTCTCGGAAAATCTCTGAAACTCTCTGACACTCTGTGACCCTCTCTGAAACTCTCTGACACTCTCTGACAAACTCAGAAACACTCAAAAACTCTGTGACACTCTCTGACACTCGATGACACTCTCTGACTCTCACTGAAAGTCTCTGATACTCTCTCACACTCACTGACACTCTCTGACACTCTCTGAAACTCTCTGGCACTCACTGACACTCTGTGACACTCTCTGAAACTCTCTGACACTCTCTGACACTCTCTGAAACTCCCTGACACTCTCTGACACTCGCTGACACTCTCTGATTCTCACTGACATTCTTTGATACTCTCTGACACTCACTGACACTCTGTGACACTCTCTGAAACTCTCTGACACTCTCTGACACTCTGTGACACTCTCTGAAACTCTCTGACTCTCACTGACGCTCTGTGACACTCTCTGAAACTCGCTGACACTGTCTGACACTCTCTGAAACTCTTCGGCACTCTCTGACACTCTCAGATACTGTCTGACACTCTCTGAAACTCTCTGACAATCTCTGAAATTCTCTGACACTCTCTGACACTCCTGACACTCTCTGAATCTCTCTGAAGCTCTCTGACACTCTGTGACACTCTCTGAAACTTTCCGGCACTCTCTGACACTCTCTGAAGATCTCTGAAACTCTCTGAAAATCTCTGACACTCTCTGAAACTCTGTGACACTCTCTGAAACACTCTGACACTCTCCGAAACTCTCCGACACACTCAGAAACTGTCAGAAACTCTCAGGCACTCTCCGACACTCTGAGAAAGTCTCTGAAACTCTCTGACACTATCTGAACCTCTCTGACACTCTCTGACACTCTCTGACACTCTCTGAAACTCTTTGACACTCTCTGAAACTCTCAGACACTGTCTGACTCTATCTGAAACTCTCCGAAACTCTCTGACACTCTCTGACACTCCCTGACACACTCTGAAGCTCTCTGAAACTCTCTGACACTCCCCGACACTCTCTGAAACTCTCTGAATCTCTCAGACACTCGCTGACACTCTCTGACACTCTCTGAAACTCTCTGACACGCTCTGACACTCTCTGAAACTCTCTGAAGTTCTCTGACACTCTCTGAAACTCTCTGAATCTCTCTGACACTCTCTGACAATCTCTGACACTCTCTGACACTCTCAGAAACTCTCAGAAAATCTCTGAAACTCTCTGACACTCTCTGACACTCTGTGACACTCTCCGAAACTCTCTGACACTCTCCGACACTCTCCGACAAACTGAGAAAATCTCAGAAACTCTCTGACACTCTCTGACATTCGCTGAAACTCTCTGACTCTCACTGAAAGTGTCTGATAGTCTCTAACACTCACTGACACTATCTGACACTCTCTGAAACTCTCTGACACTCTCTGACACTCTCTGACACTCTCTGAAACTCTCTGACACTCTCTGACACTCTCTGACACTCTCTGAAACTCTCTGACTCTCTCTGACACTCACTGACGCTCTGTGACACTCTCTGAAACTCTCTGACACTCTGACACTCTCTGAAACTCTTCGGCGCTGTCTGACACTCTCAGATACTGTCTGACACTCTCTGACACTCTCTGACACTCCGTGACACTCTCTGAAACTCTCAGGCCCTCTCTGACACACTCAGAAAGTCTCTGAAACTCTCTGAAAATATCTGAACCTCTCTGACACTCTCTGACACTCTCTGACACTCTCTGACACTCTCTGAAACTCTTTGACACTCTCTGACACTCTCAGACACTGTCTGACTCTCTCTGAAACTCTCCAAAACTCTCTGACACTGTCTGACACTCCCTGACACTCTCTGAAGCTCTCTGAAACTCTCTGACACTCTCCGACACTCTATGAAACTCTCTGAAACTCTCTGACACTCTCTGACACTCTCTGAATCTCTCAGACACTCTCTGACACTCTCTGAAACTCTCTGACACTCTCTGACACTGTCTGAAACCCTCTGAAGCTCTCTGGCACTCTCTGAAACTCTCTGACAATCTCTGACACTCTCAGACACTCTCTGACACTTTCTGAAACTCTCTGATACTATCTGACACTTTCTGAATCTTTCTGACAATCTCTGACACTCTCTGACACTCTGAGAAACTCTCGGAAAATCTCTGAAACTCTCTGACACTCTGTGACACTCTCTGAAACTCTCTGACACATTCTGACACTCTCCGACAAACTCAGAAACTCTCAAAAACTCTCTGACACTCTCTGACACTCGATGACATTCTCTGACTCTCACTGAAAGTCTCTGATACTCTCTCACACTCACTGACACTCTCTGACACTCTCTGAAACTCTCTGACACTCTCTGATTCTCGCTGACATTCTCTGATACTCTCTGACACTCACTGACACTCTGTGACACTCTCTGAAACTCTCTGACACTCTCTGACACTCTGTGACACTCTCTGAAACTCATCGGCACTCTCTGACACTCTCAGATACTGTCTGACACTCGCTGAAACTCTCTGACACTCTCTGAAATTCTCTGACACTCTCTGACACTCCCTGACACTCTCTGAATCTCTCTGAAGCTCTCTGACACTCTGTGACACTCTCTGAAACATTCTGGCACTCTCTGACACTCTCTGAAGATCTCTGAAAATCTCTGACACTCTCTGAAATTCTGTGACACTCTCTGAAACACTCTGACACTCTCCGACACACTCAGAAACTGTCAGAAACTCTCAGGCACTCTCTGACACTCTCAGAAAGTCTCTGAAACTCTCTGACACTCGCTGACACTCTCTGATTCTCGCTGACCCTCTCTGATACTCTCTGACACTCACTGACACTCTCTGAAACTCTCTGACACTCTCTGAAGTTCTTTGACACTCTCTGACTCTCCCCGACACTCTCTGAATCTCTCTGAAGCTCTCTGACAATCTGTGACACTCTCTGAAACTTTCTGGCACTCTTTGACACTCTCTGAAGATCTCTGAACCTCTCTGAAAATCTCTGACACTCTCTGAAACTCTGTGACAGTCTCTGAAACACTCTGAGACTCTCTGACACTCTCCGATAAACTCAGAAACTGTCAGAAACTCACAGGCACTCTCTGACACTCTCAGAAAATCTCTGAACCTCTCTGACACTCTCTGACACTCTCTGAAACTCTTTTACACTCTCGGACAATCTCAGACACTGTCTGACTCTCTCTGAAACTCTCCGAAACTCTCTGACACTCTCTGACACTCTCTGACACTCCCTGACACTCTCTGAAACTCTCTGAAACTCTCTGATACTCTCTGACACTCTCTGAAACTTTCTGACACTCTCTGAAACTCTCTGAAACTCTCTGACACTCTCAGACGATCTCTGACACTCTCAGACACTCTCTGACACTCTCTGACACTTTCTGAAAATCTCTGACACTATCTGACACTCTCTGAAACTCTCTGAAACTCTCAGAAACGCTCAGAAACTCTCTGAAACTCTCTGACACTCTCTGACACTCTGTGACACTCTCTGACACTCTCTGAACCTCTATGAAGCTCTCCGGCACTCTCTGACACTCTCAGATACTGTCAGACACTCTCTGAAACTCTCTGACACTCTCTGAAATTCTCTGACACTCTCTGACACTCCCTGACACTCTCTGAAACTTTCTGGCACTCTCTGACACTCTCTGAAGATCTCTGAAACTCTCTGAAAATCTCTGACAATCTCTGAAACTCTGTGACACACTCTGAAACACTCTGACAGTCTCTGACACTCTCCGGCACACTCAGAAACTGTCAGAAACTCTCAGGCACTCTCTGACATTCTCAGAAAGTCTCTGAAACTCTCTGACACTCGCTGACACTCTCTGATTCTCGCTGACCCTCTCTGATACTCTCTGACACTCACTGACACTCTCTGAAACTCTCTGACACTCTCTGAAGTTCTTTGACACTCTCTGACTCTCCCCGACACTCTCTGAATCTCTCTGAAGCTCTCTGACAATCTGTGACACTCTCTGAAACTTTCTGGCACTCTCTGACATTCTCTGAAGATCTCTGAACCTCTCTGAAAATCTCTGACACTCTCTGAAACTCTGTGACAGTCTCTGAAACACTCTGAGACTCTCTGACACTCTCCGATAAACTCAGAAACTGTCAGAAACTCACAGGCACTCTCTGACACTCTCAGAAAATCTCTGAACCTCTCTGACACTCTCTGACACTCTCTGAAACTCTTTTACACTCTCGGACAATCTCAGACACTGTCTGACTCTCTCTGAAACTCTCCGAAACTCTCTGACACTCTCTGACACTCTCTGACACTCCCTGACACTCTCTGAAACTCTCTGAAACTCTCTGATACTCTCTGACACTCTCTGAAACTTTCTGACACTCTCTGAAACTCTCTGAAACTCTCTGACACTCTCAGACGATCTCTGACACTCTCAGACACTCTCTGACACTCTCTGACACTTTCTGAAAATCTCTGACACTATCTGACACTCTCTGAAACTCTCTGAAACTCTCAGAAACGCTCAGAAACTCTCTGAAACTCTCTGACACTCTCTGACACTCTGTGACACTCTCTGACACTCTCTGAACCTCTATGAAGCTCTCCGGCACTCTCTGACACTCTCAGATACTGTCAGACACTCTCTGAAACTCTCTGACACTCTCTGAAATTCTCTGACACTCTCTGACACTCCCTGACACTCTCTGAAACTTTCTGGCACTCTCTGACACTCTCTGAAGATCTCTGAAACTCTCTGAAAATCTCTGACAATCTCTGAAACTCTGTGACACACTCTGAAACACTCTGACAGTCTCTGACACTCTCCGGCACACTCAGAAATTGTCAGAAACTCTCAGGCACTCTCTGACATTCTCAGAAAGTCTCTGAAACTCTCTGACACTATCTGAACCACTCTGACACTCTCTGACACTATCTGACACTCTCTGAAACTCGTTGACACTCTCTGACACTCTCAGACACTGTCTGACTCTCTCTGAAACTCACCGAAAATCTCTGACACTCTCTGCCACTCCCTGACACTCTCTGAAGCTCTCTGAAACTCTCTGAAACTCTCTGACACTCTCTGAAACTCTCTGAAACTCTCTGTCACTCTCTGACACTCTCTGAAACTTTCTGACACTCTCTGAAACTCTCTGACACTCTCTGAAACTCTCTGACACTCTCTGAAACTCTCTGAAACTCTTTGACACTGTTTGACACTCTCTGACGCTTTCTGAAACTCTCTGACACTATCTGACACTTTCTGAAAATTTCTGACACTCTTTGACACTCTCTGACACTCTCTGACACTCTCAGAAGCTCTCAGAAACTCTCTGAAACTCTCTGAAACTCTCTGACACTCTCTGACACTCTGTGACACTCTCCAAAACTCTCTGACACTCTGTGACACTCTCTGAATCTCTCAGACAGTCTCTGACACTCTCTGACACTCTCTGAAACTCTCTGACAACCTCTGACACTCTCTGAATCTCCCTGAAGCTCTATGTCACTCTCTGAAACTCTCTGAAACGCTCTGACACTCTCTGACACTCTCAGACACTCTCTGACACGCTCTGACACTCTCTGACACTTTCTGAAACTCTCTGACACTATCTGACACTTTCTGAAACTTTCTGACAATCTCTGACACTCTCTGACACTCTCTGAAACACTCTGACACTCTCTGACACTCTCCGACTCACTCAGAAACTGTCAGAAACTCTCAGGCACTCTCTGACACTCTCATAAAGTCTCTGAAACTCTCTGACCCAATCTGAACCTCTCTGACACTCTCTGACACTCTCTGACACTCTCTGAAACTCTTTGACACTCTCTGACACTCTCAGACACTGTCTGACTCTCTCAAACTCTCCGAAAATCTCTGACACTCTCTGCCACTCCCTGACACTCTCTGAAGCTCTCTGAAACTCTCTGACACTCTCTGACACTCTCTGAAACTCTCTGAAACTCTCAGACACTCTCAGACACCCTCTGACACTCTCAGACACTCTCTGACACTCTCTGACACTCTCTGACACTCTCTGACACTCTCTGAACATCTCTGAAGCTCTCCGGCACTCTCTGACACTGTCAGATACTGTCTGACACTCTCTGAAACTCTCTGACACTCTCTGAAATTCTCTGACACTCTGACACTCCGTGACACTCTCTGAAACGTTTTGGCACTCTCTGACACTCTCTGAAGATCTCTGAAACTCTCTGAAAATCTCTGACACTCTCTGAAACTCTGTGACACTCTCTGAAACACTCTGACACTCTCTGACACTCTCTGGCACACTCAGAAACTGTCAGAAACTCTCAGGCACTCTCTGACATTCTCAGAAAGTCTCTGAAACACTCTGACACTATCTGAACCACTCTGAAACTCTCTGACACTCTCTGACACTCTCTGAAATTCGTTGACACTCTCTGACACTCTCCGACACTGTCTGACTCTCTCTGAAACTCACCGAAAATCTCTGACACTCTCTGCCACTCCCTGACACTCTCTGAAGCTCTCTGAAACTCTCTGAAACTCTCTGACACTCTCTGAAACTCTCTGAAACTCTCTGTCACTCTCTGACACTCTCTGAAACTTTCTGACACTCTCTGAAACTCTCTGAAACTCTCTGACACTCTCAGACACTCTCTGACCCTCTCATACACTCTCTGACACTCTCTGGTCCACTCAATAATTCTCTGAAAATCTCAGACTCTCTCTGAAACTCTCTGACACTCTCTGAAACTCTCTGAAACTCTTTGACACTGTTTGACACTCTCTGACGCTTTCTGAAACTCTCTGACACTATCTGACACTTTCTGAAAATTTCTGACACTCTTTAACACTCTCTGACACTCTCTGACACTCTCTGACACTCTCTGACACTCTCTGAAGCTCTCAGAAACTCTCTGAAACTCTCTGACACTCTCTGACACTCTGTGACACTCTCCAAAACTCTCTGACACTCTGTGACACTCTCTGAATCTCTCAGACAGTCTCTGACACTCTCTGACACTCTCTGAAACTCTCTGACAAGCTCTGACACTCTCTGAATCTCTCTGAAGCTCTATGTCACTCTCTGAAACTCTGTGAAACGCTCTGACACTCTCAGACACTCTCAGACACTCTCTGACACTCTCAGACACGCTCTGACACTCTCTGACACTTTCTGAAACTCTCTGGCACTATCTGACACTTTCTGAAACTTTCTGACACTCTCTGACACTCTCTGAAACTCTCTTAAACTCTCAGACAATCTCAGACACTCTCAGACACCCTGTGACACTCTCAGACACTCTCTGAAACTCTCTGACACTCTCTGACACTCTCTGATCTCTCTGACACTCTCTGAACATCTCTGAAGCTCTCCGGCACTCTCTGACACTGTCAGATACTGTCTGACACTCTCTGAAACTCTCTGACACTCTCTGACACTCCCTGACACTCTCTGAAATTTTCTGGCACTCTCTGACACTCTCTGAAGATCTCTGAAACTCTCTGAAAATCTCTGACACTCTCTGAAACTCTGTGACACTCTCTGAAACACTCTGACACTCTCTGACACTCTCCGACACACTCAGAAACTGTCAGAAACTCTCAGGCACTCTCTGACACTCTCAGAAAGTCTCTGAAACTCTCTGACCCAATCTGAACCACACTGACACTCTCTGGCACTCTCTGACACTCTCTGACACTCTCTGAAACTCTTTGACACTCTCAGACACTGTCTGACACTCTCTGAAACTCTCCGAAAATCTCTGACCCTCTCTGCCACTCCCTGACACTCTCTGAAGCTCTCTGAAACTCTCTGACACTCTCTGACACTCTCTGAAACTCTCTGAAGCTCTCTGACACTCTCAGACACCCTCTGACACTCTCAGACACTCTCTGACACTCTCTGGTACTCTCAGAAAGTCTCTGAAACTCTCTGACACTCTCTGAAAGTCTCTGACACTCTCTGACACTCTCTGAAACTCTTTGACACTGTTTGACACTCTCTGACTCTTTCTGAATCTCTCTGACACTATCTGACACTTTCTGAAACTTTCTGACACTCTTTGACACTCTCTGACACTCTCTGACACTCTCTGAAATTCTCTGACACTCTCTGACAATCCCTGACACTCTCTGAAACTTTCTGGCACTCTCTGACTCTCTCTGAAGATCTCTGAAACTCTCTGAAAATCTCTGACACTCTCTGAAACTCTGTGACACTCTCTGAAACACTCTGACACTCTCTGACACTCTCTGGCACACTCAGAAACTGTCAGAAACTCTCAGGCACTCTCTGACATTCTCAGAAAGTCTCTGAAACACTCTGACACTATCTGAACAACTCTGAAACTCTCTGACACTCTCTGACACTCTCTGAAATTCGTTGACACTCTCTGACACTCTCAGACACTGTCTGACCCTCTCTGAAACTCACCGAAAATCTCTGACACTCTCTGCCACTCCCTGACACTCTCTGAAGCTCTCTGAAACTCTCTGAAACTCTCTGACACTCTCTGAAACTCTCTGAAACTCTCTGTCACTCTCAGACACTCTCTGAAACCTTCTGACACTCTCTGAAACTCTCTGAAACTCTCTGACACTCTCAGACACTCTCTGACCCTCTCAGACACTCTCTGACACTCTCTGGTCCTCTCAGAAAGTCTCTGAAAATCTCTGACTCTCTCTGAAACTCTCTGACACTCTCTGAAACTCTCTGAAACTCTTTGACACTGTTTGACACTCTCTGACACTTACTGAAACTCTCTGACACTATCTGACACGTTCTGAAAATTTCTGACACTCTTTGACACTCTCTGACACTCTCTGACACTCTCTGACACTCTCTGACACTCTCAGAAGCTCTCAGAAACTCTCTGAAACTCTCTGAAACTCTCTGACACTCTGTGACACTCTCCAAAACTCTCTGACACTCTGTGACACTCTCTGAATCTCTCAGACAGTCTCTGACACTCTCTGACACTCTCTGAAACTCTCTGACAAGCTCTGACACTCTCTGAATCTCTCTGAAGCTCTATGTCACTCTCTGAAACTCTCTGAAACGATCTGACACTCTCTGACACTCTCAGACACTCTCTGACACTCTCAGACACGCTCTGACACTCTCTGACACTTTCTGAAACTCTCTGGCACTATCTGACACTTTCTGAAACTTTCTGACAATCTCTGACACTCTCTGACACTCTCAGAAACTCTCAGAAAATCTCTGAAACTCTCTGACACTCTGTGACGCTCTCCGAAGCTCTCTGACACTCTGTGACACTCTCTGAAACTTTCGGGCAATCTCTGACACTCTCTGAAGATCTCTGAAACTCTCTGAAACACTCTGACACTCTCTGACACTCTCCGACACACTCAGAAACTGTCAGAAACACTCAGGCACTCTCTGTCACTCTCAGAAAGTCTCTGAAACTCTCTGACCCAATCTGAACCACTCTGACACTCTCTGGCACTCTCTGACACTCTCTGACACTCTCTGAAACTCTTTGACACTCTCAGACACTGTCTGACTCTCTCTGAAACTCTCCGAAAATCTCTGACACTCGCTGCCACTCCCTGACACTCTCTGAAGCTCTCTGAAACTCTCTGACACTCTCTGACACTCTCTGAAACTCTCTGAAACTCTCTGACACTCTCAGACACCCTCTGACACTCTCAGACACTCTCTGACACTCTCTGGTACTCTCAGAAAGTCTCTGAAACTCTCTGACACTCTCTGAAAGTCTCTGACACTCTCTGACACTCTCTGAAACTCTTTGACACTTTTTGACACTCTCTGACTCTTTCTGAAACTCTCTGACACTATCTGACACTTTCTGAAACTTTCTGACACTCTTTGACACTCTCTGACACTCTCTGACACTCTCTGACTCTCTGAGAAGCTCTCAGAAACTCTCTGAAACTCTCTGACACTCTCTGACACTCTGTGACACTCTCCAAAACTCTCTGACACTCTGTGACACTCTCTGAATCTCTCAGACAGTCTCTGACACTCTCTGAAACTCTCTGACACGCTCAGACACTCTCTGAATCTCTCTGAAGCTCTCTGGCACTCTCTGAAACGCTCTGAAACTCTCTGAAACTCTCTGACACTCTCTGACACTCTCAGACACTCTCTGACACTCTCAGACACTCTCTGACACTCTCTGACACTTTCTGAAACTCTCTGATACTATCTGACACTTTCTGAAACTTTCTGACAATCTCTGACACTCTCTGACACTCTCTGACACTCTCTGACACTCTGTGACACTCTGCGAAACTCTCTGACACTCGCTGACACTCTCCGACAAACTCAGAAACTCTCAGAAACTCTCTGACACTCGCTGACACTCTCTGACTGTCACTGAATGTCTCTGACACTCTCTAACACTCACTGACACTATCTGACACTCTCTGAAACTCTCGGACACTCACCGACGCTCTGTGACACTCTCTGAACTCTCTGACACTCTCTGACACTCTCTGACACCCTCTGAAACTCTCTGACACTCTCTGACACTCGTTGACACTTTCTGATTCTCGCTAACACTCTCTGATACTCTCTGACACTCACTGTCACTCTGTGACACTGTCTGAAACTCTCGGACACTCTCTGACACTCTCAGATACTGTCTGACACTCTCTGAAACTCTCTGACACTCTCTGAAATTCTCTGACACTCTGTGACACTCTCTGAAACTTTCTGGCACTCTCTGACACTCTCTGAAGATCTCTGAAACTCTCAGAAAATCTCTGAAACTCTCTGACACTCTCTGAAACTCTGTGACACTCTCCGAAACTCTCTGACACTCTCCGACAAACTCAGAAACTCTCTGACACTCGCTGAAACTCTCTGACTCTCACTGAAAATCTCTGATACTCTCTAACACTCACTGACTAACTGACACTCTCTGAAACTCTCTGACATTCACTGACACTCTGTGACACTCTCTGAAACTCTCTGACACGCTCTGATTCTCGCTGACACTCTCTGATACTCTCTGACACTCACTGACACTCTGTGACACTCTCTGAAACTCTCTGACATTCTCTGACACTCTCTGACACTCTCTGAAACTCTCTGACTCTCACTGACGCTCTGTGACACTCTCTGAAACTCTCTGAAACTCTCTGACACTCTCTGAAATTCTCTGACACTCTCTGACACTCCCTGACACTCTCTGAATTTCTCTGAAGCTCTCTGACACTCTGTGACACTCTCTGAAACTTTCTGGCACTCTCTGACACTCTCTGAAGATCTCTGAAACTCTCTGAAAATCTCCGACACTCTCTGACACTCTGTGACACTCTCTGAAACACTCTGGCACTCTCTGAAACTCTCCGACAAACTCAGAAACTGTCAGAATCTCTCAAGCACTCTGACACTCTCAGAAAGTCTCTGAAACTCTCTGACACTATCTGAACCTCTCTGACACTCTCTGACATTCTCTGAAACTCTTTGACACTCTCCGACACTCTCAGACACTGTCTGACCCTCTCTGAAACTCTCCGAAACTCTCTGACATTCTCTGACACTCTGCGAAACTCTCTGACACTCGCTGACACTCTCCGACAAACTCAGAAACTCTCAGAAACTCTCTGACACTCTCTGACACTCGCTGACACTCTCTGACTGTCACTGAATATCTCTGACACTCTCTAACACTCACTGACACTATCTGACACTCTCTGAAACTCTCTGACACTCACCGACGCTCTGTGACACTCTCTGAACTCTCTGACACTCTCTGACACTCTCTGACACCCTCTGAAACTCTCTGACACTCTCTGACACTCGTTGACACTCTCTGATTCTCGCTGACACTCTCTGATGCTCTCTGACACTCACTGACACTCTGTGACACTGTCTGAAACTCTCGGACACTCTCTGACACTCTCTGAAACTCTCTGAAACTCTCTGACACTCTCAGACACCCTCTGACACTCTCAGACACTCTCTGACACTCTCTGGTACTCTCAGAAAGTCTCTGAAACTCTCTGACACTCTCTGAAAGTCTCTGACACTCTCTGACACTCTCTGAAACTCTTTGACACTTTTTGACACTCTCTGACTCTTTCTGAAACTCTCTGACACTATCTGACACTTTCTGAAACTTTCTGACACTCTTTGACACTCTCTGACACTCTCTGACACTCTGAGAAGCTCTCAGAAACTCTCTGAAACTCTCTGACACTCTCTGACACTCTGTGACACTCTCCAAAACTCTCTGACACTCTGTGACACTCTCTGAATCTCTCAGACAGTCTCTGACACTCTCTGAAACTCTCTGACACGCTCAGACACTCTCTGAATCTCTCTGAAGCTCTCTGGCACTCTCTGAAACGCTCTGAAACTCTCTGAAACTCTCTGACACTCTCTGACACTCTCTGACACTCTCTGACACTCTCAGACACTCTCTGACACTCTCTGACACTTTCTGAAACTCTCTGATACTATCTGACACTTTCTGAAACTTTCTGACAATCTCTGACACTCTCTGACACTCTCTGACACTCTCTGACACTCTGTGACACTCTGCGATACTCTCTGACACTCGCTGACACTCTCCGACAAACTCAGAAACGCTCAGAAACTCTCTGACACTCGCTGACACTCTCTGACTGTCACTGAATGTCTCTGACACTCTCTAACACTCACTGACACTATCTGACACTCTCTGAAACTCTCTGACACTCACCGACGCTCTGTGACACTCTCTGAACTCTCTGACACTCTCTGACACTCTCTGACACCCTCTGAAACTCTCTGACACTCTCTGACACTCGTTGACACTCTCTGATTCTCGCTAACACTCTCTGATACTCTCTGACACTCACTGTCACTCTGTGACACTGTCTGAAACTCTCGGACACTCTCTGACACTCTCTGAAACTCTTCGGCACTCTCTGACACTCTCAGATACTGTCTGACACTCTCTGAAACTCTCTGACACTCTCTGAAATTCTCTGACACTCTGTGACACTCTCTGAAACTTTCTGGCACTCTCTGACACTCTCTGAAGATCTCTGAAACTCTCAGAAAATCTCTGAAACTCTCTGACACTCTCTGAAACTCTGTGACACTCGCTGAAACTCTCTGACTCTCACTGAAAGTCTCTGATACTCTCTAACACTCACTGACTAACTGACACTCTCTGAAACTCTCTGACATTCACTGACACTCTGTGACACTCTCTGAAACTCTCTGACACGCTCTGATTCTCGCTGACACTCTCTGATACTCTCTGACACTCGCTGACACACTGTGACACTCTCTGAAATTCTCTGACATTCTCTGACACTCTCTGAAACTCTCTGACTCTCACTGACGCTCTGTGACACTCTCTGAAACTCTCTGACACTCTCTGACACTCTCTGAAACTCTTCGGCACTCTCTGACACTCTCAGATACTGTCTGACACTCTCTGAAACTCTCTGACACTCTCTGAAATTCTCTGACACTCTCTGACACTCCCTGACACTCTCTGAATTTATCTGAAGCTCTCTGACACTCTGTGACACTCTCTGAAACTTTCTGGCACTCTCTGACACTCTCTGAAGATCTCTGAAACTCTCTGAAAATCTCCGACACTCTCTGACACTCTGTGACACTCTCTGAAACACTCTGGCACTCTCTGAAACTCTCCGACAAACTCAGAAACTGTCAGAAACTCTCAAGCACTCTGACACTCTCAGAAAGTCTCTGAAACTCTCTGACACTATCTGAACCTCTCTGACACTCTCTGACACTCTCTGAAACTCTTTGACACTCTCCGACACTCTCAGACACTGTCTGACCCTCTCTGAAACTCTCCGAAACTCTCTGACATTCTCTGACACACTGCGAAACTCTCTGACACTCGCTGACACTCTCCGACAAACTCAGAAACTCTCAGAAACTCTCTGACACTCTCTGACACTCGCTGACACTCTCTGACTGTCACTGAATATCTCTGACACTCTCTAACACTCACTGACACTATCTGACACTCTCTGAAACTCTCTGACACTCACCGACGCTCTGTGACACTCTCTCAACTCTCTGACACTCTCTGACACTCTCTGACACCCTCTGAAACTCTCTGACACTCTCTGACACTCGTTGACACTCTCTGATTCTCGCTGACACTCTCTGATGCTCTCTGACACTCACTGACACTCTGTGACACTGTCTGAAACTCTCGGACACTCTCTGACACTCTCTGAAACTCTTCGGCACTCTCTGACACTCTCAGATACTGTCTGACACTCTCTGAAACTCTCTGACACTCTCTGAAATTCTCTGACACTCTGTGACACTCTCTGAAACTTTCTGGCACTCTCTGACACTCTCTGAAGATCTCTGAAACTCTCAGAAAATCTCTGAAACTCTGTGACACTCTCTGAAACGCTGTGACACTCTCCGAAACTCTCTGACACTCTCCGACAAACTCAGAAACTCTCAGAAACTCTCTGACACTCGCTGAAACTCTCTGACTCTCACTGAAAGTCTCTGATACTCTCTGACACTCACTGACTAACTGACACTCTCTGAAACTCTCTGACATTCACTGACACTCTGTGACACTCTCTGAAACTCTCTGACACGCTCTGACACTCTCTGACACTCTCTGAAACTCTCTGACTCTCTCTGACACGCGCTGACACTCTCTGATTCTCGCTGACACTCTCTGATACTCTCTGACACTCACTGACACTCTGTGACACTCTCTGAAACTCTCTGACATACTCTGACACTCTCTGACACTCTCTGAAACTCTCTGACTCTCACTGACGCTCTGTGACACTCTCTGAAACTCTCTGACACTCTCTGAAACTCTTCGGCACTCTCTGACACTCTCAGATACTGTCTGACACTCTCTGAAACTCTCTGACACTCTCTGAAATTCTCTGACACTCTCTGACACTCCCTGACACTCTCTGAATTTCTCTGAAGCTCTCTGACACTCTGTGACACTCTCTGAAACTTTCTGGCACTCTCTGACACTCTCTGAAGATCTCTGAAACTCTCTGAAAATCTCCGACACTCTCTGACACTCTGTGACACTCTCTGAAACACTCTGGCACTCTCTGAAACTCTCCGACAAACTCAGAAACTGTCAGAAACTCTCAGGCACTCTGACACTCTCAGAAAGTCTCTGAAACTCTCTGACACTATCTGAACCTCTCTGACACTCTCTGACATTCTCTGACACTCTCTGAAAATCTTTGACACTCTCCGACACTCTCAGACACTGTCTGACCCTCTCTGAAACTCTCCGAAACTCTCTGACAATCTCTGACACTCCCTGACACTCTCTGAAGCTCTCTGAAACTCTCTGAAACTCTCTGACACTCTCTGACACTCTCTGAAACTCTCTGAAACTCTCTGACACTCTCCGACAATCTCTGAATCTCTCAGACACTCGCTGACACTCTCTGACAATCTCTGAAAATCTCTGACACGCTCTGACACTCTCTGAAACTCTCTGAAGCTCTCTGGCACTCTCTGAAACTCTCTGAATCTCTCTGAATCTCTCTGACACTCTCTGACACTCTCAGGCACTCTCTGACACTTTCTGAAACTCTATGATACGATCTGACACTTTTTGAAACTCTCTGACATTCACTGACACTCTGTGACACTCTCTGAAACTCTCTGACACGCTCTGATTCTCGCTGACACTCTCTGATACTCTCTGACACTCACTGACACTCTGTGACACTCTCTGAAACTCTCTGACATTCTCTGACACTCTCTGACACTCTCTGAAACTCTCTGACTCTCACTGACGCTCTGTGACACTCTCTGAAACTCTCTGACACTCTCTGACACTCTCTGAAACTCTTCGGCACTCTCTGACACTCTCAGATACTGTCTGACACTCTCTGAAACTCTCTGACACTCTCTGAAATTCTCTGACACTCTCTGACACTCCCTGACACTCTCTGAATTTATCTGAAGCTCTCTGACACTCTGTGACACTCTCTGAAACTTTCTGGCACTCTCTGACACTCTCTGAAGATCTCTGAAACTCTCTGAAAATCTCCGACACTCTCTGACACTCTGTGACACTCTCTGAAACACTCTGGCACTCTCTGAAACTCTCCGACAAACTCAGAAACTGTCAGAAACTCTCAAGCACTCTGACACTCTCAGAAAGTCTCTGAAACTCTCTGACACTATCTGAACCTCTCTGACACTCTCTGACACTCTCTGAAACTCTTTGACACTCTCCGACACTCTCAGACACTGTCTGACCCTCTCTGAAACTCTCCGAAACTCTCTGACATTCTCTGACACACTGCGAAACTCTCTGACACTCGCTGACACTCTCCGACAAACTCAGAAACTCTCAGAAACTCTCTGACACTCTCTGACACTCGCTGACACTCTCTGACTGTCACTGAATATCTCTGACACTCTCTAACACTCACTGACACTATCTGACACTCTCTGAAACTCTCTGACACTCACCGACGCTCTGTGACACTCTCTGAACTCTCTGACACTCTCTGACACTCTCTGACACCCTCTGAAACTCTCTGACACTCTCTGACACTCGTTGACACTCTCTGATTCTCGCTGACACTCTCTGATGCTCTCTGACACTCACTGACACTCTGTGACACTGTCTGAAACTCTCGGACACTCTCTGACACTCTCTGAAACTCTTCGGCACTCTCTGACACTCTCAGATACTGTCTGACACTCTCTGAAACTCTCTGACACTCTCTGAAATTCTCTGACACTCTGTGACACTCTCTGAAACTTTCTGGCACTCTCTGACACTCTCTGAAGATCTCTGAAACTCTCAGAAAATCTCTGAAACTCTGTGACACTCTCTGAAACGCTGTGACACTCTCCGAAACTCTCTGACACTCTCCGACAAACTCAGAAACTCTCAGAAACTCTCTGACACTCGCTGAAACTCTCTGACTCTCACTGAAAGTCTCTGATACTCTCTGACACTCACTGACTAACTGACACTCTCTGAAACTCTCTGACATTCACTGACACTCTGTGACACTCTCTGAAACTCTCTGACACGCTCTGACACTCTCTGACACTCTCTGAAACTCTCTGACTCTCTCTGACACGCGCTGACACTCTCTTATTCTCGCTGACACTCTCTGACACTCTCTGACACTCTCTGAAACTCTCTGAAACTCTCTGACACTCTCCGACAATCTCTGAATCTCTCAGACACTCGCTGACACTCTCTGACAATCTCTGAAAATCTCTGACACGCTCTGACACTCTCTGAAACTCTCTGAAGCTCTCTGGCACTCTCTGAAACTCTCTGAATCTCTCTGAATCTCTCTGACACTCTCTGACACTCTCAGGCACTCTCTGACACTTTCTGAAACTCTATGATACGATCTGACACTTTTTGAAACTCTCTGACACTCACTGAAACTCTCTGACACTCTCTGAAACTCTCTGACTCTCTCTGACACTCGCTGACACTCTCTGATACTCTCTGACACTCACTGATACTCTCTGACACTCACTGACACTCTGTGACTCTCTCTGAAATTCTCTGACACTTTCTGACACTCCCTGACACTCTCTGAATCTCTCTGAAGCTCTCTGACACTCTGTGACACTCTCTGAAAATTTCTGGCACTCTCTGACACTCTCTGAATATCTCTGAAACTCTCTGAAAATCTCTGACACTCTCTGAAATTCTGTGACACTCTCTGAAACACTCTGACACTCTCTGACACTCTCCGACACACTCCGAAACTGTCAGAAACTCTCAGGCACTCTCTGACACTCTCAGAAAGTCTCTGAAACTCTCTGACACTCGCTGACACTCTCTGATTCTCGCTGGCCCTCTCTGACACTCTCTGACACTCACTGACACTCTGTGACACTCTCTGAAACTCTCTGACTCTCACTGACGCTCTGTGACACTCTCTGAAACTCTCTGACACTCTCTGACACTCTCTGAAACTCTTCGGCACTCTCTGACACTCTCAGATACTCTCTGACACTCTCTGAAACTCTCTGACACTCTCTGAAGTTCTTTGACACTCTCTGACACTCCCCGACACTCTCTGAATCTCTCTGAAGCTCTCTGACACTCTCTGAAGATCTCTGAAACTCTCTGAAACACTCTGACACTCTCAGAAAGTCTCTGAAACTCTCTGACACTATCTGAACCTCTCTGACACTCTCTGACACTCTCTGACACTCTCTGAAACACTTTTACACTCTCGGACACTCTCAGACACTGTCTGACTCTCTCTGAAACTCTCCGAAACTCTCTGACACTCTCTGACACTCCCTGACACTCTCTGAAACTCTCTGAAACTCTCTCACACTCTCTGAAACTTTCTGACACTCCCTGAAACTCTCTGAAACTCTCGGACACTCTCAGCCAATCTCTGACACTCTCAGACACTCTCTGACTCTCTCTGACACTTTCTGAAAATCTCTGACACTATCTGACACTTTCTGAAACTTTCTGATAATCTCTGACACTCTCTGACACTTTCTGAAACTATCTGACACTCTCTGAAAATCTCTGAAACTCTCTGGCACTCTCTGAAACTCATCTGAAGCTCTCTGACACTCTCAGACAATCTCTGACACTCTCTGACACTTTCTGAAACTCTCTGACACTATCTGACACTTTGTGAAAATTTCTGACAATCTCTGACACTCTATGACACTCTCAGAAACGCTCAGAAACGCTCAGAAACTCTCTGAAACTCTCTGACACTCTCTGACACTCTCTGACACTCTGTGACACTCTCTGACACTCTCTGAACCTCTCTGAAGCTCTTCGGCACACTCAGACACTCTCAGATTCTGTCTGAAACTCTCTGAAACTCTCTGACACTCTCTGAAATTCACTGACACTCTCTGACACTCCCTGACACTCTCTGAAACTTTCTGGCACTCTCTGACACTCTCTGAAGATCTCTGAAACTCTCTGAAAATCTCTGACACTCTCTGAAACTCTGTGACACTCTCTGAAACACTCTGACACTCTCTGACACTCTCCGACACACTCAGAAACTGTCAGAAACTCTCAGGCACTCTCTGACACTCTCAGAAAGTCTCTGAAACTCTCTGACACTATCTGAACCTCTCTGACACTCTCTGACACTCTCTGAAACTCTTTGACACTCTCTGACACTCTCAGACACTGTCTGACTCTCTCTGAAACTCGCCGAAAATCTCTGACACTCTCTGCCACTCCCTGACGCTCTTTGAAGGTCTCTGAAACTCTCTGAAATTCTCTGACACTCTCTGACACTCTCTGAAACTTTCTGACACTCTCTGAAACTCTCTGAAACTCTCTGACACTCTCAGACACTCTCTGACACTCTCAGACACGCTCTGACACTCTCTGGCACTCTCAGAAAGTCTCTGAAACTCTCTGACACTCTCTGAAACTCTCTGACACTCTCAGACACTCTCTGAAACTCTTTGTCACTGTTTGACACTCTCTGACTCTTTCTGAAACTCTCTGACACTATCTGACACTTTCTGAAAATTTCGGACACTCTTTGACACTCTCTGACACTCTCTGACACTCTCAGAAGCTCTCAGAAACTCTCTGAAACTCTCTGACACTCTCTGACACTCTGTGACACTCTCCAAAACTCTCTGACACTCTCTGACACTCTCTGAATCTCTCAGACAGTCTCTGACACTCTCTGACACTCTCTGAAACTCTCTGACAAGCTCTGACACTCTCTGAATCTCTCTGAAGCTCTCCGGCACTCTCTGACACTTTCTGAAACACTCTGATACTACCTGAAACTTTCTGAAACTCTCTGACACTCTCTGAAATTCTCTGACACTCTCTGACACTCCCTGACACTCATTGAAACTTTCTGGCACTCTCTGACACTCTCTGAAGATCTCTGAAACTCTCTGAAAATCTCTGCCAAACTCTGAAACTCTGTGACACTCTCTGAAACACTCTGGCACTCTCTGACACTCTCCGACACACACAGAAACTGTCAGAAACTCTCAGGCACTCTCTGGCCCTCTCAGAAAGTCTCTGAAACTCTCTGACACTATCTGAACCTCTCTGACACTCTCTGACACTCTCTGACACTCTCTGACACTCTTTGACACTCTCTGACACTCTCAGACAATGTCTGACTCTCTCTGAAACTGTCCGAAACTCTCTGACACTCACTGCCACTCCCTGACACTCTCTGAAGCTCTCGGAAACTCTCGGAAACTCTCTGACACTCTCTGAAACTCTCTGAAACTCTCTGACACTCTCAGACACTCTCTGACACTCTCAGACACTCTCTGACATTCTCTGGTACTCTCAGAAAGTCTCTGAAACTCTCTGACACTCTCTGAAACTCTCTGACACTCTCTGACACTCTCTGAAACTCTTTGACACTATCTGAAAATTTCTGACACTATTTGACACTCTCTGACACTCTCTGACACTCTCTGACACTCTCAGAAGCTCTCTGAAACTCTCTGAAACTCTCTGACACTCTCTGACACTCTGTGACACTCTCCAAAACTCTCTGACACTCTGTGAAACTCTCTGAATCTCTCAGACAGTCTCTGGCACTCTCTGACACTCTCTGAAACTCTCTGACAATCTCTGACACTCTCTGAATCTCTCTGAAGCTCTCTGGCACTCTCTGAAGCTCTCTGAAACTCTCTGAAACTCTCTGACACTCTCTGACACTCTGTGACACTCTCCAAAACTCTCTGACACTCTGTGAAACTCTCTGAATCTCTCAGACAGTCTCTGGCACTCTCTGACACTCTCTGAAACTCTCTGACAATCTCTGACACTCTCTGAATCTCTCTGAAGCTCTCTGGCACTCTCTGAAACTCTCTGAAACTCTCTGACACTCTCTGACACTCTTCGACACTCTCTGACACTCTCAGAAACACTCTGACACTCACTGACACTTTCTGAAACTCTCTGATACTATCTGACACTTTCTGAAACTCTCAGAAAATCTCTGAAACTCTCTGACACTCTCTGACACTCTGTGACACTCTCTGAAACTCTCTGACACTCTCTGACACTCTCCGACAAACTCAGAAACTCTCAGAAACTCTGTGACACTCTCTGACACTATTTGACACTCTCACTCTCACTGAAAGTCTCTGATACTCTCTAACACTCACTGACACTATCTGACACTCTCTGAAACTCTCTGACACTCACTGACACTCTGTGACACTCTCTGAAACTCTCTGACACTCTCTGACACTCTCTGAACCTCTCTGAAGCTCTTCGGCACTCTCTGACACTCTCAGATTCTGTCTGACACTCTCTGAAACTCTCTGACACTCTCTGAAATTTACTGACACTCTCTGACACTCCCTGACACTCTCTGAAACTTTCTGGGACTCTCTGACACTCTCTGAAGATCTCTGAAACTCTCTGAAGATCTCTGACACTCTCTGAAACTCTGTGACACTCTCGGAAACACTCTGACACTCTCTGACACTCTCCGACACACTCAGAAACTGTCAGAAACTCTCAGGCACTCTCTGACTCTCTCTGGTACTCTCAGAAAGTCTCTGAAACTCTCTGACACTCTCTGAAACTCTCTGAAACTCTCTGACACTCTCAGACACTCTCTGAAACTCTTTGAGACTGTTTGACACTCTTTGACTCTTTCTGAAACTCTCTAACACTCACTGACACTATCTGACACTCTCTGAAACTCTCTGACACTCACTGACACTCTGTGACACTCTCAGAAACTCTCTGAAACTCTCTGACACTCTCTGACACTCTGTGACACTCTCCAAAACTCTCTGACACTCTCTGACACTCTCTGAATCTCTCAGACAGTCTCTGACACTCTCTGACACTCTCTGAAACTCTCTGACAAGCTCTGACACTCTCTGAATCTCTCTGAAGCTCTCTGGCACTCTCTGACACTCTCAGACACTCTCTGAAACTCTTTGAGACTGTTTGACACTCTTTGACTCTTTCTGAAACTCTCTAACACTCACTGACACTATCTGACACTCTCTGAAACTCTCTGACACTCACTGACACTCTGTGACACTCTCAGAAACTCTCTGAAACTCTCTGACACTCTCTGACACTCTGTGACACTCTCCAAAACTCTCTGACACTCTCTGACACTCTCTGAATCTCTCAGACAGTCTCTGACACTCTCTGACACTCTCTGAAACTCTCTGGCACTCTCTGACACTCTCAGACACTCTCGGACACTCTCTGTCACTTTCTGAAACTCTCTGATACTACCTGACACTTTCTGAAACTCTCTGACACTCTCTGAAATTCTCTGACACTCTCTGACACTCCCTGACACTCTCTGAAACTTTCTGGCACTCTCTGACACTCTCTGAAGATCTCTGAAACTCTCTGAAAATCTCTGACAATCTCTGAAACTCTGTGACACACTCTGAAACACTCTGCCACTCTCTGACACACTCCGACACACTCAGAAACTGTCAGAAACTCTCAGGCACTCTCTGACACTCTCAGAAAGTCTCTGAAACTCTCTGACACTATCTGAACCTCTCTGACACTCTCTGACACTCTCTGACACTCTCTGAAACTCTTTGACACTCTCTGACACTCTCAGACACTGTCTGACTCTCTCTGAAACTCTCCGAAACTCTCGGACACTCTCTGCCACTCCCTGACACTCTCTGAAGCTCTTGGAAACTCTCTGAAACTCTCTGAAACTCTCTGAAACTCTCTGACACTCTCTGACACTCTCTGAAACTCTCTGACACTCTCAAACACTCTCTGACACTCTCAGACACTCTCTGACACTCTCTGGTACTCTCAGAAAGTCTCTGAAACTCTCTGACACTCTCCAAAACTCTCTGACACTCTGTGACACTCTCTGAATCTCTCAGACAGTCTCTCACACTCTCTGACACTCTCTGAAACTCTCTGAAGCTCTCTGGCACTCTCTGAAACTGTCTGAAACTCTCTGACACTCTCTGACACTCTCAGACAGTCTCTGACACGCTCAGACACTCTCTGACACTCACTGACACTTTCTGAAACTTTCTGATACTATCTGACACCTTCTGAAACGCTCAGAAAATCTCTGAAACTCTCTGACACTCTCTGACACTCTCTGACACTCTGTGACACTCTCAGACAACTCTCTGACACTCTCCGACAAACTCAGAAACTCTCAGAAACTCTGTGACACTCTCTGACACTCGATGACACTCTCTGACTCTCACTGAAAGTCTCTGATACTCTCTAACACTCACTGACACTATCTGACACTCTCTGAAACTCTCTGACACTCACTGACACTCTGTGACACTCTCTGAAACTCTCTGACACTCTGTGACACTCTCTGAACCTCTCTGAAGCTCTTTGGCACTCTCTGACACTCTCAGATTCTGTCTGACACTCTCTGAAACTCTCTGACACTCTCTGAAATTCTCTGACACTCCCTGACACTCTCTGAAACTTTCTGACACTCTCTGACACTCTCTGAAGATCTCTGAAACTCTCTGAAAATCTCTGACACTCTCTGAAACTCTGTGACACTCTCTGAAACTCTCTGACACTCTCTGATACTCTCTGACACTCTCCGACACACTCAGAAACTGTCTGAAACTCTCAGGCACTCTCTGACACTCTCTGGTACTCTCAGAAAGTCTCAGAAACTCTCTGAAACTCTCTGAAACTCTCTGACACTCTCAGACACTCTCTGAAACTCCTTGACACTGTTTGACACTCTCTGACTCTTTCTGAAACTCTCTGACACTATCTGACACTTTCTGAAAATTTCTGACACTCTCTGACACTCTCAGAAGCGCTCAGAAACTCTCTGAAACTCTCTGACACTCTCTGACACTCTGTGACACTCTCCAAAACTCTCTGACACTCTCTGACACTCTCTGAATCTCTCAGACAGTCTCTGACACTCTCTGACACTCTCTGAAACTCTCTGACAAGCTCTGACACTCTCTGAATCTCTCTGAAGCTCTCTGGCACTCTCTGACACTCTCAGACACTCTCTGACACTCTCTGACACTTTCTGAAACTCTCTGATACGACATGACACTTTCTGAAACACACTGACACTCTCTGAAATTCTCTGACACTCTCTGACACTTTTTGAAAATTTCTGACACTCTTTGACACTCTCTGACATTCTCTGACACTCTCTGACTCTCTCAGAAGCTCTGTGAAACTCTCTGAAACTCTCTGACACTCTCTGACACTCTCTGACACTCTCCAAAACTCTCTGACACTCTGTGACACTCTCTGAATCTCTCAGACTGTCTCTGACACTCTCTGAAACTCTCTGACAATCTCTGACACTCTCTGAATCTCTCTGAAGCTCTCTGGCACTCTCTGAAACTCTCTGAAACTCTCTGACACTCTCTGACACTCTCAGACACTCTCTGAAACTTTCTGGCACTCTCTGACACTCTCTGACACTCTCCAAAACTCTCTGACATTCTGTGACACTCTCTGAATCTCTCAGACTGTCTCTGACACTCTCTGAAACTCTCTGACAATCTCTGACACTCTCTGAATCTCTCTGAAGCTCTCTGGCACTCTCTGAACCTCTCTGAAGCTCTTCGGTACTCTCTGACACTCTCAGATTCTGTCTGACACTCTCTGAAACTCTCTGACACTCCCTGAAATTCTCTGACACTCTCTGACAATCCCTGAAACTCTCTGAAACTTTCTGGCACTCTCTGACACTCTCTGAAGATCTCTGAAACTCTCTGAAAATCTCTGAAACTCTCTGAAACTCTGTGACACTCTCTGAAACACTCTGACACTCTCCGACACTCTCCGACACACTCAGAAACTGTCAGAAACTCTCAGGCTCTCTCTGACACTCTCTGACACTCTCTGACACTCTCTTACACTCTCTGAACCTCTCTGAAGCTCTTCGGCACTCTCTGACGCTCTCAGATTCTGTCTGACACTCTCTGAAACTCTCTGACACTCTCTGAAATTCTCTGACACTCTCTGACACTCCCTGACACTCTCTGAAACTGTCTGGCACTCTCTGACACTCTCTGCAGATCTCTGAAACTCTCTGAAAATCTCTGACACTCTCTGAAGCTCTGTGACACTCTCTGAAGCAATCTGACACTCTCTGACACTCTCCGACACACTCAGAAACTCTCAGGCAATCTCTGACACTCTATGGTACTCTCAGAAAGTCTCTGAAACTCTCTGACACTCTCTGAAACTCTCTGACACTTTCAGACACTCTCTGAAACTCTTTGACACTGTTTGACACTCTCTGACTCTTTCTGAAACTCTCTGACACTATCTGACACTTTCTGAAAATTTCTGACACTCTTTGACACTCTCTGACACTCTCTGACACTCTCAGAAGCTCTCAGAAACTCTCTGAAACTCTCTGACACTCTCTGACACTCTGTGACACTCTCCAAAACTCTCAAACACTCTCTGACACTCTCTGAATCTCTCAGACAGTCTCTGACACTCTCTGACAATCTCTGAAACTCTCTGACAAGCTCTGATACTCTCTGAATCTCTCTGAAGCTCTCTGGCACTCTCTGACACTCTCAGACACACTCTGACACTCTCTGACACTTTCTGAAACTCTCTGATACTACGTGACACTTTCTGAAACTCTCTGACACTCTCTGACACTCTCTGAAACTTTCTGGCACTCTCTGACACTCTCTGAAGATCTCTGAAACTCTCTGAAAATCTCTGACAATCTCTGAAACTCTGTGACACTCTCTGAAACACTCTGACACTCTCTGACACTCTCCGACACACTCAGAAACTGTCAGAAACTCTCAGGCACTCTCTGACATTCTCAGAAAGTCTCTGAAACTCTCTGACACTATCTGAACCTCTCTGGCACTCTCTGACACTCTCAGACACTCTCTGACACTCTCAGACACTCTCTGACACTCTCTGACACTTAGTGGCACTCACTGAATCTCTCAGAATGTCTCTGACACTCTCTGACACTCTCTGAAACTCTCTGGCACTCTCTGAAACTCTCTGAAACTCTCTGGCACTCTCTGACACTCTCAGACACTCTCTGACACTCTCAGACACTCTCTGACACTCTCTGACACTTTCTGAAACTCTCTGATACTATCTGACACTTTCTGAAACTCTCAGAAAATCTCTGAAACTCTCTGACACTCTCTGACACTCTGTGACACTCTCTGAAACTCTCTGACACTGTCTGACATTCTCCGACAAACTCAGAAACTCTCAGAAACTCTGTGACACTCTCTGACACTCGATGACACTCTCTGACTCTCACTGAAAGTCTCTGATACTCTCTAACACTCACTGACACTATCTGACACTCTCTGAAACTCTCTGACACTCACTGACACTCTGTGACACTCTCTGAAACTTTCTGACACTCTCTGACACTCTCTGAACCTCTCTGAAGCTCTTCGGCACTCTCGGACACTCTCAGATTCTCTCTGACACTCTCTGAAACTCTCTGACACACTCTGAAATTCTCTGACACTCTCTGACACTCCCTGAAACTCTCTGAAACTTTCTGGCACTCTCTGACACTCTCTGAAGATCTCTGAAACTCTCTGAAAATCTCTGACACTCTCTGAAACTCTGTGACACTCTCTGAAACTCTCTGACACTATCTGACACTTTCTGGAAGTTTCTGACACTCTTTGACACTCTCTGAAACTCTCTGACACTCTCTGAACCTCTCTGAAGCTGTTCGGCACTGTCTGACACTCTCAGATTCTGTCTGACACTCTCTGAAACTCTCTGACACTCTCTGAAATTCTCTGACACTCTCTGACACTCCCTGAAACTCTCTGAAACTTTCTGGCACACTCTGACACTCTCTGAAGATCTCTGAAACTCTCTGAAAATCTCTGACACTCTCTGAAACTATGTGACACTCTCTGAAACTCTCAGGCACTCTCTGACACTCTCAGAAAGTCTCTGAAACTCTCTGACACTATCTGAACCTCTATGACAAACTCTGACACTCTCTGACACTCTCTGAAACTCTTTGACTCTCTCTGACACTCTCAGGCACTGTCTGACTCTCTCTGAAACTCTCCGAAAATCTCTGACACTCTCTGCCACTCCCTGACACTCTTTGAAGGTCTCTGAAGGTCTCTGAAAGTCTCTGAAACTCTCTGACACTCTCTGACACTCTCTGAAACTTTCTGACACTCTCTGAAACTCTCTGAAACTCTCTGACACACTCAGACACTCTTTGACACTCTCTGGTACTCTCAGAAAGTCTCTGAAACGCTCTGACACTCTCTGAAACTCTCTGACACTCTCAGACACGCTCTGAAACTCTTTGACACTGTTTGACACTCTCTGACTCTTTCTGAAACTCTCTGACACTATCTGACATTTTCTGAATATTTCTGACACACTTTGACACTCTCTGACACTCTCTGACACTCTCAGAAGATCTCAGAAACTCTTTGAAACTCTCTGACACTCTCTGACACTCTGTGACACTCTCCAAAACTCTCTGACACTCTCTGAATCTCTCAGACAGTCTCTGACACTCTCTGACACTCTCTGAAACTCTCTGACAAGCTCTGACACTCTCTGAATCTCTCTCAAGCTCTCTGACACTCTCAGACACTCTCTGACACTCTCTGACATTCTCCGACAAACTCAGAAACTCTCAGAAACTCTGTGACACTCTCTTACACTCGATGACACTCTCTGAATCTCTCAGACAGTCTCTGACACTCTCTGACACTCTCTGAAACTCTCTGACAAGCTCTGACACTCTCTGAATCTCTCTCAAGCTCTCTGGCACTCTCAGACACTCTCTGACACTCTCTGACACTTTCTGAAACTCTCTGATACTACCTGACACTTTCTGAAACTCTCTGATACTCTCTGAAATTCTCTGACACTCTCTGACACTCCCTGACACTCTCTGAAACTTTCTGGCACTCTCTGACACTCTCTGAAGATCGCTGAAACTCTCTGAAAATCTCTGACAATCTCTGAAACTCTGTGACACTCTCTGAAACACTCTGACACTCTCTGACACTCTCTGACACACTCAGAAACTGTCAGAAACTCTCAGGCACTCTGTGACTCGCTCAGAAAGTCTCTGAAACTCTCTGACACTATCTGAACCTCTCTGACACTCTCTGACACTCTCTGACACTCTTTGACACTCTCTGACACTCTCAGGCACTGTCTGACTCTCTCTGAAACTCTCCGAAACTCTCTGACACTCTCTGCCACTCCCTGACACTCCCTGAAGCTCTCTGAAACTCTCGGAAACTCTCCGACACTCTCTGAAACTTTCTGACACTCTCTGAAACTCTCTGACACTCTCAGACACTCTCTGACACTCTCAGACACTCTCTGACACTCTCTGGTACTCTCAGAAGCTCTCTGAAACTCTCTGACACTCTCTGACACTCTGTGACAATCTCTGAATCTCTCAGACAGTTTCTGACAATCTCTGACACTCTCTGAATCTCTCTGGCACTCTCTGGCACTCTCTGAAACTCTCTGAAACTCTCTGACACTCTCTGACACTCTCAGACACTCTCTGACACTCTCAGACACTCTCTGACACTCTCTGACACTTTCTGAAACTCTCTGATACTATCTGACACTTACTGAAACTCTCAGAAAATCTCTGAAACTCTCTGACACTCTCTGACACTCTGTGACACTCTCTGAAACTCTCTGAAACTCTCTGACACTCTCCGACAAACTCAGAAACTCTCAGAAACTCTGTGACACTCTCTGACACTCGCTGACACTCTCTGACTCTCACTGAAAGTCTCTGATACTCTCTAACACTTACTGACACTATCTGACACTCTCTGAAACTCTCTGACACTCACTGACACTCTGTGACACTCTCCGAAACTCTCTGACACTCTCTGACACTCTCTGAACCTCTCTGAAGCTCTTCGGCACTCTCTGACACTCTCAGATTCTCTCTGACACTCTCTGAAACTCTCTGACACTCTCTGAAATTCTCTTACACTCTCTGACACTCTCTGACACTCTCTGAAACTATCTGAAAATCTCTGACACTCTCTGAAATTCTGTGACACTCTCTGAAACACTCTGACACTCTCTGACACTCTCCGACACACTCAGAAACTGTCAGAAACTCTCAGGCACTCTCTGACACTCTCAGAAAGTCTCTGAAACTCTCTGACACTATCCGAACCTCTCTGACACTCTCTGACACTCTCTGACACTCTCTGAAACTCTTTGACACTCTCTGACACTCTCAGGCACTGTCTGACTCTCTCTGAAACTCTCCGAAAATCTCTGACACTCTCTGCCACTCCCTGACACTCTTTGAAGGTCTCTGAAACTCTCTGAAACTCTCTGACACTCTCTGACACTCTCTGAAACTTTGTGACACTCTCTGAAACTCTCTGAAACTCTCTGACACTCTCAGACACTCTCTGACACTCTCAGACACTCTCTGACACTCTCTGGTACTCTCAGAAAGTCTCTGAAACTCTCTGACACTCTCTGAAACTTTCTGGCACTCTCTGACACTCTCTGAAGATCTCTGACACTCTCTGAAACTCTCTGACACTCTCAGACACTCTCTGAAACTCTTTGACACTGTTTCACATTCTCTGACTCTTTCTGAAACTCTCTGACACTATCTGACACTTTCTGGAAGTTTCTGACACTCTTTGACACTCTCTAACACTCTCTGACACTCTCAGAAGCTCTCAGAAACTCTCTGAAACTCTCTGAAACTCTCTGACACTCTCTGACACTCTCTGACACTCTGTGACACTCTCCAAAACTCTCTGACACTCTATGACACTCTCTGAATCTCTCAGACAGTCTCTGACACTCTCTGACACTCTCTGAAACTCTCTGACAACCTCTGACACTCTCTGAATCTCTCTCAAGCTCTCTGGCACTCTCTGACACTCTCAGACACTCTCTGACACTCTCTGACACTTTCTGAAACTCTCTGATACTACCTGACACTTTCTGAAACTCTCTGATACTCTCTGAAATTCTCTGACACTCTCTGACACTCCCTGACACTCTCTGAAACTTTCTGGCACTCTCTGACACTCTCTGAAGATCTCTGAAACTCTCTGAAAATCTCTGACAATCTCTGAAACTCTGTGACACTCTCTGAAACACTCTGACACTCTCTGACACTCTCCGACACACTCAGAAACTGTCAGAAACTCTCAGGCACTCTCTGACACTCTCAGAAAGTCTCTGAAACTCTCTGACACTCTCAGACACTCTCTGACACTCTCTGGTACTCTCAGAAAGTCTCTGAAACTCTCTGACACACTCTGACACTCTCTGAAACTCTTTGACACTGTTTGACACTCTCTGCCTCTTTCTGAAACTCTCTGACACTATCTGACACTTTCTGGAAGTTTTTGACACTCTTTGACACTCTCTGACACTCTCTGACACTCTCTGACACTCTCAGAAGCTCTCAGAAACTCTCTGAAACTCTCTGGCACTCTCTGACACACTGTGACACTCTCCAAAACTCTCTGACACTCTGTGACACTCTGTGACACTCTCTGAAACTCTCTGACACTCTCTGACTCTCTCTGACACTCTCTGAAGATCTCTGAAACTCTCTGAAAATCTCTGACAATCTCTGAAACTCTGTGACACTCTCTGAAACACTCTGACACTCTCTGACACTCTCTGACACACTCAGAAACTGTCAGAAACTCTCAGGCACTCTGTGACACTCTCAGAAAGTCTCTGAAACTCTCTGACACTATCTGAACCTCTCTGACACTCTCTGACACTCTCTGAAACTCTTTGACTCTCTCTGACACTCTCAGGCACTGTCTGACTCTCTGTGAAACTCTCCGAAACTCTCTGACACTCTCTGCCACTCCCTGACACTCCCTGAAGCTCTCTGAAACTCTCGGAAATTCTCCGACACTCTCTGAAACTTTCTGACACTCTCTGAAACTCTCTGACACTCTCAGACACTCTCTGACACTCTCAGACACTCTCTGACACTCTCTGGTACTCTCAGAAGCTCTCTGAAACTCTCTGACAATCTCTGACAGTCTTTGACAATCTCTGAATCTCTCAGACAGTTTCTGACAATCTCTGACACTCTCTGAATCTCTCTGGCACTCTCTGGCACTCTCTGAAACTCTCTGAAACTCTCTGACACTCTCTGACACTCTCAGACACTCTCTGACACTCTCAGACACTCTCTGACACTCTCTGACACTTTCTGAAACTCTCTGATACTATCTGACACTTACTGAAACTCTCAGAAAATCTCTGAAACTCTCTGACACTATCTGACACTCTGTGACACTCTCTGAAACTCTCTGACACTCTCCGACAAACTCAGAAACTCTCAGAAACTCTGTGACACTCTCTGACACTCGCTGACACTCTCTGACTCTCACTGAAAGTCTCTGATAATCTCTAACACTCACTGACACTATCTGACACTCTCTGAAACTCTCTGACACTCACTGACACTCTGTGACACTCTCCGAAACTCTCTGACACTCTCTGACACTCTCTGAACCTCTCTGAAGCTCTTCGGCACTCTCTGACACTCTCAGATTCTCTCTGACACTCTCTGAAACTCTCTGACACTCTCTGAAATTCTCTGACACTCTCTGACACTCTCTGAAACTATCTGAAAATCTCTGACACTCTCTGAAATTCTGTGACACTCTCTGAAACACTCTGACACTCTCTGACACTCTCCGACACACTCAGAAACTGTCAGAAACTCTCAGGCACTCTCTGACACTCTCAGAAAGTCTCTGAAACTCTCTGACACTATCCGAACCTCTCTGACACTCTCTGACACTCTCTGACACTCTCTGAAACTCTCTGACACTCTCTGACACTCTCTGACACTCTCTGAACCTCTCTTAAGCTATTCGGCACTCTCTGACACTCTCAGATTCTGTCTGACACTCTCCAAAACTCTCTGACACTCTCTGACACTCTCTGAATCTCTCAGACAGTCTCTGACAATCTCTGACACTCTCTGAAACTCTCTGAAGCTCTCTGAAACTCTCTGAAACTCTCTGACACTCTCTGACACTCTCTGAAACTTTCTGAAACTCTCTGAAACTCTCTGAAACTCTCTGACACTCTCAGACACTCTCAGACACTCTCTGACAGTCTCTGACACTCTCTGGTACTCTCAGAAAGTCTCTGAATCTCTCTGACACTCTCTGAAACTCTCTGACACTCTCTGACACTCTCTGAAACTCTTTGACACTGTTTGACACTCTCTGACTCTTTCTGAAACTCTCTGACACTATCTGACACTTTCTGGAAGTTTCTGACACTCTCTGACACTCTCTGACACTCTCCGACACTCTCAGAAGCTCTCTGAAACTCTCTGACACTCTCTGACACACTGTGACACTCTCCAAAACTCTCGGACACTCTGTGACACTCTCTGAATCTCTCAGACAGTCTCTGACACTCTCTAACACTCACTGACACTATCTGACACTCTCTGAAACTCTCTGACACTCACTGACACTCTGTGACACTCTCTGAAACTCTCTGACAAGCTCTGACACTCTCTGAATCTCTCTCAAGCTCTCTGGCACTCTCTGACACTCTCAGACACTCTCTGACACTCTCTGACACTTTCTGAAACTCTCTGATACTACCTGACACTTTCTGAAACTCTCTGATACTCTCTGAAATTCTCTGACACTCTCTGACACTCCCTGACACTCTCTGAAACTTTCTGGCACTCTCTGACACTCTCTGAAGATCTCTGAAACTCTCTGAAAATCTCTGACAATCTCTGAAACTCTGTGACACTCTCTGAAACACTCTGACACTCTCTGACACTCTCCGACACACTCAGAAACTGTCAGAAACTCTCAGGCACTCTCTGACACTCTCAGAAAGTCTCTGAAACTCTCTGACACTCTCAGACACTCTCTGACACTCTCTGGTACTCTCAGAAAGTCTTTGAAACTCTCTGACACTCTCTGACACTCTCTGAAACTCTTTGACACTGTTTGACACTCTCTGACTCTTTCTGAAACTCTCTGACACTATCTGACACTTTCTGGAAGTTTCTGACACTCTTTGACACTCTGACACTCTCTGACACTCTCTGACACTCTCAGAAGCTCTCAGAAACTCTCTGAAACTCTCTGACACTCTCTGACACACTGTGACACTCTCCAAAACTCTCTGACACTCTGTGACACTCTGTGACACTCTCTGAAACTCTCTGACACTCTCTGACTCTCTCTGACACTCTCTGAAGATCTCTGAAATTCTCTGAAAATCTCTGACAATCTCTGAAACTCTGTGACACTCTCTGAAACACTCTGACACTCTCTGACACTCTCTGACACACTCAGAAACTGTCAGAAACTCTCAGGCACTCTGTGACACTCTCAGAAAGTCTCTGAAACTCTCTGACACTATCTGAACCTCTCTGACACTCTCTGACACTCTCTGAAACTCTTTGACACTCTCTGACACTCTCAGGCACTGTCTGACTCTCTCTGAAACTCTCCGAAACTTTCTGACACTCTCTGCCACTCCCTGACACTCCCTGAAGCTCTCTGAAACTCTCGGAAACTCTCCGACACTCTCTGAAACTTTCTGACACTCTCTGAAACTCTCTGACACTCTCAGACACTCTCTGACACTCTCAGACACTCTCTGACACTCTCAGAAGCTCTCTGAAACTCTCTGACACTCTCTGACACTCTGTGACAATCTCTGAATCTCTCAGACAGTTTCTGACAATCTCTGACACTCTCTGAATCTCTCTGGCACTCTCTGAAACTCTCTGAAACTCTCTGACACTCTCTGACACTCTCAGACACTCTCTGACACTCTCAGACACTCTCTGACACTCTCTGACACTTTCTGAAACTCTCTGATACTATCTGACACTTACTGAAACTCTCAGAAAATCTCTGAAACTCTCTGACACTCTCTGACACTCTGTGACACTCTCTGAAACTCTCTGAAACTCTCTGACACTCTCCGACAAACTCAGAAACTCTCAGAAACTCTGTGACACTCTCTGACACTCGCTGACACTCTCTGACTCTCACTGAAAGTCTCTGATACTCTCTAACACTCACTGACACTATCTGACACTCTCTGAAACTCTCTGACACTCACTGACACTCTGTGACACTCTCCGAAACTCTCTGACACTCTCTGACACTCTCTGAACCTCTCTGAAGCTCTTCGGCACTCTCTGACACTCTCAGATTCTCTCTGACACTCTCTGAAACTCTCTGACACTCTCTGAAATTCTCTGACACTCTCTGACACTCTCTGACACTCTCTGAAACTATCTGAAAATCTCTGACACTCTCTGAAATTCTGTGACACTCTCTGAAACACTCTGACACTCTCTGACACTCTCCGACACACTCAGAAACTGTCAGAAACTCTCAGGCACTCTCTGACACTCTCAGAAAGTCTCTGAAACTCTCTGACACTATCCGAACCTCTCTGACACTCTCTGACACTCTCTGACACTCTCTGAAACTCTTTGACACTCTCTGACACTCTCAGGCACTGTCTGACTCTCTCTGAAACTCTCCGAAAATCTCTGACACTCTCTGCCACTCCCTGACACTCTTTGAAGGTCTCTGAAACTCTCTGAAACTCTCTGACACTCTCTGACACTCTCTGAAACTTTGTGACACTCTCTGAAACTCTCTGAAACTCTCTGACACTCTCAGACACTCTCTGACACTCTCAGACACTCTCTGACACTCTCTGGTACTCTCAGAAAGTCTCTGAAACTCTCTGACACTCTCTGAAACTTTCTGGCACTCTCTGACACTCTCTGAAGATCTCTGAAACTCTCTGAAACTCTCTGACACTCTCAGACACTCTCTGAAACTCTTTGACACTGTTTGACATTCTCTGACTCTTTCTGAAACTCTCTGACACTATCTGACACTTTCTGGAAGTTTCTGACACTCTTTGACACTCTCTAACACTCTCTGACACTCTCAGAAGCTCTCAGAAACTCTCTGAAACTCTCTGAAACTCTCTGACACTCTCTGACACTCTCTGACACTCTGTGACACTCTCCAAAACTCTCTGACACTCTCTGACACTCTCTGAATCTCTCAGACAGTCTCTGACACTCTCTGACACTCTCTGAAACTCTCTGACAACCTCTGACACTCTCTGAATCTCTCTCAAGCTCTCTGGCACTCTCTGACACTCTCTGACACTCTCTGACACTCTCTGACACTTTCTGAAACTCTCTGATACTACCTGACACTTTCTGAAACTCTCTGATACTCTCTGAAATTCTCTGACACTCTCTGACACTCCCTGACACTCTCTGAAACTTTCTGGCACTCTCTGACACTCTCTGAAGATCTCTGAAACTCTCTGAAAATCTCTGACAATCTCTGAAACTGTGTGACACTCTCTGAAACACTCTGACACTCTCTGACACTCTCCGACACACTCAGAATCTGTCAGAAACTCTCAGGCACTCTCTGACACTCTCAGAAAGTCTCTGAAACTCTCTGACACTATCTGAACCTCTCTGACACTCTCTGACATTCTCTGACACTCTCTGAAACTCTTTGACACTCTCTGACACTCTCAGGCACTGTCTGACTCTCTCTGAAACTCTCCGAAACTCTCTGACACTCTCTGCCACTCCCTGACACTCTCTGAAGCTCTCTGAAACTCTCTGAAACTCTCTGACACTCTCTGACACTCTCTGAAACTTTCTGACACTCTCTGAAACTCTCTGAAACTCTCTGACACTCTCAGACACTCTCAGACACTCTCTGACACTCGCTGACACTCTCTGGTACTCTCAGAAAGTCTCTGAAACTCTCTGACACTCTCTGACACTCTCTGAAACTCTTTGACACTGTTTGACACTCTCTGACTCTTTCTGAAACTCTCTGACACTCTCAGAAGCTCTCAGAAACTCTCTGAAACTCTCTGACACTCTCTGACACACTGTGACACTCTCCAAAACTCTCTGACACACTGTGACACTCTCTGAATCTCTCAGACAGTCTCTGACACTCTCTAACACTCACTGACACTATCTGACACTCTCTGAAACTCTCTGACACTCACTGACACTCTGTGACACTCTCTGAAACTCTCTGACACTCTCTGACACTCTCTGACACTCTCTGAACCTCTCTTAAGCTCTTCGGCACTCTCTGACACTCTCAGATTCTGTCTGACACTCTCCCAAACTCTCTGACACTCTCTGACACTCTCTGAATCTCTCAGACAGTCTCTGACAATCTCTGACACTCTCTGAAACTCTCTGACAAGCTCTGACACTATCTGAATCTCTCTCAAGCTCTCTGGCACTCTCTGACACTCTCAGACACTCTCTGACACTCTCTGACAATCTCTGAAACTCTTTGACTCTCTCTGACACTCTCAGGCACTGTCTGACTCTCTCTGAAACTCTCCGAAAGTCTCTGACACTCTCTGCCACTCCCTGACACTCTCTGAAGCTCTCTGAAACTCTCTGAAACTCTCTGACACTCTCTGACACTCTCTGAAACTTTCTGAAACTCTCTGAAACTCTCTGAAACTCTCTGACACTCTCAGACACTCTCAGACACTCTCTGACACTCTCTGACACTCTCTGGTACTCTCAGAAAGTCTCTGAATCTCTCTGACACTCTCTGAAACTCTCTGACACTCTCTGACACTCTCTGAAACTCTTTGACACTGTTTGACACTCTCTGACTCTTTCAGAAACTCTCTGACACTATCTGACACTTTCTGGAAGTTTCTGACACTCTCTGACACTCTCTGACACTCACTGACACTCTGTGACACTCTCTGAAACTCTCTGACACTCTCTGACACTCTCTGAACCTCTCTGAAGCTCTTCGGCACTCTCTGACACTCTCAGATTCTGTCTGACACTCTCTGAAACTCTCTGACACTCTCTGACACTCTCTGGTACTCTCAGACAGTCTCTGACACTCTCTGACACTCTCTGAAACTCTCTGACAAGCTCTGACACTCTCTGAATCTCTCTCAAGCTCTCTGGCACTCTCTGACACTCTCAGACACTCTCTGACACTCTCTGACACTTTCTGAAACTCTCTGATACTACCTGACACTTTCTGAAACTCTCTGATACTCTCTGAAATTCTCTGACACACTCTGACACTCCCTGACACTCTCTGAAACTTTCTGGCACTCTCTGACACTCTCTGAAGATCTCTGAAACACTCTGAAAATATCTGACAATCTCTGAAACTCTGTGACACTCTCTGAAACACTCTGACACTCTCTGACACTCTCCGACACACTCAGAAATTGTCAGAAACTCTCAGGCACTCTCTGACACTCTCAGAAAGTCTCTGAAACTCTCTGACACTCTCAGACACTCTCTGACACTCTCTGGTACTCTCAGAAAGTCTCTGAAACTCTCTGACACTCTCTGACACTCTCTGAAACTCTTTGACACTGTTTGACACTCTCTGACTCTTTCTGAAACTCTCTGACACGATCTGACACTTTCTGGAAGTTTCTGACACTCTTTGACACTCTCTGACACTCTCTGACACTCTCAGAAGCTCTCAGAAACTCTCTGAAACTCTCTGACACTCTCTGACACACTGTGACACTCTCCAAAACTCTCTGACACTCTGTGACACTCTGTGACACTCTCTGAAACTCTCTGACACTCTCTGACTCTCTCTGACACTCTCTGAACCTCTCTGAAGCTCTTCGGCACTCTCTGACACTCTCAGATTCTGTCTGACACTCTCCAAAACTCTCTGACACTCTCTGACACTCTCTGAATCTCTCAGACAGTCTCTGACAATCTCTGACACTCTCTGAAACTCTCTGACAAGCTCTGACACTCTCTGAATCTCTCTCAAGCTCTCTGGCACTCTCTGACACTCTCAGACACTCTCTGACACTTTCTGAAACTCTCTGATACTACCTGACACTTTCTGAAACTCTCTGATACTCTCTGAAATTCTCTGACACTCTCTGACACTCCCTGACACTCTCTGAAACTTTCTGGCACTCTCTGACACTCTCTGAAGATCTCTGAAACTCTCTGAAAATCTCTGACAATCTCTGAAACTCTGTGACACTCTCTGAAACACTCTGACACTCTCTCACACTCTCCGACACACTCAGAAACTGTCAGAAACTCTCAGGCACTCTCTGACACTCTCAGAAAGTCTCTGAAACTCTCTGACACTATCTGAACCTCTCTGACACTCTCTGACACTCTCTGACACTCTCTGAAACTCTTTGACTCTCTCTGACAATCTCAGGCACTGTCTGACTCTCTCTGAAATTCTCCGAAACTCTCTGACACTCTCTGCCACTCCCTGACACTCTCTGAAGCTCTCTGAAACTCTCTGACACTCTCTGACACTCTCTGACACTCTCTGAAACCTTCTGACACTCTCTGAAACTCTCTGAAACTCTCTGACACTCTCAGACACTCTCAGACACTCTCTGACACTCTCTGACACTCTCTGGTACTCTCAGAAAGTCTCTGAAACTCTCTGACACTCTCTGAAACTCTCTGACACTCTCTGACACTCTCTGAAACTCTTTGACACTGTTTGACACTTTCTGACTCTTTCTGAAACTCTCTGACACTATCTGACACTTTCTGGAAGTTTCTGACACTCTTTGACACTCTCTGACACTCTCTGACACTCTCTGACACTCTCAGAAGCTCTCTGAAACTCTCTGAAACTCTCTGACACTCTCTGACACACTGTGACACTCTCCAAAACTCTCTGACACTCTGTGACACTCTCTGAATCTCTCAGACAGTCTCTGACACTCTCTAACACTCACTGACACTATCTGACACTCTCTGAAACTCTCTGACACTCACTGACACTCTGTGACACTCTCTGACACTCTCTGACACTCTCTGACACTCTCTGACACTCTCTGAACCTCTCTGAAGCTCTGCGGCACTCTCTGACACTCTCAGATTCTGTCTGACACTCTCTGAAACTATCTGACACTCTCTGAAATTCTCTGACACTCTCTGACACTCTCAGAAGCTCTCAGAAACTCTCTGAAATTCTCTGACACACTCTGACACTCCCTGACACTCTCTGAAACTTTCTGGCACTCTCTGACACTCTCTGAAGATCTCTGAAACTCTCTGAAAATCTCTGACAATCTCTGAAACTGTGTGACACTCTCTGAAACACTCTGACACTCTCTGACACTCTCCGACACACTCAGAAACTGTCAGAAACTCTCAGGCACTCTCTGACACTCTCAGAAAGTCTCTGAAACTCTCTGACACTATCTGAACCTCTCTGACACTCTCTGAAACTCTCTGAAACTCTTTGACACTCTCTGACACTCTCTGACACTCTCTGAAACTCTTTGACACTCTCTGACACTCTCAGGCACTGTCTGACTCTCTCTGAAACTCTCCGAAACTCTCTGCCACTCTCTGCCACTCCCTGACACTCTCTGAATCTCTCGGAAACTCTCTGAAACTCTCTGACACTCTCTGACACTCTCTGACACTCTCTGACACTCTCTGAAACTTTCTGACACTCTCAGACACTCTCTGACACTCTCAGACACTCTCTGACACTCTCTGGTACTCCCAGAAGCTCTCTGAAACTCTCTGAAACTCTCTGACACTCTCTGACACTCTGTGACACTCTCCAAAACTCTCTGACACTCTGTGACACTCTCTGAATCTCTCAGACAGTTTCTGACACTCTCTGACACTCTCTGAAACTCTCTGACAATCTCTGACACTCTCTGAATCTCTCTGAAGCTCTCTGGCACTCTCTGAAACTCTCTGAAACTCTCTGACACTCTCTGACACTCTCAGACACTCTCTGACACTCTCAGACACTCTCTGACACTCTCTGACACTCTCTGACACTCTCTGACACTTTCTGAAACTCTCTGATACTATCTGACACTTTCTGAAACTCTCAGAAAATCTCTGAAACTCTCTGACACTCTCTGACACTCTGTGACACTCTCTGAAACTCTCTGACACTCTCTGACACTCTCCGACAAACTCACAAACTCTCAGAAACTCTGTGACACTCTCTGACACTCGATGACACTCTCTGACTCTCACTGAAAGTCTCTGATACTCTCTAACATTCACTGACACTCTCCGACACACTCAGAAACTGTCAGAAACTCTCTGGCACTCTCTGACACTCTCAGAAATTCTCTGAAACTCTCTGGCACTAACTGAACCTCTCTGACACTCTCTGACACTCTCTGAAACTCTTTGACACTCTCTGACACTCTCAGGCACTGTCTGACTCTCTCTGAAACTCTCCGAAAATCTCTGAGACTCTCTGCCACTCCCTGCCACTCTTTGAAGGTCTCTGAAACTCTCTGAAACTCTCTGACACTCTCTGACACTCTCTGAATCTTTCTGACACTCTCTGACTCTTTCTGAAACTCTCTGACACTATCTGACACTTTCTGGAAGTTTCTGACAATCTTTGACACTCTCTGACACTCTCTGACACTCTCAGAAGCTCTCAGAAACTCTCTGAAACTCTCTGACACTCTCTGACATTCTCTGAATCTCTCAGACAGTCTCTGACACTCTCTGACACTCTCTGAAACTCTCTGACAAGCTCTGACACTCTCTGAATCTCTCTCAAGCTCTCTGGCACTCTCTGACACTCTCAGACACTCTCTGACACTCTCTGACACTTTCTGAAACTCTCTGATACTACCTGACACTTTCTGAAACTCTCTGATACTCTCTGAAATTCTCTGACACTCTCTGACACTCCCTGACACTCTCTGAAACGTTCTGGCACTCTCTGACACACTCTGAATATCTCTGAAACTCTCTGAAAATCTCTGACAATCTCTGAAACTCTGTGACACTCTCTGAAACACTCTGACACTCTCTGACACTCTCCGACACACTCAGAAACTGTCAGTAACTCTCAGGCACTCTCTGACACTCTCAGAAAGTCTCTGAAACTCTCTGACACTATCTGACACTCTGTGACACTCTCCAAAACTCTCTGACACTCTCTGACACTCTCTGAATCTCTCAGACAGACTCTGACACTCTCTGAAACTCTCTGACAAGCTCTGATACTCTCTGAATCTCTCTCAAGCTCTCTGGCACTCTCTGACACTCTCAGACACTCTCTGACACTCTCTGACACTTTCTGAAACTCTCTGATACTACCTGACACTTTCTGAAACTCTCTGATACTCTCTGAAATTCTCTGACACTCTCTGACACTCCCTGACACTCTCTGAAACTTTCTGGCATTCTCTGACAATCTCTGAAGATCTCTGAAAGTCTCTGAAAATCTCTGACAATCTCTGAAACTCTGTGACACTCTCTGAAACACTCTGACACTCTCTGACACTCTCCGACACACTCAGAAACAGTCAGAAACTCTCAGGCACTCTCTGACACTCTCAGAAAGTCTCTGAAACTCTCTGACACTATCTGAACCTCTATGACACTCTCTGACACTCTCTGACACTCTCTGAAACTCTTTGACTTTCTCTGACACTCTCAGGCACTGTCTGACTCTCTCTGAAACTCTCCGAAACTCTCTGACACTCTCTGCCACTCCCTGACACTCTGCGAAGCTCTCTGAAACTCTCTGAAACTCTCTGACACTCTCTGACACTCTCTGAAACTTTCTGACACTCTCTGAAACTCTCTGAAACTCTCTGACACTCTCAGACACTCTCAGATACTCTCTGACACTCTCTGACACTCTCTGGTACTCTCAGAAAGTCTCTGAAACTCTCTGACACTCTCTGAAACTCTCTGACACTCTCTGACACTCTCTGAAACTCTTTGACACTGTTTGACAATCTCTGACTCTTTCTGAAACTCTCTGACACTATCTGACACTTTCTGGAAGTTTCTGACGCTCTTTGACACTCCCTGACACTCTCTGACACTCTCTGACACTCTCAGAAGCTCTCTGAAACTCTCTGAAACTCTCTGACACTCTCTGACACTCTCTGAAACTTTCTGACACTCTCTGAAACTCTCTGAAACTCTCTGACACTCTCAGACACTCTCAGACACTCTCTGACACTCTCTGACACTCTCTGGTACTCTCAGAAAGTCTCTGAAACTCTCTGACACACTCTGAAAATATCTGACACTCTCTGACACTCTCTGAAACTCTTTGACACTGTTTGACACTTTCTGACTCTTTCTGAAACTCTCTGACACTATCTGACACTTTCTGGAAGTTTCTGACACTCTTTGACACTCTCTGACACTCTCTGACACTCTCAGAAGCTCTCTGAAACTCTCTGAAACTCTCTGACACTCTCTGACACACTGTGACACTCTCCAAAACTCTCTGACACTCTGTGACACTCTCTGAATCTCTCAGACAGTCTCTGACACTCTCTAACACTCACTGACACTATCTGACACTCTCTGAAACTCTCTGACACTCACTGACACTCTGTGACACTCTCTGACACTCTCTGACACTCTCTGAACCTCTCTGAAGCTCTGCGGCACTCTCTGACACTCTCAGATTCTGTCTGACACTCTCTGAAACTATCTGACACTCTCTGAAATTCTCTGACACTCTCTGACACTCTCAGAAGCTCTCAGAAACTCTCTGAAATTCTCTGACACACTCTGACACTCCCTGACACTCTCTGAAACTTTCTGGCACTCTCTGACACTCTCTGAAGATCTCTGAAACTCTCTGAAAATCTCTGACAATCTCTGAAACTGTGTGACACTCTCTGACACTCTCTGACACTCTCCGACACACTCAGAAACTGTCAGAAACTCTCAGGCACTCTCTGACACTCTCAGAAAGTCTCTGAAACTCTCTGACACTATCTGAACCTCTCTGACACTCTCTGAAACTCTCTGAAACTCTTTGACACTCTCTGACACACTCTGACACTCTCTGAAACTCTTTGACACTCTCTGACACTCTCAGGCACTGTCTGACTCTCTCTGAAACTCTCCGAAACTCTCTGCCACTCTCTGCCACTCCCTGACACTCTCTGAATCTCTCGGAAACTCTCTGAAACTCTCTGACACTCTCTGACACTCTCTGAAACTTTCTGACACTCTCTGAAACTCTCTGAAACTCTCTGACACTCTCAGACACTCTCTGACACTCTCAGACACTCTCTGACACTCTCTGGTACTCTCAGAAGCTCTCTGAAACTCTCTGAAACTCTCTGACACTCTCTGACACTCTGTGACACTCTCCAAAACTCTCTGACACTCTGTGACACTCTCTGAATCTCTCAGACAGTTTCTGACACTCTCTGACACTCTCTGAAACTCTCTGACAATCTCTGACACTCTCTGAATCTCTCTGAAGCTCTCTGGCACTCTCTGAAACTCTCTGAAACTCTCTGACACTCTCTGACACTCTCAGACACTCTCTGACACTCTCAGACACTCTCTGACACTCTCTGACACTCTCTGACACTTTCTGAAACTCTCTGATACTATCTGACACTTTCTGAAACTCTCAGAAAATCTCTGAAACTCTCTGACACTCTCTGACACTCTGTGACACTCTCTGAAACTCTCTGACACTCTCTGACACTCTCCGACAAACTCACAAACTCTCAGAAACTCTGTGACACTCTCTGACACTCGATGACACTCTCTGACTCTCACTGAAAGTCTCTGATACTCTCTAACATTCACTGACACTATCTGACACTCTCTGAAACTCTCTGAAACTCTCTGACACTCACTGACACTCTGTGACACTCTCTGAAACTCTCTGACACTCTCTGACACTCTCCGACACACTCAGAAACTGTCAGAAACTCTCAGGCACTCTCTGACACTCTCAGAAAGTCTCTGAAACTCTCTGGCACTAACTGAACCTCTCTGACACTCTCTGACACTCTCTGAAACTCTTTGACACTCTCTGACACTCTCAGGCACTGTCTGACTCTCTCTGAAACTCTCCGAAAATCTCTGAGACTCTCTGCCACTCCCTGCCACTCTTTGAAGGTCTCTGAAACTCTCTGAAACTCTCTGACACTCTCTGACACTCTCTGAATCTTTCTGACACTCTCTGACTCTTTCTGAAACTCTCTGACACTATCTGACACTTTCTGGAAGTTTCTGACAATCTTTGACACTCTCTGACACTCTCTGACACTCTCAGAAGCTCTCAGAAACTCTCTGAAACTCTCTGACACTCTCTGACATTCTCTGAATCTCTCAGACAGTCTCTGACACTCTCTGACACTCTCTGAAACTCTCTGACAAGCTCTGACACTCTCTGAATCTCTCTCAAGCTCTCTGGCACTCTCTGACACTCTCAGACACTCTCTGACACTCTCTGACACTTTCTGAAACTCTCTGATACTACCTGACACTTTCTGAAACTCTCTGATACTCTCTGAAATTCTCTGACACTCTCTGACACTCCCTGACACTCTCTGAAACGTTCTGGCACTCTCTGACACACTCTGAATATCTCTGAAACTCTCTGAAAATCTCTGACAATCTCTGAAACTCTGTGACACTCTCTGAAACACTCTGACACTCTCTGACACTCTCCGACACACTCAGAAACTGTCAGTAACTCTCAGGCACTCTCTGACACTCTCAGAAAGTCTCTGAAACTCTCTGACACTATCTGACACTCTGTGACACTCTCCAAAACTCTCTGACACTCTCTGACACTCTCTGAATCTCTCAGACAGACTCTGACACTCTCTGAAACTCTCTGACAAGCTCTGATACTCTCTGAATCTCTCTCAAGCTCTCTGGCACTCTCTGACACTCTCAGACACTCTCTGACACTCTCTGACACTTTCTGAAACTCTCTGATACTACCTGACACTTTCTGAAACTCTCTGATACTCTCTGAAATTCTCTGACACTCTCTGACACTCCCTGACACTCTCTGAAACTTTCTGGCATTCTCTGACAATCTCTGAAGATCTCTGAAAGTCTCTGAAAATCTCTGACAATCTCTGAAACTCTGTGACACTCTCTGAAACACTCTGACACTCTCTGACACTCTCCGACACACTCAGAAACAGTCAGAAACTCTCAGGCACTCTCTGACACTCTCAGAAAGTCTCTGAAACTCTCTGACACTATCTGAACCTCTATGACACTCTCTGACACTCTCTGACACTCTCTGAAACTCTTTGACTTTCTCTGACACTCTCAGGCACTGTCTGACTCTCTCTGAAACTCTCCGAAACTCTCTGACACTCTCTGCCACTCCCTGACACTCTGCGAAGCTCTCTGAAACTCTCTGAAACTCTCTGACACTCTCTGACACTCTCTGAAACTTTCTGACACTCTCTGAAACTCTCTGAAACTCTCTGACACTCTCAGACACTCTCAGATACTCTCTGACACTCTCTGACACTCTCTGGTACTCTCAGAAAGTCTCTGAAACTCTCTGACACTCTCTGAAACTCTCTGACACTCTCTGACACTCTCTGAAACTCTTTGACACTGTTTGACACTTTCTGACTCTTTCTGAAACTCTCTGACACTATCTGACACTTTCTGGAAGTTTCTGACACTCTTTGACACTCTCTGACACTCTCTGACACTCTCTGACACTCTCAGAAGCTCTCTGAAACTCTCTGAAACTCTCTGACACTCTCTGACACACTGTGACACTCTCCAAAACTCTCTGACACTCTGTGACACTCTCTGAATCTCTCAGACAGTCTCTGACACTCTCTAACACTCACTGACACTATCTGACACTCTCTGAAACTCTCTGACACTCACTGACACTCTGTGACACTCTCTGACACTCTCTGACACTCTCTGACACTCTCTGACACTCTCTGAACCTCTCTGAAGCTCTGCGGCACTCTCTGACACTCTCAGATTCTGTCTGACACTCTCTGAAACTATCTGACACTCTCTGAAATTCTCTGACACTCTCTGACACTCTCAGAAGCTCTCAGAAACTCTCTGAAATTCTCTGACACACTCTGACACTCCCTGATACTCTCTGAAACTTTCTGGCACTCTCTGACACTCTCTGAAGATCTCTGAAACTCTCTGAAAATCTCTGACAATCTCTGAAACTGTGTGACACTCTCTGAAACACTCTGACACTCTCTGACACTCTCCGACACACTCAGAAACTGTCAGAAACTCTCAGGCACTCTCTGACACTCTCAGAAAGTCTCTGAAACTCTCTGACACTATCTGAACCTCTCTGACACTCTCTGAAACTCTCTGAAACTCTTTGACACTCTCTGACACTCTCTGACACTCTCTGAAACTCTTTGACACTCTCTGACACTCTCAGGCACTGTCTGACTCTCTCTGAAACTCTCCGAAACTCTCTGCCACTCTCTGCCACTCCCTGACACTCTCTGAATCTCTCGGAAACTCTCTGAAACTCTCTGACACTCTCTGACACTCTCTGAAACTTTCTGACACTCTCTGAAACTCTCTGAAACTCTCTGACACTCTCAGACACTCTCTGACACTCTCAGACACTCTCTGACACTCTCTGGTACTCTCAGAAGCTCTCTGAAACTCTCTGAAACTCTCTGACACTCTCTGACACTCTGTGACACTCTCCAAAACTCTCTGACACTCTGTGACACTCTCTGAATCTCTCAGACAGTTTCTGACACTCTCTGACACTCTCTGAAACTCTCTGACAATCTCTGACACTCTCTGAATCTCTCTGAAGCTCTCTGGCACTCTCTGAAACTCTCTGAAACTCTCTGACACTCTCTGACACTCTCAGACACTCTCTGACACTCTCAGACACTCTCTGACACTCTCTGACACTCTCTGACACTTTCTGAAACTCTCTGATACTATCTGACACTTTCTGAAACTCTCAGAAAATCTCTGAAACTCTCTGACACTCTCTGACACTCTGTGACACTCTCTGAAACTCTCTGACACTCTCTGACACTCTCCGACAAACTCACAAACTCTCAGAAACTCTGTGACACTCTCTGACACTCGATGACACTCTCTGACTCTCACTGAAAGTCTCTGATACTCTCTAACATTCACTGACACTATCTGACACTCTCTGAAACTCTCTGAAACTCTCTGACACTCACTGACACTCTGTGACACTCTCTGAAACTCTCTGACACTCTCTGACACTCTCCGACACACTCAGAAACTGTCAGAAACTCTCAGGCACTCTCTGACACTCTCAGAAAGTCTCTGAAACTCTCTGGCACTAACTGAACCTCTCTGACACTCTCTGACACTCTCTGAAACTCTTTGACACTCTCTGACACTCTCAGGCACTGTCTGACTCTCTCTGAAACTCTCCGAAAATCTCTGAGACTCTCTGCCACTCCCTGCCACTCTTTGAAGGTCTCTGAAACTCTCTGAAACTCTCTGACACTCTCTGACACTCTCTGAATCTTTCTGACACTCTCTGACTCTTTCTGAAACTCTCTGACACTATCTGACACTTTCTGGAAGTTTCTGACAATCTTTGACACTCTCTGACACTCTCTGACACTCTCAGAAGCTCTCAGAAACTCTCTGAAACTCTCTGACACTCTCTGACATTCTCTGAATCTCTCAGACAGTCTCTGACACTCTCTGACACTCTCTGAAACTCTCTGACAAGCTCTGACACTCTCTGAATCTCTCTCAAGCTCTCTGGCACTCTCTGACACTCTCAGACACTCTCTGACACTCTCTGACACTTTCTGAAACTCTCTGATACTACCTGACACTTTCTGAAACTCTCTGATACTCTCTGAAATTCTCTGACACTCTCTGACACTCCCTGACACTCTCTGAAACGTTCTGGCACTCTCTGACACACTCTGAATATCTCTGAAACTCTCTGAAAATCTCTGACAATCTCTGAAACTCTGTGACACTCTCTGAAACACTCTGACACTCTCTGACACTCTCCGACACACTCAGAAACTGTCAGTAACTCTCAGGCACTCTCTGACACTCTCAGAAAGTCTCTGAAACTCTCTGACACTATCTGACACTCTGTGACACTCTCCAAAACTCTCTGACACTCTCTGACACTCTCTGAATCTCTCAGACAGACTCTGACACTCTCTGAAACTCTCTGACAAGCTCTGATACTCTCTGAATCTCTCTCAAGCTCTCTGGCACTCTCTGACACTCTCAGACACTCTCTGACACTCTCTGACACTTTCTGAAACTCTCTGATACTACCTGACACTTTCTGAAACTCTCTGATACTCTCTGAAATTCTCTGACACTCTCTGACACTCCCTGACACTCTCTGAAATTTTCTGGCATTCTCTGACAATCTCTGAAGATCTCTGAAAGTCTCTGAAAATCTCTGACAATCTCTGAAACTCTGTGACACTCTCTGAAACACTCTGACACTCTCTGACACTCTCCGACACACTCAGAAACAGTCAGAAACTCTCAGGCACTCTCTGACACTCTCAGAAAGTCTCTGAAAGTCTCTGACACTATCTGAACCTCTATGACACTCTCTGACACTCTCTGACACTCTCTGAAACTCTTTGACTTTCTCTGACACTCTCAGGCACTGTCTGACTCTCTCTGAAACTCTCCGAAACTCTCTGACACTCTCTGCCACTCCCTGACACTCTGCGAAGCTCTCTGAAACTCTCTGAAACTCTCTGACACTCTCTGACACTCTCTGAAACTTTCTGACACTCTCTGAAACTCTCTGAAACTCTCTGACACTCTCAGACACTCTCAGATACTCTCTGACACTCTCTGACACTCTCTGGTACTCTCAGAAAGTCTCTGAAACTCTCTGACACTCTCTGAAACTCTCTGACACTCTCTGACACTCTCTGAAACTCTTTGACACTGTTTGACAATCTCTGACTCTTTCTGAAACTCTCTGACACTATCTGACACTTTCTGGAAGTTTCTGACGCTCTTTGACACTCCCTGACACTCTCTGACACTCTCTGACACTCTCAGAAGCTCTCTGAAACTCTCTGAAACTCTCTGACACTCTCTGACACACTGTGACACTCTCCAAAACTCTCTGAAACTCTGTGACACTCTCTGAATCTGTCAGACAGTCTCTGACACTCTCTAACACTCACTGACACTATCTGACACTCTCTGAAACTCTCAGACACTCACTGACACTCTGTGACACTCTCTGAAACTCTCTGACACTCTCTGACACTCTCTGAACCTCTCTGAAGCTCTTCGGCACTCTCTGACACTCTCAGATTCTGTCTGACACTCTCTGACACTCTCTGACACTCTCTGAAATTCTCTGACACTCTCTGACACTCTCAGAAGCTCTCAGAAACTCTCTGAAACTCTCTGACACTCTCTGACACTCTGTGACACTCTCCAAAACTCTCTGACACTCTCTGACACTCTCTGAATCTCTCAGACAGTCTCTGACACCCTCTGACACTCTCTGAAACTCTCTGACAAGCTCTGACACTCTCTGAATCTCTCTCAAGCTCTCTGGCACTCTCTGACACTGTCAGATACTCTCTGACACTCTCTGACACTTTCTGAAACTCTCTGATACTACAGGACACTTTCTGAAACTCTCTGACACTCGTTGAAATTCTCTGACACTCTCTGACGCTCCCTGACACTCTCTGAAACCTTCTGGCACTCTCTGACACTCTCTGAAGATCTCTGAAACTCTCTGAAAATATCTGACAATCTCTGAAACTCTGTGACACTCTCTGAAACTCTCTGACACTCTCTGAAATTCTCTGACACTCTCTGACACTCCCTGACACTCTCTGAAACTTTCTGGCACTCTCTGACACTCTCTGAAGATCTCTGAAACTCTCTGAAAATCTCTGGCAATCTCTGAAACTCTGTGACACTCTCTGAAACACTCTGACACTCTCTGACACTCTCCGACACACACAGAAACTGTCAGAAACTCTCAGGCACTCTCTGACACTCTCAGAAAGTCTCTGAAACTCTCTGACACTATCTGAACCTCTCTGACGCTCTCTGACACTCTCTGAAACTCTTTGACACTCTCTGACACTCTCAGACACTGTCTGACGCTCTCTGAAACTCTCTGAAACTCTCTGACACTCTCTGCGACTCCCTGACACTCTCTGAAGTTCTCTGAAACTCTCTGAAACTCTCTGACACTCTCTGACACTCTCTGAAACTTTCTGACACTCTCTGAAACTCTCTGAAACTCTCTGACACTCTCAGACACTCTCTGACACTCTCAGACACTCTCTGACACTCTCTGGTACTCTCTGAATCTCTCTGACACACTCTGACACACTCTGACACTCTCTGAAGCTCTTTGACACTCTTTGACACTCTCTGACTCTTTCTGACACTCTCTGACACTCTCTGACTCTCTCAGAAGCTCTCTGAAACTCTCTGAAACTCTCTGACACTCTCTGACACTCTGTGACACTCTCCAAAACTCTCTGACACTCTGTGACACACTCTGAATCTCTCAGACTGTCTCTGACACTCTCTGATACTCTCTGAAACTCTCTGACAATCTCTGACACTCTCTGAATCTCTCTGAAGCTCTCTGGCACTCTGACACTCTCAGACACTCTCTGACCCTCTCTGACACTTTCCGAAACTCTCTGATACTATCTGACACTTTCTGAAACTCTCAGAAAATCTTGAAACTCTCTGACACTCTCTGACACACTGTGACACTCTCCAAAACTCTCTGACACTCTGTGACACTCTCTGAATCTCTCACACAGTCTCTGACACTCTCTAACACTCAGTGACATTATCTGACACTCTCTGAAACTCTCTGACACTCACTGACACTCTGTGACACTCTCTGAAACTCTCTGACACTCTCTGACATTCTCTGACACTCTCTGAACCTCTCTGAAGTTCTTCGGCACTCTCTGACACTCTCAGATTCTGTCTGTCACTCTCTGAAACTCTCTGACACTCTCTGAAATTCTCTGAAACTCTCTGACACTCTCAGAAGCTCTCAGAAACTCTCTGAAACTCTCTGACACTCTCTGACACTCTGTGACACTCTCTAAAACTCTCTGACACTCTCTGACACTCTCTGAATCTCTCAGACAGTCTCCGACACTATCTGACACTCTCTGAAACTCTCTGACAAGCTCTGACACTCTCTGAATCTCTCTCAAGCTCTCGGGCACTCTCTGACACTCTCAGACATCTCTGACACTCTCTGACACTTTCTGAAACTCTCTGATACTACAGGACACTTTCTGAAACTCTCTGACACTCTCTGAAATTCTCTGACACTCTCTGACACTCCCTGACACTCTCTGAAACGTTCTGGCACTCTCTGACACTCTCTGAAGATCTCTGAAACTCTCTGAAAATCTCTGACAATCTCTGAAAATCTGTGACACTCTCTGAAACACTCTGACACTCTCTGACACTCTCCGACACACTCAGAAACTCTCAGGCACTCTCTGACACTCTCAGAAAGTCTCTGAAACTCTCTGACACTATCTGAACCTCTCTGACACTCTCTGACACTCTCTGAAACTCTTTGACACTCTCTGACACTCTCAGACACTGTCTGACACTCTCTGAAACTCTCCGAAACTCTCTGACACTCTCTGCGACTCCCTGACACTCTCTGAAGCTCTCTGAAACTCTCTGAAACTCTCTGACACTCTCTGACACTCTCAGACACTCTCTGACACTCTCAGACACTCTCTGACACTCTCTGACACTTTCTGAAACTCTCTGATACTATCTGACACTTTCTGAAACTCTCAGAAAATCTCTGAAACTCTATGACACTCTCTGACACTCTGTGACACTCTCTGAAAATCTCTGACACTCTCTGACACTCTCTGAAACTCTCTGACACTCTCTGACACTCTCCGACAAACTCAGAAACTCTCAGAAACTCTGTGACACTCTCTGACACTCGATGACACTCTCTGACACTCGATGACACTCTCTGACTCTCACTGAAAGTCTCTGATACTCTCTAACACTCACTGACACTATCTGACACTCTCTGAAACTCTCTGACACTCACTGACACTCTGTGACACTCTCTGAAACTCTCTGACACTCTCTGACACTCTCTGACACTCTCTGAACCTCTCTGAAGCTCTTCGGCACTCTCTGACACTCTCTGATTATGTCTGACACTCTCTGAAACTCTCTGACACTCTCTGAAATTCTCTGACACTCTCTGACACTCCCTGAAACTCTCTGAAACTTTCTGGCACTCTCTGACACTCTCTGAAGATCTCTGAAACTCTCTGAAAATCTCTGACACTCTCTGAAACTCTGTGACACTCTCTGAAACACTCTGACACTCTCTGACATTCTCCGACACACTCAGAAACTGTCAGAAACTCTCAGGCACTCTCTGACACGCTCAGAAAGTCTCTGAAACTCTCTGACACTATCTGAAGCTCTCTGGCACTCTCTGACACTCTCTGACACTCTCTGACACTCTCTGAAACTCTTTGACACTCTCTGACACTCTCAGGCACTGTCTGACTCTCTCTGAAACTCTCCGAAAATCTCTGACACTCTCTGCCACTCCCTGACACTCTTTGAAGGTCTCTGAAACTCTCTGAAACTCTCTGACACTCTCTGACACTCTCTGAAACTTTCTGACACTCTCTGAATCTCTCTGAAACTCTCGGACACTCTCAGACACTCTCTGACACTCTCAGACATTCTCTGACACTCTCTGGTACTCTCAGAAATTCTCTGAAACTCTCTGACACTCTCTGAAACTCTCTGAAACTCTCTGACACTCTCTGACACTCTCCGACAAACTCAGAAACTCTCAGAAACTCTGTGACACTCTCTGACACTCGATGACACTCTCTGACTCTCACTGAAAGTCTCTGATACTCTCTAACACTCACTGACACTATCTGACACTCTCTGAAACTCTCTGACACTCACTGACACTCTGTGACACTCTCTGAAACTCTCTGACACTCTCTGACACTCTCTGACACTCTCTGACACTCTCTGAACCTCTCTGAAGCTCTTCGGCACTCTCTGACACTCTCTGATTCTGTCTGACACTCTCTGAAACTCTCTGACACTCTCTGAAATTCTCTGACACTCTCTGACACTCCCTGAAACTCTCTGAAACTTTCTGTCACTCTCTGACACTCTCTGAAGATCTCTGAAACTCTCTGAAACTCTCTGACACTCTCTGAAACTCTGTGACACTCTCTGAAACACTCTGACACTCTCTGACACTCTCCGACACACTCAGAAACTGTCAGAAACTCTCAGGCACTCTCTGACACTCTCAGAAAGTCTCTGAAACTCTCTGACACTATCTGAACCTCTCTGACACTCTCTGACACCTTCTGACACTCTCTGAAACTCTTTGACACTCTCTGACATTCTCAGGCACTGTCTGACTCTCTCTGAAACTCTCCGAAAGTCTCTGACACTCTCTGACACTCTCTGAACCTCTCTGAAGCTCTTCGGCACTCTCTGACTCTCTCAGATTCTGTCTGACACGCTCTGAAACTCTCTGACACTCTCTGAAATTCTCTGACACTCTCTGACACTCCCTGAAACTCTCTGAAACTTTCTGGCACTCACTGACACTCTCTGAAGATCTCTGAAACTCTCTGAAAATCTCTGACACTCTCTGAAACTCTGTGACACTCTCTGAAACACTCTGACACTCTCTGACACTCTCCGACACACTCAGAAACTGTCAGAAACTCTCAGGCACTCTCTGACACTCTCAGAAAGTCTCTGAAACTCTATGACACTCTCTGACACTCTCAGGCACTGTCTGACTCTCTCTTAAACTCTCCGAAAATCTCTGATACTCTCTGCCACTCCCTGACACTCTTTGAAGGTCTCTGAAACTCTCTGACACTCTCTGACACTCTCTGAAACTTTCTGACACTCTCTTAATCTCTCTGAAACTCTCTGACACTCTCAGACACTCTCTGACACTCTCAGACACTCTCTGACACTCTCTGGTACTCTCAGAAAGTCTCTGAAGCTCTCTGAAACTCTCTGAAACTCTCTGAAACTTTTTGACACTCTCTGACACTCTCTGACGCTCTCAGAAGCTCTCAGAAGCTCTCTGAAACTCTCTGACACTCTCTGACATTCTGTGACACTCTCCAAAACTCTCTGTCACTCTCTGACACTCTCTGAATCTCTCATACAGTCTCTGACACTCTCTGACACTCTCTGAAACTCTCTGACAAGCTCTGACACTCTCTGAATCTCTCTCAAGCTCTCTGGCACTCTCTGACACTCTCAGCCACTCTCTGACACTCTCCGACACTTTCTGAAACTCTTTGATACTACCTGACACATTCTGAAACTCTCTGATACTCTCTGAAATTCTCTGACACTCTCTGACACTCCCTGACACTCTCTGAAACTTTCTGGCACTCTCTGACACTCTCTGAAGATCTCTGAAACTCTCTGAAAATCTCTGACACTCTCTGAAACTCTCTGAAACTCTTTGCCACACTCTGACACTCTCAGGCACCGTCTGACTCTCTCTGAAACTCTCCGAAACTCTCTGACACTCTCTGCCACTCCCTGACAATCTCTGAAGCTCTCTGAAACTCTCTGAAACTTTCTGAAACTCTCTGACACTCTCTGACACTCTCTGAAACTTTCTGACACTCTCTGAAACTCTCTGAAACTCTCTGAAACTCTCAGACACTCTCTGACACTCTCAGACACTCTCTGACACTCTCTGGTACTCTCAGAAAGTCTCTGAAACTCTCTGACACTCTCTGAAACTCTCTGACACTCTCTGACACTCTCTGAAACTCTTTGACACTGTTTGACACTCTCTGACTCTTTCTGAAACTCTCTGACACTATCTGACACTCTCTGAAACTCTCTGACACTCACTGACACTCTGTGACACTCTCTGAAACTCTCTGACACTCTCTGACACTCTCCGACACTCTCCGAACCTCTGTGAAGCTCTTCGGCACTCTCTGACACTCTCAGATTCTGTCTGACACTCTCTGAAACTCTCTGACACTCTTTGAAACTCTCTGAGACTCTCCGACACTCTCCGAACCTCTCTGAAGCTCTTCGGCACTCTCTGACACTCTCAGATTCTGTCTGACACTCTCTGACACTCTCCGACACTCTCCGAACCTCTCTGAAGCTCTTCGGCACTCTCTGACACTCTCAGATTCTGTCTGACACTCCCTGAAACTCTCTGAAACTTTCTGGCACTCTCTGACACTCTCTGAAGATCTCTGAAACTCTCTGAAAATCTCTGACACTCTCTGAAACTCTGTGACACTCTCTGAAACACTCTGACACTCTCTGACACTCTCCGACACACTCAGAAACTGTCAGAAACTCTCAGGCACTCTCTGACACTCTCAGAAAGTCTCTGAAACTCTCCGACACTATCTGAACCTCTCTGACACTCTCTGACACTCTCTGACACTCTCTGAAACTCTTTGACACTCTCTGACACTCTCAGGCACTGTCTGACTCTCTCTGAAACTCTCCGAAAATCTCTGACACTCTCTGCCACTCCCTGACACTCTTTGAAGGTCTCTGAAACTCTCTCAAACTCTCTGACACTCTCTGAGACTCTCTGAAACTTTCTGACACTCTCTGAAACTCGCTGACACACTCAGACACTCTCTGACACTCTCAGACACTCTCTGACACTCTCGGGTACTCTCAGAAAGTCTCTGAAACTCTCTGACACTCTCTGAAACAATCTGACACTCTCAGACACTCTCTGAAACTCTTTGACACTGTTTGACACTCTCTGACTCTTTCTGAAACTCTGTGACACTATCTGACACTTTCGGAAAATTTCTGACACTCTTTGACACTCTTTGACACTCTCTGACACTCTCTGACACTCTCAGAAGCTCTCAGAAACTCTCTGAAACTCTCTGACACTCTCTGACACTCTGTGACACTCTCCAAAACTCTCTGACACTCTCTGACACTCTCTGAATCTCTCAGACAGTCTCTGACACTCTCTGACACTCTCTGACACTCTCTGAAACTCTCTGACAAGCTCTGACACTCTCTGAATCTCTCTCAAGCTCTCTGGCACTCTCTGACACTCTCAGACACTCTCTGATACTCTCTGACACTTTCTGAAACTCTCTGATACTACCTGACACTTTCTGAAACTCTCTGATACTCTCTGAAATTCTCTGACACTCTCTGACACTCCCTGACACTCTCTGAAACTTTCTGGAACTCTCTGACACTCTCTGAAGATCTCTGAAACTCTCTGAAAATCTCTGACAATCTCTGAAACTCTGTGACACTCTCTGAAACACTCTGACACTCTCTGACACTCTCAGAAAGTCTCTGAAACTCTCTGACACTATCTGAACATCTCTGACATTCTCTGACACTCTCTGAAACTCTTTGACACTCTCTGACACTCTCAGGCACTGTCTGACACTCTCTGAAACTCTCCGAAACTCTTTGACACTCTCTGCCACTCCCTGACACTCTCTGAAGCTCTCTGAAACTCTCTGAAACTCTCTGACACTCTCTGAAAATTTCTGAACCTCTCTGAAACTCTCTGAAACTCTCTGACACTCTCACACACTCTCTGACACTCTCTGGTACGCTCAGAAAGTCTCTGAAACTCTCTGACACTCTCTGAAACTCTCTGACACTCTCTGAAACTCTTTGACAATGTTTGACACTCTCTGACTCTTTCTGAAACTCTCTGACAGTATCTGACACTTTCTGGAGGTTTCTGACACTCTCTGACACTCTCTGACACTCTCTGACACTCTCTGACACACTCAGAAGCTCTCTGAAACTCTCTGAAACTCTCTGACACTCTCTGACACTCTGTGACCCTCTCCAAAACTCTATGACACTCTGTGACACTCTCTGAATCTCTCAGACAGTCTCTGACACTCTCTGACACTCTCTGAAACTCTCTGACAATATCTGACACTCTCTGAATCTCTCTGAAGCTCTCTGGCACTCTCTGAAACTCTCTGAAACTCTCTGACACTTTCTGAAACTCTCAGAAAATCTCTGAAACTCTCTGAGACTCTCTGACACTCTGTGACACTCTCCAACAAAATCAGAAACTCTGTCACACTCTCTGACACTCGATGACACTCTCTGACTCTCACTGAAAGTCTCTGATACTCTCTAACACTCACTGACACTATCTGACACTCTCTGAAACTCTCTGACACTCACTGACACTCTGTGACACTCTCTGAAACTCTCTGAAACTCTCTGACACTTTCTGACACTCTCTGAAACTCTCTGACACTCTCTGACACTCACTGACACTCTCCGATTCTCGCTGACACTCTCTGATCCTCTCTGACACTCACTGACACTCTCTGACACTCTCCGACAAACTCAGAAACTCTGTGACACTCTCTGACACTCTCTGACTCTCACTGAAAGTCTCTGATACTCTCTAACACTCACTGACACTATCTGACACTCTCCAACACTCACTAACACTATCTGACACTCTCTGAAACTCTCTGACACTATCTGAACCTCTCTGACACTCTCTGACACTGTCTGACTCTCTCTGAAACTCTCCGAAACTCTCTGACACTCTCTGCCACTCCCTGACACTCTCTGAAGCTCTCTGATACTCTCTGAAACTCCCTGACACTCTCAGACTCTCTCTGACACTCTCAGACACTCTCTGACACTCTCTGGTATTCTCAGAAAGTCTCTGAAACTCTGACACTCTCTGAAACTCTCTGACACTCTCTGACACTCTCTGAAACTCTCTGACACTATCTGACTCTCTCTGAAACTCTCCGAAAATCTCTGACACTCTCTGCCACTCCCTGACACACTTTGAAGGGTTCTGAAACTCTCTCAAACTCTCTGAAACTCTCTGAAACTTTCTGACACTCTCTGAAACTCTCTGAAAATCTCTGGCACACTCAGACACGCTCTGACACTCTCAGAAACTCTCTGACACTCTCTGGTACTCTCAGAAAGTCTCTGAAACTCTCTGACACTCTCTGAAACTCTCTGACACTCTCAGACACTCTCTGAAACTCTTTGACACTGTTTGACACTCTCTGACTCTTTCTGAAACTCTCTGACACTATCTGACACTTTCGGAAAATTTCTGACACTCTTTGACACTCTCTGACACTCTCTGACACTCTCAGAAGCTCTCAGAAACTCTCTGAAACTCTCTGACACTCTCTGACACTCTGTGACACTCTCCAAAACTCTCTCACACTCTCTGACACTCTCTGAATCTCTCAGACAGTCTCTGACACTTTCTGACACTATCTGAAGCTCTCTGGCACTCTCTGACACTCTCTGACACTCTCTGACACTCTCTGAAACTCTTTGACACTCTCTGACACTCTCAGGCACTGTCTGACTCTCTCTGAAACTCTCCGAAAATCTCTGACACTCTCTGCCACTCCCTGACACTCTTTGAAGGTCTCTGAAACTCTCTGAAACTCTCTGACACTCTCTGACACTCTCTGAAACTTTCTGACACTCTCTGAATCTCTCTGAAACTCTCGGACACTCTCAGACACTCTCTGACACTCTCAGACATTCTCTGACACTCTCTGGTACTCTCAGAAATTCTCTGAAACTCTCTGACACTCTCTGAAACTCTCTGAAACTCTCTGACACTCTCTGACACTCTCCGACAAACTCAGAAACTCTCAGAAACTCTGTGACACTCTCTGACACTCGATGACACTCTCTGACTCTCACTGAAAGTCTCTGATACTCTCTAACACTCACTGACACTATCTGACACTCTCTGAAACTCTCTGACACTCACTGACACTCTGTGACACTCTCTGAAACTCTCTGACACTCTCTGACACTCTCTGACACTCTCTGACACTCTCTGAACCTCTCTGAAGCTCTTCGGCACTCTCTGACACTCTCTGATTCTGTCTGACACTCTCTGAAACTCTCTGACACTCTCTGAAATTCTCTGACACTCTCTGACACTCCCTGAAACTCTCTGAAACTTTCTGTCACTCTCTGACACTCTCTGAAGATCTCTGAAACTCTCTGAAACTCTCTGACACTCTCTGAAACTCTGTGACACTCTCTGAAACACTCTGACACTCTCTGACACTCTCCGACACACTCAGAAACTGTCAGAAACTCTCAGGCACTCTCTGACACTCTCAGAAAGTCTCTGAAACTCTCTGACACTATCTGAACCTCTCTGACACTCTCTGACACCTTCTGACACTCTCTGAAACTCTTTGACACTCTCTGACATTCTCAGGCACTGTCTGACTCTCTCTGAAACTCTCCGAAAGTCTCTGACACTCTCTGACACTCTCTGAACCTCTCTGAAGCTCTTCGGCACTCTCTGACTCTCTCAGATTCTGTCTGACACGCTCTGAAACTCTCTGACACTCTCTGAAATTCTCTGACACTCTCTGACACTCCCTGAAACTCTCTGAAACTTTCTGGCACTCACTGACACTCTCTGAAGAACTCTGAAACTCTCTGAAAATCTCTGACACTCTCTGAAACTCTGTGACACTCTCTGAAACACTCTGACACTCTCTGACACTCTCCGACACACTCAGAAACTGTCAGAAACTCTCAGGCACTCTCTGACACTCTCAGAAAGTCTCTGAAACTCTATGACACTCTCTGACACTCTCAGGCACTGTCTGACTCTCTCTTAAACTCTCCGAAAATCTCTGATACTCTCTGCCACTCCCTGACACTCTTTGAAGGTCTCTGAAACTCTCTGACACTCTCTGACACTCTCTGAAACTTTCTGACACTCTCTTAATCTCTCTGAAACTCTCTGACACTCTCAGACACTCTCTGACACTCTCAGACACTCTCTGACACTCTCTGGTACTCTCAGAAAGTCTCTGAAGCTCTCTGAAACTCTCTGAAACTCTCTGAAACTTTTTGACACTCTCTGACACTCTCTGACGCTCTCAGAAGCTCTCAGAAGCTCTCTGAAACTCTCTGACACTCTCTGACATTCTGTGACACTCTCCAAAACTCTCTGTCACTCTCTGACACTCTCTGAATCTCTCATACAGTCTCTGACACTCTCTGACACTCTCTGAAACTCTCTGACAAGCTCTGACACTCTCTGAATCTCTCTCAAGCTCTCTGGCACTCTCTGACACTCTCAGCCACTCTCTGACACTCTCCGACACTTTCTGAAACTCTTTGATACTACCTGACACATTCTGAAACTCTCTGATACTCTCTGAAATTCTCTGACACTCTCTGACACTCCCTGACACTCTCTGAAACTTTCTGGCACTCTCTGACACTCTCTGAAGATCTCTGAAACTCTCTGAAAATCTCTGACACTCTCTGAAACTCTCTGAAACTCTTTGCCACACTCTGACACTCTCAGGCACCGTCTGACTCTCTCTGAAACTCTCCGAAACTCTCTGACACTCTCTGCCACTCCCTGACAATCTCTGAAGCTCTCTGAAACTCTCTGAAACTTTCTGAAACTCTCTGACACTCTCTGACACTCTCTGAAACTTTCTGACACTCTCTGAAACTCTCTGAAACTCTCTGAAACTCTCAGACACTCTCTGACACTCTCAGACACTCTCTGACACTCTCTGGTACTCTCAGAAAGTCTCTGAAACTCTCTGACACTCTCTGAAACTCTCTGACACTCTCTGACACTCTCTGAAACTCTTTGACACTGTTTGACACTCTCTGACTCTTTCTGAAACTCTCTGACACTATCTGACACTCTCTGAAACTCTCTGACACTCACTGACACTCTGTGACACTCTCTGAAACTCTCTGACACTCTCTGACACTCTCCGACACTCTCCGAACCTCTGTGAAGCTCTTCGGCACTCTCTGACACTCTCAGATTCTGTCTGACACTCTCTGAAACTCTCTGACACTCTTTGAAACTCTCTGAGACTCTCCGACACTCTCCGAACCTCTCTGAAGCTCTTCGGCACTCTCTGACACTCTCAGATTCTGTCTGACACTCTCTGACACTCTCCGACACTCTCCGAACCTCTCTGAAGCTCTTCGGCACTCTCTGACACTCTCAGATTCTGTCTGACACTCCCTGAAACTCTCTGAAACTTTCTGGCACTCTCTGACACTCTCTGAAGATCTCTGAAACTCTCTGAAAATCTCTGACACTCTCTGAAACTCTGTGACACTCTCTGAAACACTCTGACACTCTCTGACACTCTCCGACACACTCAGAAACTGTCAGAAACTCTCAGGCACTCTCTGACACTCTCAGAAAGTCTCTGAAACTCTCCGACACTATCTGAACCTCTCTGACACTCTCTGACACTCTCTGACACTCTCTGAAACTCTTTGACACTCTCTGACACTCTCAGGCACTGTCTGACTCTCTCTGAAACTCTCCGAAAATCTCTGACACTCTCTGCCACTCCCTGACACTCTTTGAAGGTCTCTGAAACTCTCTCAAACTCTCTGACACTCTCTGAGACTCTCTGAAACTTTCTGACACTCTCTGAAACTCGCTGACACACTCAGACACTCTCTGACACTCTCAGACACTCTCTGACACTCTCGGGCACTCTCAGAAAGTCTCTGAAACTCTCTGACACTCTCTGAAACAATCTGACACTCTCAGACACTCTCTGAAACTCTTTGACACTGTTTGACACTCTCTGACTCTTTCTGAAACTCTGTGACACTATCTGACACTTTCGGAAAATTTCTGACACTCTTTGACACTCTTTGACACTCTCTGACACTCTCTGACACTCTCAGAAGCTCTCAGAAACTCTCTGAAACTCTCTGACACTCTCTGACACTCTGTGACACTCTCCAAAACTCTCTGACACTCTCTGACACTCTCTGAATCTCTCAGACAGTCTCTGACACTCTCTGACACTCTCTGACACTCTCTGAAACTCTCTGACAAGCTCTGACACTCTCTGAATCTCTCTCAAGCTCTCTGGCACTCTCTGACACTCTCAGACACTCTCTGATACTCTCTGACACTTTCTGAAACTCTCTGATACTACCTGACACTTTCTGAAACTCTCTGATACTCTCTGAAATTCTCTGACACTCTCTGACACTCCCTGACACTCTCTGAAACTTTCTGGAACTCTCTGACACTCTCTGAAGATCTCTGAAACTCTCTGAAAATCTCTGACAATCTCTGAAACTCTGTGACACTCTCTGAAACACTCTGACACTCTCTGACACTCTCAGAAAGTCTCTGAAACTCTCTGACACTATCTGAACATCTCTGACATTCTCTGACACTCTCTGAAACTCTTTGACACTCTCTGACACTCTCAGGCACTGTCTGACACTCTCTGAAACTCTCCGAAACTCTTTGACACTCTCTGCCACTCCCTGACACTCTCTGAAGCTCTCTGAAACTCTCTGAAACTCTCTGACACTCTCTGAAAATTTCTGAACCTCTCTGAAACTCTCTGAAACTCTCTGACACTCTCACACACTCTCTGACACTCTCTGGTACGCTCAGAAAGTCTCTGAAACTCTCTGACACTCTCTGAAACTCTCTGACACTCTCTGAAACTCTTTGACAATGTTTGACACTCTCTGACTCTTTCTGAAACTCTCTGACAGTATCTGACACTTTCTGGAGGTTTCTGACACTCTCTGACACTCTCTGACACTCTCTGACACTCTCTGACACTCTCAGAAGCTCTCTGAAACTCTCTGAAACTCTCTGACACTCTCTGACACTCTGTGACCCTCTCCAAAACTCTATGACACTCTGTGACACTCTCTGAATCTCTCAGACAGTCTCTGACACTCTCTGACACTCTCTGAAACTCTCTGACAATATCTGACACTCTCTGAATCTCTCTGAAGCTCTCTGGCACTCTCTGAAACTCTCTGAAACTCTCTGACACTTTCTGAAACTCTCAGAAAATCTCTGAAACTCTCTGAGACTCTCTGACACTCTGTGACACTCTCCAACAAAATCAGAAACTCTGTCACACTCTCTGACACTCGATGACACTCTCTGACTCTCACTGAAAGTCTCTGATACTCTCTAACACTCACTGACACTATCTGACACTCTCTGAAACTCTCTGACACTCACTGACACTCTGTGACACTCTCTGAAACTCTCTGAAACTCTCTGACACTTTCTGACACTCTCTGAAACTCTCTGACACTCTCTGACACTCACTGACACTCTCCGATTCTCGCTGACACTCTCTGATCCTCTCTGACACTCACTGACACTCTCTGACACTCTCCGACAAACTCAGAAACTCTGTGACACTCTCTGACACTCTCTGACTCTCACTGAAAGTCTCTGATACTCTCTAACACTCACTGACACTATCTGACACTCTCCAACACTCACTAACACTATCTGACACTCTCTGAAACTCTCTGACACTCACTGACACTCTGTGACACTCTCTGAAACTCTCTGACACTCTCTGACACTCTCTGACACTCTCTGAAACTTTCTGACACTCTCTGAAACTCTCTGAAACTCTTTGATACTCGCAGACACTCTCTGACCCTCTCAGACACTCTCTGACACTCTCTGACACTCTCTGGTACTCTCAGAAAGTCTCGGAAACTCTCTGACAATCTCTGAAACTCTCTGAAACTCTCTGACACTCTCTGACACTCTCCGACAAACTCAGAAACTCTCAGAAACTCTGTGACACTCTCTGAAACACTCTGACACTCTCTGATACTCTCCGACACACTCAGAAACTGTCAGAAACTCTCAGGCACTCTCTGATACTCTCAGAAAGTCTCTGAAACTCTCTGACACTATCTGAACCTCTCTGACACTCTCTGACACTGTCTGACTCTCTCTGAAACTCTCCGAAACTCTCTGACACTCTCTGCCACTCCCTGACACTCTCTGAAGCTCTCTGATACTCTCTGAAACTCCCTGACACTCTCAGACTCTCTCTGACACTCTCAGACACTCTCTGACACTCTCTGGTACTCTCAGAAAGTCTCTGAAACTCTGACACTCTCTGAAACTCTCTGACACTCTCTGACACTCTCTGAAACTCTCTGACACTATCTGACTCTCTCTGAAACTCTCCGAAAATCTCTGACACTCTCTGCCACTCCCTGACACACTTTGAAGGGTTCTGAAACTCTCTCAAACTCTCTGAAACTCTCTGAAACTTTCTGACACTCTCTGAAACTCTCTGAAAATCTCTGGCACACTCAGACAAGCTCTGACACTCTCAGAAACTCTCTGACACTCTCTGGTACTCTCAGAAAGTCTCTGAAACTCTCTGACACTCTCTGAAACTCTCTGACACTCTCAGACACTCTCTGAAACTCTTTGACACTGTTTGACACTCTCTGACTCTTTCTGAAACTCTCTGACACTATCTGACACTTTCGGAAAATTTCTGACACTCTTTGACACTCTCTGACACTCTCTGACACTCTCAGAAGCTCTCAGAAACTCTCTGAAACTCTCTGACACTCTCTGACACTCTGTGACACTCTCCAAAACTCTCTCACACTCTCTGACACTCTCTGAATCTCTCAGACAGTCTCTGACACTTTCTGACACTCTCTGAAACACTCTGACAAGCTCTGACACTCTCTGAATCTCTCTCAAGCTCTCTGGCACTCTCTGGCACTCTCTGACACTCTCAGACACTCTCTGACACTCTCTGACACTTTCTGAAACTCTCTGATACTACCTGACACTTTCTGAAACTCTCTGATACTCTCTGAAATTCTCTGACACTCTCTGACACTCCCTGACACTCTCTGAAACTTTCTGGCACTCTCTGACACTCTCTGAAGATCTCTGAAACTCTCTGAAAATCTCTGACAATCTCTGAAACTCTGTGACACTCTCTGAAACACTCTGACACTCTCTGACACTCTCCGACACACTCAGAAACTGTCAGAAACTCTCAGGCACTCTCTGACACTCTCAGAAAGTCTCCGAAACTCTCTGACACTCTCTGAAATTCTCTGACACTCTCTGACACTCCCTGAAACTCTCTGAAACTTTCTGGCACTCTCTGACACTCCCTGAAGATCTCTGAAACTCTCTGAAAATCTCTGACACTCTCTGAAACTCTGTGACACTCTCTGAAACTCTCTGACACTCTCTGACACTCTCCGACACACTCAGAATCTGTCAGAAACTCTCAGGCACTCTCTGACACTCTCAGAAAGTCTCTGAAACTCTCTGACACTATCTGAACCTCTCTGACACTCTCTGACACTCTCTGAAACTCTTTGACACTCTCTGACACTCTCAGGCACTGTCTGACTCTCTCTGAAATTCTCCGAAAATCTCTGACACTCTCTGCCACTCCCTGACACACTTTGAAGGTCTCTGAAACTCTCTCAAACTCTCTGACACTCTCTGAGACTCTCTGAAACTTTCTGACACTCTCTGAAACTATCTGAAACTCTCTGACACACTCAGACACTCTCTGACACTCTCAGACACTCTCTGACAATCTCTGGTACTCTCAGAAAGTCTCTGAAACTCTCTGAAACTCTCTGAAACTCTCTGACACTCTCAGACACTCTCTGAAACTCTTTGACACTGTTTGACACTCTCTGACTCTTTCTGAAACGCTCTGACACTATCTGACACTTTCTGAAAATTTCTGACACTCTTTGACACTCTCTGACACTCTCTGACACTCTCAGAAGCTCTCAGAAACTCTCTTAAACTCTCTGACACTCTCTGACACTCTGTGACACTCTCCAAAACTCTCTGACACTCTCTGACACTCTCTGAATCTCTCAGACAGTCTCTGACACTCTCTGAAACTCTCTGACAAGCTCTGACACTCTCTGAATCTCTCTCAAGTTCTCTGGCACTCTCTGACACTCTCAGACACTCTCAGACACTCTCTGACACTTTCTGAAACTCTCTGATACTACCTGACACTTTCTGAAACTCTCTGATACTCTCTGAAATTCTCGGACACTCTCTGACACTCCCTGACATTCTCTGAAACTTTCTGGCACTCTCTGACACTCTCTGAAGATCTCTGAAACTCTCTGAAAATCTCTGACAATCTCTGAAACTCTGTGACACTCTCTGAAACACTCTGACACTCTCTGACACTCTCCAACACACTCAGAAACTGTCAGAAACTCTCAGGCACTTTCTGACCCTCTCAGAAAGTCTCTGAAACTCTCTGACACTATCTGAACATCTCTGACACTCTCTGACACTCTCTGAATCTCTTTGACACTCTCTGACACTCTCAGGCACTGTCTGACTCTCTCTGAAACTCTCCGAAACTCTTTGACACTCTCTGCCGCTCCCTGACACTCTCTGAAGCTCTCTGAAACTCTCTGACACTCTCTGACACTCTCTGAAACTTTGTGACACTCTCTGAAACTCTCTGAAACTCTCTGACACTCTCAGACACTCTCTGACACTCTCAGACACTCTCTGACACTCTCTAGTACTCTCAGAAAGTCTCTGAAACTCTCTGACACTCTCTGAAACTCTCTGACACTCTCTGACACTCTCTGAAACTCTTTGACACTGTTTGACACTCTCTGACACTTTCTGAAACTCTCTGACACTATCTGACACTTTCTGGAGGTTTCTGACACTCTTTGACACTCTCTGACATTCTCTGACACTCTCTGACACTCTCAGAAGCTCTCTGAAACTCTCTGAAACTCTCTGACACTCTCTGACACTCTGTGACACTCTCCAAAACTCTCTGACACTCTGTGACACTCTCTGAATCTCTCAGACTGTCTCTGACACTCTCTGACACTCTCTGAAACTCTCTGACAATCTCTGACACTCTCTGAATCTCTCTGAAGCTCTCTGGCACTCTCTGAAACTCTCTGAAACTCTGTGACACTCTCTGACACTCTCAGACACTCTCTGACACTCTCAGACACTCTCTGACACTCTCTGACACTTTCTGAAACTCTCTGATACTATCTGACACTTTCTGAAACTCTCAGAAAATCTCTGAAACTCTCTGACACTCTCTGACACTCTCTGACACTCTCCGACAAAATCAGAAACTCTGTGACACTCTCTGACACTCGATGACACTCTGACTCTCACTGACAGTCTCTGATACTCTCTAACAGTCACTGACACTATCTGACACTCTCTGAAACTCTCTGACACTCACTGACACTCTGTGACACTCTCTGAAACTCTCTGACACTCTCTGACACTTTCTGACACTCTCTGAAACTCTCTGAAACTCTCTGACACTCACTGACACTCTCCGATTCTCGCTGACACTCTCTGATACTCTCTGACACTCACTGACACTCTCTGACACTCTCCGACAAACTCAGAAACTCTGTGACACTCTCTGACACTCGATGACACTCTCTGACCCTCACTGAAAGTCTCTGATACTTCTAACACTCACTGACACTATCTGAAACTCTCGAACACTCACTGACACTATCTGACACTCTCTGAAACTCTCTGACACTCACTGACACTCTGTGACACTCTCTGAAACTCTCTGACACTCTCTGACACTGTCTGACACTCTCTGAAACTTTCTGACACTCTCTGAAACTCTCTGAAACTCTCAGACACTCTCTGAAACTCTTTGACACTGTTTGACACTCTCTGACTCTTTCTGAAACTCTCTGACACTATCTGACACTTTCTGAAAATTTCTGACACTCTTTGACACTCTCTGACACTCTCTGACACTCTCAGACACTCTCTGACACTCTCTGACACTTTCTGAAACTCTCTGATACTATCTGACACTTTCTGAAACTCTCAGAAAATCTCTGAAACTCTCTGACACTCTCTGACACTCTCTGACTCTCTCCGACAAAATCTGAAACTCTGTGACACTCTCTGACACTCGATGACACTCTCTGACTCTCACTGACACTATCTGACACTCTCAGACACTCTCTGACACTCTCTGACACTTTCTGAAACTCTCTGATACTACCTGACACTTTCTGAAACTCTCTGATACTCTCTGAAATTCTCTGACACTCTCTGACACTCCCTGACACTCTCTAAAACTCTCTGACACTCTCCGACAAAATCAGAAACTCTGTGACACTCTCTGACACTCGCTGACACTCTCTGACTCTCACTGACACTCTCTGACACTTTCTGAAAGTCTCTGATACTACCCGACAATGTCTGAAACTCTCTGATACTCTCTGAAAGTCTCTGATACTCTCTAACACTCACTGACATTATCTGACACTCTCTAACAGTCACTGACACTATCTGACACTCTCTGAAACTCTCTGACACTCACTGACACTCTGTGACACTCTCTGAAACTCTCTGACACTCTCTGACACTCTCTGACACTCTCTGAACCTCTCTGAAGCTCTTCGGCACTCTCTGACACTCTCAGATTCTGTCTGACACTCTCTGAAACTCTCTGACACTCTCTGAAATTCTCTGACACTCTCTGACACTCCCTGAAACTCTCTGAAACTTTCTGGCACTCTCTGACACTCTCTGAAGATCTCTGAAACTCTCTGAAAATCTCTGACACTCTCTGAAACTCTGTGACACTCTCTGAAACACTCTGACACTCTCTGACACTCTCCGACACACTCAGAAACTGTCAGAAACTCTCAGACTCTCTCTGAAACTCTTTGACACTCTCTGACACTCTCAGGCACTGTCTGACTCTCTCTGAAACTCTCCGAAAATCTCTGACACTCTCTGAAACTCTCTGACAAGCTCTGACACTCTCTGAATCTCTCTCAAGCACTCTGGCACTCTCTGACACTCTCAGACGCTCTCTGACACTCTCTGACACTTTCTGAAACTCTCTGATACTACCTGAAACTTTCTGAAACTCTCTGATACTCTCTGAAATTCTCGGACACTCTCTGACACTCCCTGACATTCTCTGAAACTTTCTGGCACTCTCTGACACTCTCTGAAGATCTCTGAAAATCTCTGAAAATCTCTGACAATCTCTGAAACTCTGTGACACTCTCTGAAACACTCTGACACTCTCTGACACTCTCCGACACTCTCAGAAACTGTCAGAAACTCTCAGGCACTTTCTGACCCTCTCAGAAAGTCTCTGAAACTCTCTGACACTATCTGAACATCTCTGACACTCTCTGACACTCTCTGAATCTCTTTGACACTCTCTGACACTCTCAGGCACTGTCTGACTCTCTCTGAAACTCTCCGAAACTCTTTGACACTCTCTGCCGCTCCCTGACACTCTCTGAAGCTCTCTGAAACTCTGTGACACTCTCTGACACTCTCTGAAACTTTCTGACACTCTCTGAAACTCTCTGAAACTCTCTGACACTCTCAGACACTCTCTGACACTCTCAGACACTCTCTGACACTCTCTAGTACTCTCAGAAAGTCTCTGAAACTCTCTGACACTCTCTGAAACTCTCTGACACTCTCTGACACTCTCTGAAACTCTTTGACACTGTTTGACACTCTCTGACTCTTTCTGAAACTCTCTGACACTATCTGACACTTTCTGGAGGTTTCTGACACTCTCTGACACTCTCTGACACTCTCTGACACTCTCAGAAGCTCTCTGAAACTCTCTGAAACTCTCTGACACTCTCTGACACTCTGTGACACTCTCCAAAACTCTCTGACACTCTGTGACACTCTCTGAATCTCTCAGACTGTCTCTGACACTCTCTGACACTCTCTGAAACTCTCTGACAATCTCTGACACTCTCTGAATCTCTCTGAAGCTCTCTGGCACTCTCTGAAACTCTCTGAAACTCTGTGACACTCTCTGACACTCTCAGACACTCTCTGACACTCTCAGACACTCTCTGACACTCTCTGACACTTTCTGAAACTCTCTGATACTATCTGACACTTTCTGAAACTCTCAGAAAATCTCTGAATCTCTCTGACACTCTCTGACACTCTCTGACACTCTCCGACAAAATCAGAAACTCTGTGACACTCTCTGACACTCGATGACACTCTGACTCTCACTGACAGTCTCTGATACTCTCTAACAGTCACTGACACTATCTGACACTCTCTGAAACTCTCTGACACTCACTGACACTCTGTGACACTCTGAAACTCTCTGACACTCTCTGACACTTTCTGACACTCTCTGAAACTCTCTGAAACTCTCTGACACTCACTGACACTCTCCGATTCTCGCTGACACTCTCTGATACTCTCTGACACTCACTGACACTCTCTGACACTCTCCGACAAACTCAGAAACTCTGTGACACTCTCTGACACTCGATGACACTCTCTGACCCTCACTGAAAGTCTCTGATACTTCTAACACTCACTGACACTATCTGAAACTCTCGAACACTCACGGACACTATCTGACACTCTCTGAAACTCTCTGACACTCACTGACACTCTGTGACACTCTCTGAAACTCTCTGACACTCTCTGACACTGTCTGACACTCTCTGAAACTTTCTGACACTCTCTGAAACTCTCTGAAACTCTCTGACACTCTCAGACACTCTCTGACACTCTCAGACACTCTCTGACACTCTCTGGTACTCTCAGAAAGTCTCTGAAACTCTCTGACACTTTCTGAAACTCTCTGATACTCTCAGACACTCTCTGAAACTCTTTGACACTGTTTGACACTCTCTGACTCTTTCTGAAACTCTCTGACACTATCTGACACTTTCTGAAAATTTCTGACACTCTTTGACACTCTCTGACACTCTCTGACACTCTCAGACACTCTCTGACACTCTCTGACACTTTCTGAAACTCTCTGATACTATCTGACACTTTCTGAAACTCTCAGAAAATCTCTGAAACTCTCTGACACTCTCTGACACTCTCTGACTCTCTCCGACAAAATCTGAAACTCTGTGACACTTTTGACACTCGATGACACTCTCTGACTCTCACTGACACTATCTGACACTCTCAGACACTCTCTGACACTCTCTGACACTTTCTGAAACTCTCTGATACTACCTGACACTTTCTGAAACTCTCTGATACTCTCTGAAATTCTCTGACACTCTCTGACACTCCCTGACACTCTCTAAAACTCTCTGACACTCTCCGACAAAATCAGAAACTCTGTGACACTCTCTGACACTCGATGACACTCTCTGACTCTCACTGACACTCTCTGACACTTTCTGAAACTCTCTGATACTACCCGACAATGTCTGAAACTCTCTGATACTCTCTGAAAGTCTCTGATACTCTCTAACACTCACTGACATTATCTGACACTCTCTAACACTCACTGACACTATCTGACACTCTCTGAAACTCTCTGACACTCACTGACACTCTGTGACACTCTCTGAAACTCTCTGACACTCTCTGACACTCTCTGAACCTCTCTGAAGCTCTTCGGCACTCTCTGACACTCTCAGATTCTGTCTGACACTCTCTGAAACTCTCTGACACTCTCTGAAATTCTCTGACACTCTCTGACACTCCCTGAAACTCTCTGAAACTTTCTGGCACTCTCTGACACTCTCTGAAGATCTCTGAAACTCTCTGAAAATCTCTGACACTCTCTGAAACTCTGTGACACTCTCTGAAACACTCTGACACTCTCTGACACTCTCCGACACACTCAGAAACTGTCAGAAACTCTCAGACTCTCTCTGAAACTCTTTGACACTCTCTGACACTCTCAGGCACTGTCTGACTCTCTCTGAAACTCTCCGAAAATCTCTGACACTCTCTGCCACTCCCTGACACTCTTTGAAGGTCTCTGAAACTCTCTGAAACTCTCTGACACTCTCTGAAACTCTCTGAAACTCTCTGACACTCTCAGACTCTCTCTGACACTCTCAGACACTCTCTGACACTCTCAGACACTCTCTGAAACTCTTTAACACTGTTTGACACTCTCTGACTCTTTCTGAAACTCTCTGACACTATCTGACACTTTCTGAAAATTTCTGACACTCTTTGACACTCTCTGACACTCTCTGACACTCTCAGAAGCTCTCAGAAACTCTCTGAAACTCTCTGACACACTCTGACACTCTGTGACACTCTCCAAAACTCTCTGACACTCTCTGACACTCTCTGAATCTCTCAGACAGTCTCTGACACTCTCTGACACTCTCTGAAACTCTCTGACTAGCTCTGACACTCTCTGAATCTCTCTCAAGCTCTCTGGCACTCTCTGACACTCTCAGACACTCTCTGACACTCTCTGACACTTTCTGAAACTCTCTGATACTACCTGATACTTTCTGAAACTCTCTGATACTCTCTGAAATTCTCTGACACTCTCTGACGCTCCCTGACACTCTCTGAAACTTTCTGGCACTCTCTGACACTCTCTGAAGATCTCTGAAACTCTCTGAAAATCTCTGACAATCTCTGAAACTCTGTGACACTCTCTGAAACACTCTGACACTCTCTGACACTCTCCGACACACTCAGAAACTGTCAGAAACTCTCAGGCACTCTCTGACACTCTCAGAAAGTCTCTGAAACTCTCTGACACTACCTGAACCTCTCTGACACTCTCTGACACTCTCTGAAACTCTTTGACACTATCTGACACTCTCAGGCACTGTCTGACTCTCTCTGAAACTCTCCGAAACTCTCTGACACTCTCTGCCACTCCCTGACACTCTCTGAAGCTCTCTGAAACTCTCTGAAACTCTTTGACACTCTCTGACACTCTCTGAAACTTTCTGACACTCTCTGAAACTCTCTGAAACTCTCTGACACTCTCAGACACTCTCTGACACTCTCAGACACTCTCTGACACTGTCTGGTACTCTCAGAAAGTCTCTGAAACTCTCTGACACTCTCTGAAACTCTCTGACACTCTCTGACACTCTCTGAAACTCTTTGACACTGTTTGACACTCTCTGACTCTTTCTGAAACTCTCTGACACTATCTGACACTTTCTGGAAGTTTCTGACACTCTTTGACACTCTCTGACACTCTCTGACACTCTCAGAAGCTCTCTGAAACTCTCTGAAACTCTCTGACACTCTCTGACACTCTCTCACACTCTGTGACACTCTCCAAAACTCTCTGACACTCTGTGACACTCTCTGAAACTTTCTGGCAATCTCTGACACTCTCTGAAGCTCTCTGAAACTCTCTGAAAATCTCTGACAATCTCTGAAACTCTGTGACACTCTCTGAAACACTCTGACACTCTCTGACACTCTCCGACACACTCAGAAACTGTCAGAAACTCTCAGGCACTTTCTGACCCTCTCAGAAAGTCTCTGAAACTCTCTGACACTATCTGAACATCTCTGACACTCTCTGACACTCTCTGAATCTCTTTGACACTCTCTGACACTCTCAGGCACTGTCTGACTCTCTCTGAAACTCTCCGAAACTCTTTGACACTCTCTGCCGCTTCCTGACACTCTCTGAAGCTCTCTGAAACTCTCTGACACTCTCTGACACTCTCTGAAACTTTCTGACACTCTCTGAAACTCTCTGAAACTCTCTGACACTCTCAGACACTCTCTGACACTCTCAGACACTCTCTGACACTCTCTAGTACTCTCAGAAAGTCTCTGAAACTCTCTGACACTCTCTGAAACTCTCTGACACTCTCTGACACTCTCTGAAACTCTTTGACACTGTTTGACACTCTCTGACTCTTTCTGAAACTCTCTGACACTATCTGACACTTTCTGGAGGTTTCTGACACTCTTTGACACTCTCTGACACTCTCTGACACTCTCTGACACTTTCTGAAACTCTCTGAAACTCTCTGACACTCTCTGACACTCTGTGACACTCTCCAAAACTCTCTGACACTCTGTGACACTCTCTGAATCTCTCAGACTGTGTCTGACACTCTCTGACACTCTCTGAAACTCTCTGACAATCTCTGACACTCTCTGAATCTCTCTGAAGCTCTCTGGCACTCTCTGAAACTCTCTGAAACTCTGTGACACTCTCTGACACTCTCAGACACTCTCTGACACTCTCAGACACTCTCTGACACTCTCTGACACTTTCTGAAACTCTCTGATACTATCTGACACTTTCTGAAACTCTCAGAAAATCTCTGAAACTCTCTGACACTCTCTGACACTCTCTGACACTCTCAGACACTCTCTGACACTCTCTGACACTTTCTGAAACTCTCTGATACTATCTGACACTTTCTGAAACTCTCAGAAAATCTCTGAAACTCTCTGACACTCTCTGACACTCTCCGACAAAATCAGAAACTCTGTGACACTCTCTGACACTCGATGACACTCTGACTCTCACTGACAGTCTCTGATACTCTCTAACAGTCACTGACACTATCTGACACTCTCTGAAACTCTCTGACACTCACTGACACTCTGTGACACTCTCTGAAACTCTCTGACACTCTCTGACACTTTCTGACACTCTCTGAGACTCTCTGAAACTCTCTGACACTCATTGACACTCTCCGATTCTCGCTGACACTCTCTGATACTCTCTGACACTCACTGACACTCTCTGACACTCTCCGACAAACTCAGAAACTCTGTGACACTCTCTGACACTCGATGACACTCTCTGACCCTCACTGAAAGTCTCTGATACTTCTAACACTCACTGACACTATCTGAAACTCTCGAACACTCACTGACACTATCTGACACTCTCTGAAACTCTCTGACACTCACTGACACTCTGTGACACTCTCTGAAACTCTCTGACACTCTCTGACACTGTCTGACACTCTCTGAAACTTTCTGACACTCTCTGAAACTCTCTGAAACTCTCTGACACTCTCAGACACTCTCTGACACTCTCAGACACTCTCTGACACTCTCTGGTACTCTCAGAAAGTCTCTGAAACTCTCTGACACTTTCTGAAACTCTCTGATACTCTCAGACACTCTCTGAAACTCTTTGACACTGTTTGACACTCTCTGACTCTTTCTGAAACTCTCTGACACTATCTGACACTTTCTGAAAATTTCTGACACTCTTTGACACTCTCTGACACTCTCTGACACTCTCAGACACTCTCTGACACTCTCTGACACTTTCTGAAACTCTCTGATACTATCTGACACTTTCTGAAACTCTCAGAAAATCTCTGAAACTCTCTGACACTCTCTGACACTCTCTGACTCTCTCCGACAAAATCTGAAACTCTGTGACACTCTCTGACACTCGATGACACTCTCTGACTCTCACTGACACTATCTGATACTCTCAGACACTCTCTGACACTCTCTGACACTTTCTGAAACTCTCTGATACCACCTGACACTTTCTGAAACTCTCTGATACTCTCTGAAATTCTCTGACACTCTCTGACACTCCCTGACACTCTCTAAAACTCTCTGACACTCTCCGACAAAATCAGAAACTCTGTGACACTCTCTGACACTCGATGACACTCTTTGACTCTCACTGACACTCTCTGACACTTTCTGAAACTCTCTGATACTACCCGACAATGTCTGAAACTCTCTGATACTCTCTGAAAGTCTCTGATACTCTCTAACACTCACTGACATTATCTGACACTCTCTAACACTCACTGACACTATCTGACACTCTCTGAAACTCTCTGACACTCACTGACACTCTGTGACACTCTCTGAAACTCTCTGACACTCTCTGACACTCTCTGAACCTCTCTGAAGCTCTTCGGCACTCTCTGTGACACTCTCAGATTCTGTCTGACACTCTCTGAAACTCTCTGACACTCTCTGAAATTCTCTGACACTCTCTGACACTCCCTGAAACTCTGTGAAACTTTCTGGCACTCTCTGACACTCTCTGAAGATCTCTGAAACTCTCTGAAAATCTCTGACACTCTCTGAAACTCTGTGACACTCTCTGAAACACTCTGACACTCTCTGACACTCTCCGACACACTCAGAAACTGTCAGAAACTCTCAGACTCTCTCTGAAACTCTTTGACACTCTCTGACACTCTCAGGCACTGTCTGACTCTCTCTGAAACTCTCCGAAAATCTCTGACACTCTCTGCCACTCCCTGACACTCTTTGAAGGTCTCTGAAACTCTCTGAAACTCTCTGACACTCTCTGACACTCTCTGAAACTTTCTGACACTCTCTGAAACTCTCTGAAACTCTCTGACACTCTCAGACACTCTCTGGTACTCTCAGAAAGTCTCTGAAACTCTCTGACACTCTCTGAAACTCTCTGACACTCTCAGACACTCTCTGAAACTCTTTGACACTGTTTGACACTCTCTGACTCTTTCTGAAACTCTCTGACACTATCTGACACTTTCTGAAAATTTCTGACACTCTTTGACACTCTCTGACACTCTCTGACACTCTCAGAAGCTCTCAGAAACTCTCTGAAACTCTCTGACACACTCTGACACTCTGTGACACTCTCCAAAACTCTCTGACACTCTCTGACACTCTCTGAATCTCTCAGACAGTCTCTGACACTCTCTGACACTCTCTGAAACTCTCTGACTAGCTCTGACACTCTCTGAATCTCTCTCAAGCTCTCTGGCACTCTCTGACACTCTCAGACACTCTCTGACACTCTCTGACACTTTCTGAAACTCTCTGATACTACCTGATACTTTCTGAAACTCTCTGATACTCTCTGAAATTCTCTGACACTCTCTGACACTCCCTGACACTCTCTGAAACTTTCTGGCACTCTCTGACACTCTCTGAAGATCTCTGAAACTCTCTGAAAATCTCTGACAATCTCTGAAACTCTGTGACACTCTCTGAAACACTCTGACACTCTCTGACACTCTCCGACACACTCAGAAACTGTCAGAAACTCTCAGGCACTCTCTGACACTCTCAGAAAGTCTCTGAAACTCTCTGACACTACCTGAACCTCTCTGACACTCTCTGACACTCTCTGACACTCTCTGAAACTCTTTGACACTATCTGACACTCTCAGGCACTGTCTGACTCTCTCTGAAACTCTCCGAAACTCTCTGACACTCTCTGCCACTCCCTGACACTCTCTGAAGCTCTCTGAAACTCTCTGAAACTCTCTGACACTCTCTGACACTCTCTGACACTCTCTGAAACTTTCTGACACTCTCTGAAACTCTCTGAAACTCTCTGACACTCTCAGACACTCTCTGACACTCTCAGACACTCTCTGACACTCTCTGGTACTCTCAGAAAGTCTCTGAAACTCTCTGACACTCTCTGAAACTCTCTGACACTCTCTGACACTCTCTGAAACTCTTTGACACTGTTTGACACTCTCTGACTCTTTCTGAAACTCTCTGACACTATCTGACACTTTCTGGAAGTTTCTGACACTCTCTGACACTCTCTGACACTCTCTGACACTCTCTGACACTCTCAGAAGCTCTCTGAAACTCTCTGAAACTCTCTGACACTCTCTGACACTCTGTGACACTCTCCAAAACTCTCTGACACTCTGTGACACTCTCTGAATCTCTCAGACAGTCTCTGACAGTCTCTGACACTCTCTGAAACTCTCCGACAATCTCTGACACTCTCTGAATCTCTCTGAAGCTCTCTGGCACTCTCTGAAACTCTCTGAAACTCTCTGACACTCTCAGACACTCTCAGACACTCTCTGACACTCTCTGACACTCTCTGACACTCTGACACTTTCTGAAACTCTCTGATACCATCTGACACTTTCTGAAACTCTCAGAAAATCTCTGAAACTCTCTGACACTCTCTGACACTCTCCGACAAACTCAGAAACTCTGTGACACTCTCTGACACTCGATGACACTCTCTGACTCTCACTGAAAGTCTCTGATACTCTCTAACACCCACTGACACTATCTGACACTCTCTGAAACTCTCTGACACTCACTGACACTCTGTGACACTCTCTGAAACTCTCTGACACTCTCTGACACTTTCTGACACTCTCTGAAACTCTCTGACACTCTCTGCCACTCACTGACACTCTCTGATTCTCGCTGACACTCTCTGATACTCTCTAACACTCACTGACAATCTGTGACACTCTCTGAAACTCTCTGACACTCTGACACTCTCTGAAACTCTTCGGCACTCTCTGACACGCTCCGAAATTCTCTGACACCCTCTGACACTCCCTGACACTCTCTGAATCTCTCTGAAGCTCTCTGAGACTCTGTGACACTCTCTGAAACTTTTTGGCACTCTCTGACACTCTCTGAAGATCTCTGAAACTCTCTGAAAATCTCTGACACTCTCTGAAACACTCTGAAACACTCTGACACTCTCTGACACTCTCCGACACACTCAGAAACTGTCAGAAACGCTCAGGCAGTCTCTGACACTCTCAGAAAGTCTCTGAAACTCTCTGACACTCGCTGACACTCTCTGATACTCGCTGACCCTCTCTGATACTCTCTGACATTCACTGAAACTCTGTGACACTCTCTGACACTCTCTGACACTCTCTGACACTCTCTGCAACTCTCTGACTCTCACTGACGCTCTGTGACACTCTCTGAAACTCTCTGCCACTCTCTGACACTCTCTGAAACTCTTTGGCACTCTCTGACACTCTCAGATACTGTCTGACACTCTCTGAAACTCTCTGATACTCTCTGAAGTTCTTTGACACTCTCTGACACTCCCCGACACTCTCTGAATCTCTCTGAAGCTCTCTGACACTCTGTGACACTCTCTGAAACTTTCTGGCACTCTCTGACACTCTCTGAAGATCTCTGAAACTTTCTGAAACACTCTGACACTCTCTGACACTCTCCGACAAACTCAGACTCTGTCAGAAACTCTTAGGCACTCTCTGACACTCTCAGAAAGTCTCTGAAACTCTCTGACACTATCTGAACCTCTCTGACACTCTCTGACACTCTCTGACAGTCTCTGAAACTCTTCTACACTCTCGGACACTCTCAGACACTGTCTGACTCTCTCTGAAACTCTCCGAAACTCTCTGACACTCTCTGACACTCCCTGACGCTCTCTGAAACTCTCTGAAACTCTCTGAAACTCTCTGACACTCTCTGACACTTTCTGACACTCTCTGAAACTCTCTGAAACTCTCGGACACTCTCAGACAATCTCTGACACTCTCAGACACTCTCTGATACTCTCTGACACTTTCTGAAACTCTCTGACACTCTCTGACACTCTCTGAAACTCTTTGACACTGTTTGACACTCTCTGACTCTTTCTGAAACTCTCTGACACTATCTGACACTTTCTGAAAATTTCTGACACTCTTTGACACTCTTTGACACTCTCTGACACTCTCTGACACTCTCAGAAGCTCTCTGAAACTCTCTGACACTCTCTGACACTCTGTGACACTCTCCAAAACTCTCTGACACTCTGTGACACTCTCTGAATCTCTCAGACAGTCTCTGACACTCCCTGACACTCTCTGAAACTCTCTGACAATCTCTGACACTCTCTGAATCTCTCTGAAGCTCTCTGGCACTCTCTGAAACTCTCTGAAACTCTCTGACACTCTCTGACACTCTCAGACACTGGATGACACTCTCAGACACTCTTGACACTCTCTGACACTTTCTGAAACTCTCTGATACTTTCTGACTCTTTCTGAAACTCTCGGAAAATCTCTGAAACTCTCTGACACTCTTTGACACTCTGTGACACTCTCTGAAACTCTCTGACACTCTTTGACACTCTGTGACACTCTGTGACACTCTCTGAAACTCTCTGACACTCTCTGACACTCTCCGACAAACTGAGAAACTCTCAGAAACTCTGTGACACTCTCTGACACTCGATGACACTCTCTGACTCTCACTGAAAGTCTCTGATACTCTCTAACACTCACTGACACTATCTGACACTCTCTGAAACTCTCTGACACTCAGTGACACTCTGTGACACTCTCTGAAACTCTCTGACACTCTCTGACACTTTCTGACACTCTCTGAAACTCTCTGACACTCTCTGACACTCGCTGACACTCTCTGATTCTCGCTGACACTCTCTGATACTCTCTGACACTCACTGACCCTCTGTGACACTCTCTGAAACACTCTGACACTCTCTGACACTCTCTGACACTCTCTGAAACACTCTGACTCTCACTGAAGCTCTGTGACACTCCCTGAAACTCTCCGAAACTCTGACACTCTCTGAAACTCTTCGGCACTCTCTGACACTCTCAGATACTGTCTGACACTCTCTGAAACTCTCTGACACTCTCTGAAATTCTCTGACACCCTCTGACACTCCCTGACACTCTCTGAATCTCTCTGAAGCTCTCTGACACTCTCTGACACTCTGTGACACTCTCTGACACTCTCTGACTCTCTCTGAAATTCTCTGACACTCTCTGAAACTTTCTGGCACTCTCTGACACTCTCTGAAGATCTCTGAAACTCTCTGAAAATCTCTGACACTCTCTGAAACTCTGTGACACTCTCTGAAACACTCTGACACTCTCTGACACTCTCCGAAACACTCAGAAACTGTCAGAAACTCACAGGCACTCTCTGAAACTCTCAGACAGTCTCTGAAAGTCTCTGACACTATCTGAACCTCTCTGACACTCTCTGAAACTCTCTGAAACTCTTTGACACTCTCTGAAACTCTCAGACACTGTCTGACTCTCTTTGAAACTCTCTGACACTCTCTGACACTCTCTGAAACTTTCTGACACTCTCTGAAACTCTCTGACACTCTCAGACACTCTCTGACACTCTCAGACACTCTCTGACTCTCTCTGGTACACTCGGAAAGTCTCTGAAACTCTCTGACACTCTCTGAAACTCTCTGACACTCTCTGACACTCTCTGAAAATCTTTGACACTGTTTGACACTCTTTGACTCTTTCTGAAACTCTCTGACACTATCTGAAACTTTCTGAAAATTTCTGACACTCTTTGACACTCTCTGACACTCTCTGACTCTCTCAGAAGCTCACAGAAACTGTCTGAAACTCTCTGACACTCTCTGACACTCTGTGACACACTCTAAATCTCTCAGACAGTCTCTGACACTCTCTGACACTCTCTGAAACTCTCTGACAAGCTCTGACACTCTCTGAATCTCTCTGAAGCTCTCTGGCACTCTCTGACACTCTCAGACACTCTCTGACACTCTCTGACACTTACTGAAACTCTCTGATACTAGCTGACACTTTCTGAAACTTTCTGACAATCTCTGACACTCTCTGACACTCTCAGAAACTCTCAGAAAATCTCTGAAACTCTCTGACACTCTCTGAAATTCTCTGACACTCTCTGACACTCCCTGAAACTCTCTGAAACTTTCTGAAACTCTCTGACACTCTGAAAATTTCTGACACTCTCTGAAACTCTCTGAAAATCTCGGACACTCTCAGACAATCTCTGAAACTCTCTGACACTCTCTGAAACTCTCTGACACTCTCTTAACTTCTCTGACACTCCCTGACACTCTCTGAATCTCTCTGAAGCTCTCAGACACTCTGTGACACTCTCTGAAACTTTCTGGCACTCTCTGACACTCTCTGAAGATCTCTGAAACTCTCTGAAAATCTGTGAAACTCTCTGACGCTCTCTGAAACTCTGTGACACTCTTTGACACTCTCTGACACTCTCTGACACTCTCAGAAGCTGTCAGAAACTCTCTGAAACTCTCTGACACTCTCTGACACTCGCTGACACTCTCTGACTCTCAATGAAAATCTCTGATACTCTCTGACACTCACTGACACTAACTGACACTCTCTGAAACTCTCTGACACTCACCGACACTCTGTGACACTCTCTGAAACTCTCTGACATTCACTGACAATCTGTGACACTCTCTGAAACTCTCTGACATTCTCTGACTCTCTCTGACACTCTCTGAAACGCTCTGACTCTCACTGACGCTCTGTGACACTCTCTGAAACTCTCTGACACTCTCTGACACTCTCTGAAACTATTCGGCACTCTCTGACACTCTCAGATACTGTCTGACACTCTCTGAAACTCTCTGACTCTCTCTGAAATTCTCTGGCACTCTCTGACACTCCCTGACACTCTCTGAATCTCTCTGAAGCTCTCTGACACTCTGTGACACTCTCTGAAACTTTCTGGCATTCTCAGACACTCTCTGAAGATCTCTGAAACTCTCTGAAAATCTCTGACACTCTCTGAAACACTCTGACACTCTCTGAAACTCTCCGACAAACTCAGAAACTGTCAGAAACTCTCAGACACTCTCTGACACTCTCAGAAAGTCTCTGAAACTCTCTGACACTATCTGAACCTCTCTGACACTCTCTGACACTGTCTGACACTCTCTGAAACTCTTTGACACTCTCCGACACTCTCAGACACTGTCTGACTCTCTCTGAAACTCTCCGAAACTCTCTGACACTCACTTTCACTCTCTGAAGCTCTCTGAAACTCTCTGACACTCTCTGAAACTATCTGAAACTCTCTGACACTCTCTGATACTCTCTGGATCTCTCAGACACTCTCTGACACTGTCTGAAACTCTCTGACACGCTCTGACACTCTCTGAAACTCTCTGAAGCTCTCTGGCACTCTCTGAAACTCTCAGACACTCTCTGACACTTTCTGAAACTCTCTGATACTATCTGACACTTTCTGAAACTTTCTGACAATCTCTGACACTCTCTGACACTCTCCGAAACTCTCTGACTCTCGCTGACACTCTCTGACTCTCACTGAAAGTCTGTGATACTCTCGAACACTCACTGACACTATCTGACACTCTCTGAAACTCTCTGACACTCACTGACACTCTCCGATTCTCGCTGACCCTCCCTGATACTCTCTGACACTCACTGACACTCTGTGACACTCTCTGAAACTCTCTGACACTCTCTGACACTGTCTGAAACTCTCTGAAACTCTCTGACTTTCACTGACGCTCTGTGACACTCTCTGAAACTCTCTGACACTCTCTGACACTCTCTGGCACTCTCTGACACTCTTATATACTGTCTGACACTCTCTGAAACTCTCTGACACTCTCTGAAATTCACTGACAATCTCTGACACTCCCCGACACTCTCTGAATCTCTCTGAAGCTCTCTGACACTCTCTGAAGATCTCTGAAACTCTGTGACACTCTCTGAAACACTCTGACACTCTCTGACACTCTCCGACAAACTCAGAATCTGTCAGAAACTCTCAGGCACTCTCTGACACTCTCAGAAAGTCTCTGAAACTCTCTGACACTATCTGAACCTCTCTGACACTCTCTGACACTCTCTGACAGTCTCTGAAACTCTTTTACACTCCCAGACACTCTCAGACACTGTCTGACTCTCTCTGAAAATCTCCGAAACTCTCTGACACTCTCTGACACTCCCTGACACTCTCTGAAACTCTCTGAAACTCTCTGAAATTCTCTGAAACTCTCTGACACTCTCAGACACTCTCTGACACTCTCAGACACTCTCTGACACTCTCTGACACTTTCTGAAAATCTCTGACACTATCTGACACTTTCTGAAACTCTCTGACACGCTCTGACACTCTCTGAAACTCTTCGGCACTCTCTGACACTCTCAGATAATGTCTGACACTCTCTGAAACTCTCTGAAACTCCCTGACACTTTCTGAATCTCTCTGAAGCTCTCTGACACTCTGTGACACTCTCTGAAACTTTCTGGCACTCTCTGTCACTCTCTGAAGATCTCTGAAACTCTCTGAAAATCTGTGACACTCTCAGAAAATCTGTGACACTCTCTGAAACACTCTGACACTCTCTGACACTCTGCGACAAACTCAGAAACTGTCAGAAACTCTCAGGCACTCTCTGAAACTCTCAGAAAGTCTCTGAAACACTCTGACACTATCTGAATCTCTCTGACACTCTCTGAAACTCTCTGAAACTCTTTGACACTCTCCGACACTCTCAGACACTGTCCGACTCTCCCTGACACACTCTGAAGCTCTCTGAAACTCTCTGACACTCTCTGACACTCTCTGAAACTCTCTGAAACTCTCTGAAACTCTCTGACACTCTCTGAATCTCTCAGACACTCTCTGACACTCTCTGACACTCTCTGACACTCTCTGAAACTCTCTGACACGCTCTGACACTCTCTGAAACTCTCTGAAGCTCTCTGGCACTCTCTGAAACTCTCAGACACTCTCTGACATTTTCTGAAACTCTCTGATACTATCTGACACTTTCTGAAACTTTCTGACAATCTCTGACACTCTCTGACACTCTCAGAAACTCTCAGAATATCTCTGAAACTCTTTGACACTCTCTGACACTCTGTGACACTCTCCGAAACTCCCTGACACTCGCTGACACTCTCTGACTCTCACCGAAAGTCTCTGATACTCTCTAACACTCACTGACACTCTGTGACACTCTCTGAAACTCTCTGACTCTCTCTGACACTCTCTGACAATATCTGAAACTCTCTGACACTCTCTGAAACTCTCTGAAACTTTCTGGCACTCTCTGACACTCTCTGAAGATCTCGGAAACTCTCTGAAAATCTCTGACACTCTCTGAAATTCTGTGACACTCTCTGAAACACTCTGACACTCTCTGACACTCTCCGACACACTCAGAAACTGTCAGAAACTCTCAGGCACTCTCAGAAAGTCTCTGAAACTCTCTGACACTCGCTGACACTCTCCGATTCTCGCTGACCCTCTCTGATACTCTCTGACACTCACTGACACTGTCTGAAACTCTCTGAAACTCTCTGACTTTCACTGACGCTCTGTGACACTCTCTGAAACTCTCTGACACTCTCTGACACCCTCTGAAACTCTTAGGCAACCTCTGACACTCTCAGATACTGTCTGACACTCTCTGAAACTCTCTGACACTCTCTGAAATTCACTGACACTCTCTGACACTCCCCGACACTCTCTGAATCTCTCTGAAGCTCTCTGACACTCTGTGACACTCTCTGAATCTTTCTGGCACTCTCTGAAAATCTCTGAAGATCTCTGAAACTCTCTGAAAATCTCTGACACTCTCTGAAACTCTGTGACACTCTCTGAAACACTCTGACACTCTCTGACTCTCTCCGACAAACTCAGAAACTGTCAGAAACTCTCAGGCACTCTCTGACACTCTCAGAATGTCTCTGAAACTCTCTGACACTATCTGAACCTCTCTGACACTCTCTGACACTCTCTGACAGTCTCTGAAACTCTTTTACACTCTCGGACACTCACATACTCTGTCTGACTCTCTGTGAAACTCTCCGAAACTCTCTAACACTCTCTGACACTCCCTGATACTCTCTGAAACTCTCTGAAACTCTCTGAAATTCTCCGAAACTCTCTGACACTCTCAGACACTCTCTGACACTCTCAGACACTCTCTGACACTCTCTGACACTTTCTGAAAATCTCTGACACTATCTGACACTTTCTGAAACTTTCTGACAATCTCTGACACTCTCTGACACTTTCTGAAACTCTCTGACACGCTCTGACACTCTCTGAAACTCTTCGGCACTCTCTGACACTCTCAGATACTGTCTGACACTCTCTGAAACTCTCTGACACTCCCTGACACTCTCTGAATCTCTCTGAAGCTCTCTGACACTCTGTGACACTCTCTGAAACTTTCTGGCGCTCTCTGACACTCTCTGAAGATCTCTGAAACTCTCTGAAAATCTCTGACACTCTCTGAAACTCTGTGACACTCTCTGAAACACTCTGACACTCTCTGACACTCTGCGACAAACTCAGAAACTGACAGAAACTCTCAGGCACTCTCTGAAACTCTCAGAAAGTCTCTGAAACACTCTGACACTATCTGAATCTCTCTGACACTCTCTGACACTCTCTGAAACTCTTTTACAATCTCGGACACTCTCAGACAATGTCTGACTCTCTCTGAAACTCTCTGACACTCCCTGACACTCTGTGAATCTCTCTGAAGCTCTCTGACACTCTGTGACACTCTCTGAAACTTTCTGGCACTCTCTGACACTCTCTGAAGATCTCTGAAACTCTCTGAAACACTCTGACACTCTCTGAAACTCTCCGACAAACTCAGAAACTGTCAGAAACTCTCAGGCACTCTCTGACACTCTCAGAAAGTCTCTGAAACTCTCTGACACTATCTGAACCTCTCTGACACTCTCTGACACTGTCTGACACTCTCTGAAACTCTTTGACACTCTCCGACACTCTCAGACACTGTCTGACTCTCTCTGAAACTCTCCGAAACTCTCTGACACTCTCTGACACTCTCTGACACTCCCTTTCACTCTCTGAAGCTCTCTGAAACTCTCTGACACTCTCTGAAACTATCTGAAACTCTCTGACACTCTCTGACACTCTCTGGATCTCTCAGACACTCTCTGACACTGTCTGAAACTCTCTGACACGCTCTGACACTCTCTGAAACTCTCTGAAGCTCTCTGGCACTCTCTGAAACTCTCAGACACTCTCTGACACTTTCTGAAACTCTCTGATACTATCTGACACTTTCTGAAACTTTCTGACAATCTCTGACACTCTCTGACACTCTCCGAAACTCTCTGACACTCGCTGACACTCTCTGACTCTCACTGAAAGTCTCTGATACTCTCGAACAGTCACTGACACTATCTGACACTCTCTGAAACTCTCTGACACTCACTGACACTCTCCGATTCTCGCTGACCCTCCCTGATACTCTCTGACACTCACTGACACTCTGTGACACTCTCTGAAACTCTCTGACACTCTCTGACACTGTCTGAAACTCTCTGAAACTCTCTGACTTTCACTGACGCTCTGTGACACTCTCTGAAACTCTCTGACACTCTCTGACACTCTCTGGCACTCTCTGACACTCTTATATACTGTCTGACACTCTCTGAAACTCTCTGACACTCTCTGAAATTCACTGACAATCTCTGACACTCCCCGACACTCTCTGAATCTCTCTGAAGCTCTCTGACACTCTCTGAAGATCTCTGAAACTCTGTGACACTCTCTGAAACACTCTGACACTCTCTGACACTCTCCGACAAACTCAGAATCTGTCAGAAACTCTCAGGCACTCTCTGACACTCTCAGAAAGTCTCTGAAACTCTCTGACACTATCTGAACCTCTCTGACACTCTCTGACACTCTCTGACAGTCTCTGAAACTCTTTTACACTCCCGGACACTCTCAGACACTGTCTGACTCTCTCTGAAAATCTCCGAAACTCTCTGACACTCTCTGACACTCCCTGACACTCTCTGAAACTCTCTGAAACTCTCTGAAATTCTCTGAAACTCTCTGACACTCTCAGACACTCTCTGACACTCTCAGACACTCTCTGACACTCTCTGACACTTTCTGAAAATCTCTGACACTATCTGACACTTTCTGAAACTCTCTGACACGCTCTGACACTCTCTGAAACTCTTCGGCACTCTCTGACACTCTCAGATAATGTCTGACACTCTCTGAAACTCTCTGAAACTCCCTGACACTTTCTGAATCTCTCTGAAGCTCTCTGACACTCTGTGACACTCTCTGAAACTTTCTGGCACTCTCTGTCACTCTCTGAAGATCTCTGAAACTCTCTGAAAATCTGTGACACTCTCAGAAAATCTGTGACACTCTCTGAAACACTCTGACACTCTCTGACACTCTGCGACAAACTCAGAAACTGTCAGAAACTCTCAGGCACTCTCTGAAACTCTCAGAAAGTCTCTGAAACACTCTGACACTATCTGAATCTCTCTGACACTCTCTGAAACTCTCTGAAACTCTTTGACACTCTCCGACACACTCAGACACTGTCCGACTCTCCCTGACACACTCTGAAGCTCTCTGAAACTCTCTGACACTCTCTGACACTCTCTGAAACTCTCTGAAACTCTCTGAAACTCTCTGACACTCTCTGAATCTCTCAGACACTCTCTGACACTCTCTGACACTCTCTGACACTCTCTGAAACTCTCTGACACGCTCTGACACTCTCTGAAACTCTCTGAAGCTCTCTGGCACTCTCTGAAACTCTCAGACACTCTCTGACATTTTCTGAAACTCTCTGATACTATCTGACACTTTCTGAAACTTTCTGACAATCTCTGACACTCTCTGACACTCTCAGAAACTCTCAGAATATCTCTGAAACTCTTTGACACTCTCTGACACTCTGTGACACTCTCCGAAACTCCCTGACACTCGCTGACACTCTCTGACTCTCACCGAAAGTCTCTGATACTCTCTAACACTCACTGACACTCTGTGACACTCTCTGAAACTCTCTGACTCTCTCTGACACTCTCTGACAATATCTGAAACTCTCTGACACTCTCTGAAACTCTCTGAAACTTTCTGGCACTCTCTGACACTCTCTGAAGATCTCGGAAACTCTCTGAAAATCTCTGACACTCTCTGAAATTCTGTGACACTCTCTGAAACACTCTGACACTCTCTGACACTCTCCGACACACTCAGAAACTGTCAGAAACTCTCAGGCACTCTCAGAAAGTCTCTGAAACTCTCTGACACTCGCTGACACTCTCCGATTCTCGCTGACCCTCTCTGATACTCTCTGACACTCACTGACACTCTGTGACACTCTCTGACACTCTCTGACACTGTCTGAAACTCTCTGAAACTCTCTGACTTTCACTGACGCTCTGTGACACTCTCTGAAACTCTCTGACACTCTCTGACACTCTCTGAAACTCTTAGGCACTCTCTGACACTCTCAGATACTGTCTGACACTCTCTGAAACTCTCTGACACTCTCTGAAATTCACTGACACTCTCTGACACTCCCCGACACTCTCTGAATCTCTCTGAAGCTCTCTGACACTCTGTGACACTCTCTGAATCTTTCTGGCACTCTCTGAAAATCTCTGAAGATCTCTGAAACTCTCTGAAAATCTCTGACACTCTCTGAAACTCTGTGACACTCTCTGAAACACTCTGACACTCTCTGACTCTCTCCGACAAACTCAGAAACTGTCAGAAACTCTCAGGCACTCTCTGACACTCTCAGAATGTCTCTGAAACTCTCTGACACTATCTGAACCTCTCTGACACTCTCTGACACTCTCTGACAGTCTCTGAAACTCTTTTACACTCTCGGACACTCTCATACACTGTCTGACTCTCTGTGAAACTCTCCGAAACTCTCTAACACTCTCTGACACTCCCTGATACTCTCTGAAACTCTCTGAAACTCTCTGAAATTCTCTGAAACTCTCTGACACTCTCAGACACTCTCTGACACTCTCAGACACTCTCTGACACTCTCTGACACTTTCTGAAAATCTCTGACACTATCTGACACTTTCTGAAACTTTCTGACAATCTCTGACACTCTCTGACACTTTCTGAAACTCTCTGACACGCTCTGACACTCTCTGAAACTCTTCGGCACTCTCTGACACTCTCAGATACTGTCTGACACTCTCTGAAACTCTCTGACACTCCCTGACACTCTCTGAATCTCTCTGAAGCTCTCTGACACTCTGTGACACTCTCTGAAACTTTCTGGCGCTCTCTGACACTCTCTGAAGATCTCTGAAACTCTCTGAAAATCTTTGACACTCTCTGAAACTCTGTGACACTCTCTGAAACACTCTGACACTCTCTGACACTCTCCGACAAACTCAGAAACTGACAGAAACTCTCAGGCACTCTCTGAAACTCTCAGAAAGTCTCTGAAACACTCTGACACTATCTGAATCTATCTGACACTCTCTGACACTCTCTGAAACTCTTTTACAATCTCGGACACTCTCAGACAATGTCTGACTCTCTCTGAAACTCTCTGACACTCCCTGACACTCTGTGAATCTCTCTGAAGCTCTCTGACACTCTGTGACACTCTCTGAAACTTTCTGGCACTCTCTGACACTCTCTGAAGATCTCTGAAACTCTCTGAAAATCTCTGACACTCTCTGCAACTCTGTGACACTCTCTGAAACACTCTGACACTTTCTGACACTCTCCGACAAACTCAGAAACTGACAGAAACTCTCAGGCACTCTCTGAAACGCTCAGAAAGTCTCTGAAACACTCTGACACTATCTGAATCTCTCTGACACTCTCTGACACTCTCTGAAACTCTTTTACACTCTCGGACACTCTCAGACAATGTCTGACTCTCTCTGAAACTCTCTGAAACTCTCTGGCACTCTCTGAAACTCTCTGAAACTCTCTGACACTCTACAAAACTCTCTGACACTCTGTGACACTCTCTGAATCTCTCAGACAGTCTCTGACACTCTCTGACACTCTCTGAAACTCTCTGACACGCTCTGACACTCTCTGAATCTCTCTGAAGATCTCTGGCACTCTCTGACACTCTCTGACAATCTCAGTCACTCTCAGACACTCTCAGACTCTCTCTGACACTCTCTGACACTCTCAGAAACTCTCAGAAAATCTCTGAAACTCTCTGACACTCTCTGACACTCTGTGACACTCTCCGAAGCTCTCTGACACTCTGTGACACTCTCTGAAACTATCTGGCACTCTCTGAATCTCTCTGAAGATCTCTGAAACTCTCTGAAAATCTCTGAAACTCTCTGAAACTCTGTGGCACTCTCTGAAACACTCTACGCACTCTCTGACACTCTCTGACACACTCAGAAAGTGTCAGAAACTCTCAGGTACTCTCTGACACTCTCAGAAAGTCTCTGAAACTCTCTGACCCTATCTGAACCTCTCTGACACTCTCTGACACTCTCTGAATCTCTTTTACACTCTCGGACACTCTCAGACATTTTCTGACTCTCTCTGAAACTCTCCGAAACTCTCTGACATTCTCTGACACTCCCCGACACTCTCTGAAACTCTCTGAAACTCTCTGAAACTCTCTGACACTATCTGAAACTCTCTGACACTCTCTGACACTCTCTGACACTCTCCGACACTTTCTGAAACTCTCTGACACTATCTGACAATTTCTGAAAATTTCTGACAATCTCTGACACTCTATGACACTCTCAGAAACGCTCAGAAACTCTCTGAAACTCTCTGACACTCTCTGACACTCTGTGACACTCTGTGACACTCTCTAACACTCTCTGAAACTCTTCGGCACTCTCTGACACTCTCAGATACTGTCTGACACTCTCTGAAACTCTCTGACACACTCTGAAATTCTCTGACACACTCTGACACTCCCTGACACTCTCTGAATCTCTCTGAAGCTCTGCGACACTCTGTGACACTCTTTGAAACTTTCTGGCACTCTCTGACACTCTCTGAAGATCTCTGAAACTCTCTGAAAATCTCTGACACACTCTGAAACTCTGTGAAACTCTCTGAAACACTCTGACACTCTCAGGCACTCTCTGACACTCTCAGAAAGTCTCTGTAACTCTCTGACACTATCTGAACCTCTCTGACACTCTCTGACACTCTCTGAAGCTCTTTGACACTCTCTGAAGCTGTTTGACACTCTCTGACACTCTCAGACACTGTCTGACTCTCTCTGAAACTCTCCGAAAATCTCTGACACTCTCTGCCACTCCCTGACACTCTCTGAAGCTCTCTGAAACTCTGTGAAACTCTCTGACACTCTCTGAAACTCTCTGAAACTCTCTGACACTCTCTGACACTCTCTGAAACTTTCTGACACTCTCTGAAACTCTCTGAAACTCTCTGACACTCTCAGACACTCTCTGACACTCTCAGACACTCTCTGGTACGCTCAGAAATTCTCTGAAGCTCTCTGACACTCTCTGATACTCTGAAACTCTCTGACACTCTCTGACACTCTCTGAAACTCTTTGACACTGTTTGACACTCTCTGACTCTTTCTGAACCTCTCTGACACTATCTGACACGTTCTGAAAATTTCGGACACTCTTTGACACTCTCTGACACTCTCTGACAATCTCAGAAACTCTCTGAAACTCTCTGACACTCTCTGACACTCTGTGACACTCTCCAAAACTCTCTGACACTCTGTAAAACTCCCTGAATCTCTCAGACAGTCTCTGACACTCTCTGACACTCTCTGAACCTCTCTGACACGCTCTGACACTCTCTGAATCTCTCTGAAGATCTCTGGAACTCTCTGAAACTCTCTGAAACTCTCTGACACTCTCTGACACTCTCTGACACTCTCAGACACTCTCTGACACTCTCAGACACACTCTGACACTCTCTGACACTTTCTGAAACTCTCTGATACTATCTGGCACTTTCTGAAACTTTCTGACAATCTCTGACTCTCTCTGACACTCTCAGAAACTCTCAGAAAATCTCTGAAACTCTCTGACACTCTCTGACACTCTGTGACACTCTCCGAAGCTCTCTGACACTCTGTGACACTCTCTTAAACTTTCTGGCACTCTCTGAAACTCTCTGAAGATCTCTGAAACTCTCTGAAAATCTCTGACACTCTCTGAAACTCTGTGACACTCTCTGAAACACTCTGACACTCTCTGACATTCTCCGACACACTCAGAAACTGTCAGAAACTCTCAGGCACTCTCTGACACTCTCAGAAAGTCTCTTAAACTCTCTGACACTATCTGAACCTCTCTGACACTCTCTGACACTCTCTGCCACTCTCTGCCACTCCCTGACACTCTCTGAAGCTCTCTGAAACTCTCTGAAAGTCTCTGACACTCTCTGAAACTCTCTGAAACTCTCTGAGACTCTCTGAAACTTTCTGACACTCTCTGAAACTCTCTGACACTCGCAGACACTCTCTGACACTCTCAGACACTCTCTGACACTCTCTGGTACTCTGAGAAAGTCTCTGAAACTCTCTGACGCTCTCTGAAACTCTTTGACACTGTTTGACACTCTCTGACTCTTTCTGAATCTCTCTGACACTATCTGACACTTTCTGAAACTATCTGACACTCTCTGACACTCTCTGACGCTCTCTGAAGATCTCTGACACTCTCTGACTCTCTGTGACACTCTCTGACAAACTCACAAAATCTCAGAAACCCTCTGGCACTCTCTGACACTCTCAGACACTGTCTGACTCTCTCTGAAAATCTCCAAAATTCTCTGACACTTTCTGACACTCCCTGACACTCTCTGATGCTCTCTGAAACTCTCTGACACTCTCTGACACTCTCTGAAACTCTCTGAAACTCTCTGACACTCTCTGAAACTTTCTGACACTCTCTGACACTCTCAGAAACTCTCAGAAGCTCTCTGAAACTCTCTGACAATCTCTGACACACACTCATACTCTGTGACACTCTCTGAAACTCTCTGACACTCTCTGACACTCTCTGACAATCTCTGACAAACTCAGAAACTCTCAGAAACTGTCTGACGCTCTCGGACACTCTCAGACACTCTCTGAAACTCTCTGACACTCTCTGAAACTCTCTGACACTCTCTGACACTCTCTGACACTCTCTGACTCTCTCTGAAACTCTCTGACACTCTCAGACACTCTCTGAAACTCTCTGACACTCTCTGACACTCTCTGACACTATCTGACACTTTCTGAATTGCTCAGACTCTCTCTGACACTCTCTGACTCTCTCTGATACTCTCTGATAGTCTCTGACACTCTCTGAATCTCTCTGAAACTCTCTGACACTCTGTGCCACTCTCTGAAACTTTCTGGCACTCTCTGACACTCTCTGACACTCTCTGAATATCTCTGAAACTCTCTGAACATCTCTGAAACTCTCAGAAACTCTGTGACACTCTCTGAAACTCTGTGAAACTCTCTGAATCTCTCTGAAACTCCCAGACGCTCTCTGACTCTCTCTGAAACTTTCTGACACTCTCTGAACATCTCTGAAACTCTCTGAAAATCTCTGAAACTCTCTGACACTCTCTGACTCTCTCTGAAAATCTCTGACACACTCTGACACTGTCTGAAACTCTCAGACACTCTCTGATACTCTCTGACACTCTCTGACACTCTCTGAATCTCTCTGAACATCTCTGACACACTGTGAAACTCTCTTACCCTCTCTGACTCTCTCTGAAACTCTCTGACACTCTCTGACACTCTCAAAGATAATTACAGCACAGGAACAGGCCCTTCGGCCCTCCAAGCCTGCGCCGATCCAGATCCCCTCTCTAAACATGTCGCCTATTTTCTAAGGTTCTGTATCTCTTTTCTTCCTGCCCATTCATGTATCTGTCTAGATACATCTTAAAAGACTCCATCGTGCCCGCATCTACCACCTCCGCTGGCAATGCGTTCCAGGTGCCCACCACCCTCTGCGTAAAGAACTTTCCACGCATATCCCCCCTAAACTTTTCCCCTTTCACTTTGAACTCGTGTCCTCTAGTAATTGAAACCCCCACTCTGGGAAAAAGCCTCTTGCTATCCACCCTGTCTATACCTCTCATGATTTTGTACACCTCAATCAGGCCCCCCCTCAACCTCCGTCTTTCTAATGAAAATAATCCTAATCTGCTCAACCTCTCTTCATAGCTAGCGCCCTCCATGCCAGGCAACATCCTGGTGAACCTCCTCTGCACCCTCTCCAAAGCATCCACATCCTTTTGATAACGTGGCGACCAGAACTGTACGCAGTATTCCAAATGTGGCCGAACCAAAGTCCTATACAACTGTAACATGACCTGCCAACTCTTGTACTCAATGCCCCGTCCGATGAAGGAAAGCATGCCGTATGCCTTCTTGACCTCTCTATTTACCTGCGTTGCCACCTTCAGGGAACAGTGGAGCTGAACACCCAAATCTCTCTGGACATCAATTTTCCCCAGGACTTTTCCATTTACTGTATAGTTCACTCTTGAATTGGATCTTCCAAAATGCATCACCTCAGACACTCTCTGACACTCTCTGGCACTTTCTGAATTTCTCTGACACTATCTGACACTTTCTGAATCTCTCTGACACTCTCTGACACTTTCTGACTCTCTCTGACAATCTCTGATACTCTCTGACACTCTCTGAATCTCTCTGAAACTCTCTGACGCTCTGTGAACCTCTCTGAAACATTCTGGCACTCTCTGACACTCTCTGAAGATCTCTGAAACTCTCTGAAAATCTCTGACACTCTCTGAAACTCTGTGACACTCTCTGAAACACTCTTACACTCTCTGACAGTCTCAGACACTCTCTGAAACTCTCTGAAGCTCTCTGAAACTCTCTGAAACTCTCTGCCACTCTCTGAAACTCTCTGAAACTCACTGACACTCTCTGACACTCTCTGAAACTTTCTGACACTCTCTGAAACTCTCTGAAACTCTCTGACACTCTCAGACACTCTCTGACACTCTCAGACACTCTCTGGTACGCTCAGAAATTCTCTGAAGCTCTCTGACACTCTCTGAAACTCTCTGACACTTTTTGACACTTTCTGAAATTCTTTGACACTGTTTGACACTCTCTGACTCTTTCTGAAACTCTCTGACACTATCTGACACGTTCTGAAAATTTCTGACACTCTTTGACACTCTATGACACTCTCTGACACTCTCTGACACTCTCAGAAGCTCTCAGAAACTCTCTGAAACTCTTTGACACTCTCTGACACTCTGTGGCACTCTCCAAAACTCTCTGACACTCTGTGAAACTCTCTGAATCTCTCAGAAAATCTCTGACACTCTCTGACACTCTCTGAACCTCTCTGACACGCTCTGACACTCTCTGAATCTCTCTGAAGATCTCTGGAACTCTCTGAAACTCTCTGAAACTCTCTGACACTCTCTGACACTCTCAGACACTCTCTGACACTCTCAGACACACTCTGACACTCTCTGACACTTTCTGAAACTCTCTGATACTATCTGGCACTTTCTGAAACTTTCTGACAATCTCTGACTCTCTCTGACACTCTCAGAAACTCTCAGAAAATCTCTGAAACTCTCTGACACTCCATGACACTCTGTGACACTCTGTGACACTCTCCGAAGCTCTCTGACACTCTGTGACACTCTCTGAAACTTTCTGGCACTCTCTGAAACTCTCTGAAGATCTCTGAAACTCTCTGAAAATCTCTGACACTCTCTGAAACTCTGTGACACTCTCTGAAACACTCTGACACTCTCTGACATTCTCCGACACACTCAGAAACTGTCAGAAACTCTCAGGCACTCTCTGACACTCTCAGAAAGTCTCTTCAACTCTCTGACACTATCTGAACCTCTCTGACACTCTCTGACACTCTCTGCCACTCCCTGACACTCTCTGAAGCTCTCTGAAACTCTCTGAAACTCTCTGACACTCTCTGAAACTCTCTGAAACTCTCTGAGACCCTCTGAAACTTTCTGACACTCTCTGAAACTCTCTGACACTCGCAGACACTCTCTGACACTCTCAGACACTCTCTGACACTCTGTGACACTCTCTGAAACTTTCTGGCACTCTCTGAAACTCTCTGAAGATCTCTGAAACTCTCTGAAAATCTCTGACACTCTCTGAAACTCTGTGACACTCTCTGAAACACTCTGACACTCTCTGACATTCTCCGACACACTCAGAAACTGTCAGAAACTCTCAGGCACTCTCTGACACTCTCAGAAAGTCTCTTAAACTCTCTGACACTATCTGAACCTCTCTGACACTCTCTGACACTCTCTGCCACTCCCTGACACTCTCTGAAGCTCTCTGAAACTCTCTGAAACTCTATGACACTCTCTGAAACTCTCTGAAACTCTCTGAGACCCTCTGAAACTTTCTGACACTCTCTGAAACTCTCTGACACTCGCAGACAATCTCTGACACTCTCAGACACTCTCTGACACTCTCTGGTACTCTGAGAAAGTCTCTGAAACTCTCTGACACTCTCTGAAACTCTTTGACACTGTTTGACACTCTCTGACTCTTTCTGAATCTCTCTGACACTATCTGACACTTTCTGAAACTATCTGACACTCTCTGACACTCTCTGACGCTCTCTGAAGATCTCTGACACTCTCTAACTCTCTGTGACACTCTCTGACAAACTCATAAAATCTCAGAAACCCTCTGGCACTCTCTGACACTCTCAGACACTGTCTGACTCTCTCTGAAAATCTCGAAATTCTCTTACACTCTCTGACACTCCCAGACACTCTCTGAAGCTCTCTGAAACTCTCTGACACTCTCTGACACTCTCTGAAACTCTCTGAAACTCTCTGACACTCTCTGAAACTTTCTGACACTCTCTGACACGCTCAGAAACTCTCAGAAGCTCTCTGAAACTCTCTGACAATCTCTGACACACACTCATACTCTGTGACACTCTCTGAAACTCTCTGACACTCTCTGACAATCTCTGACAAACTCAGAAACTCTCAGAAACTCTCTGACACTTCCGGACACTCTCAGACACTCTCTGAAACTCTCTGACCCTCTCTGACACTCTCTGAAACTCTCTGACACTCTCTGACTCTCTCTGAAACTCTCTGACACTCTCTGACACTCTCAGACACTCTCCGACACTCTCTGACACTTGCTGACACTCTCTGACACTATCTGACACTTTCTGAATTGCTCAGACTCTCTCTGACACTCTCTGACTCTCTCTGAAACTCTCTGACACTCTCAGACACTCTCTGACACTCTGTGCCACTCTCTGAAACTTTCTGGCACTCTCTGACACTCTCTGATAGTCTCTGACACTCTCTGAATCTCTCTGAAACTCTCTGACACTCTGTGCCACTCTCTGAAACTTTCTGGCACTCTCTGACACTCTCTGAATATCTCTGAAACTCTCTGAACATCTCTGACGCTCTCTGAAACTCTGTGACACTCTCTGAAACACTCTGACACTCTGTGAAACTCTCTGAATCTCTCTGAAACTCCCAGACACTCTCTGACTCTCTCTGAAACTTTCTGACACTCTCTGAACATCTCTGAAACTCTCTGAAAATCACTGAAACTCTCTGACACTCTCTGACTCTCTCTGAAAATCTCTGACACACTCTGACACTGTCTGAAACTCTCAGACACTCTCTGATACTCTCTGACACTCTCTGACACTCTCTGAATCTCTCTGAACATCTCTGACACACTGTGAAACTCTCTGAAACTCTCTTACCCTCTCTGACACTCTCTGAAAATCTCTGACACTCTCTGAAACTCTGTGACACTCTCTGAAACACTCTTACACTCTCTGACAGTCTCAGACACTCTCTGAAACTCTCTGACACTATCTGACCCTCTCTGACACTATCTGACAATTTCGGAAACTCTCGGACACTCTCTGACACTCTCTGAAACTCTCTGACACTCTCTGACACTCTCTGACTCTCGCTGACACTCTCTGATACTCTCTGACACTCTCTGACACTCTGTGACATTCTCTGAAACTCTCTGACACTCTCTGACAGTCTCTGACACTCTCTGAAACTCTTCGACAATCTCTGACACTCTCTGATACTGTCTGACACTCTCTGACACTCTCTGAAATTCTCTGACACTCTCTGACACCCCCTGACACTCTCTGAATCCCTCTGAAGCTCTCTGACACTCTCTGAAGATCTCTGAAACTCTCTGACACTCTCTGAAACTTTCTGACACTCTCTGAAACTCTCTGAAAATCTCTGACACTCTCAGACACTCTCTGACAATCCCTGACACTCTCTGAATCCCTCTGATGCTCTCTGACACTCTCTGAAACTCTCTGAAATTCACTGAAACTCTCTGAAACTTTCTGACACTCTCTGAAACTCTCTGAAACTCTATGACACTCTCAGACTCTCTCTGACACTCTCAGACACTCTCTGACACTCTCTGACACTTTCTGAAAATCTCTGACACTATCTGACACTTTCTGAAACTTTCTGACAATCTCTGACACTCTCTGACACTTTCTGAAACTCTCTGACACGCTCTGACACTCTCTGCAACTCTTCGGCACTCTCTGACACTCTCAGATACTGTCTGACACTCTCTGAAACTCTCTGACACTCCCTGACACTCTCTGAATCTCTCTGAAACTCTCTGAAACTCTCTGACACTCTCAGACACTCTCAGACACTCTCTGAAACTCTCTGACAGTCTCTGAAACTCTCTGACACTCTCTGAAAGTCTCTGACAAACTCAGAAACTCTCAGAAACTCTCTGACACTCTCGGACACTCTCAGACACTCTCTGAAACTCTCTGACCCTCTCTGACACTCTCTGAAACTCTCTGACACTCTCTGACTCTCTCTGAAACTCTCTGACACTCTCTGACACTCTCAGACACTCTCTGACACTTTCTGACACTCTCTGACACTATCTGACAATTTCTGAATTGCTCAGACTCTCTCTGACACTCTCTGACTCTCTCTGACACTCTCTGATTGTCTCTGACACTCTCTGAATCACTCTGAAACTCTCTAACACTCTGTGCCACTCTCTGAAACTTTCTGGCACTCTCTGACACTCTCTGAATCTCTCTGAACCTCTCTGAAAATCTCTGACACTCTCTGAAACTCTGTGACACTCTCTGAAACACTCTTACACTCTCTGACAGTCTCAGACACTCTCTGAAACTCGCTGACACTTTCTGAAATTCTCTGACACTATCTGACACTCTCTGAAACTCTCTGACCCTCTCTGACACTCTCTGAAACTCTCTGAAACTCTCTGAAACTCTGTGACACTCTCTGAAACACTCTGACACTCTCTGACAGTCTCAGACACTCTCTAAAACTCTCTGACACTTTCTGAAATTCTCTGACACTATCTGACAATTTCGGAAACTCTCGGACAATCTCTGAAACTCTCTGAAACTCTCTGACACTCTCTGACACTCTCTGACTCTCGCTGACACTCTCTGATACTCTCTGACACTCACTGACACTCTGTGACACTCTCTGAAACTCTCTGACACTCTCTGACACTCTCTGACACTCTCTGAAACTCTTCGACACTCTCTGACAATCTCTGATACTGTCTGACACTCTCTGACACTCTCTGAAATTCTCTGACACTCTCTGAATCCCTCTGAAGCTCTCTGACACTCTCTGAAGATCTCTGAAACTCTCTGACACTCTCTGAAACTTTCTGACACTCTCTGAAATTCTCTGAAAGTCTCTGACACTCTCAGACACTCTCTGACACTCCCTGACACTCTCTGAATCCCTCTGAAGCTCTCTGACACTCTCTGAAACTCTCTGAAATTCACTGACACTCTCTGAAACTTTCTGACACTCTCTGAAACTCTCTGAAACTCTATGACACTCTCAGACTCTCTCTGACACTCTCAGACACTCCCTGACACTCTCTGACACTTTCTGAAAATCTCTGACACTATCTGACACTTTCTGAAACTTTCTGACAAGCTCTGACACTCTCTGACACTTTCTGAAACTCTCTGACACGCTCTGACACTCTTTGAAACTCTTCGGCACTCTCTGACACTCTCAGATACTGTCTGACACTCTCTGAAACTCTCTGACACTCCCTGACACTCTCTGAATCTCTCTGAAACTCTCTGAAACTCTCTGACACTCTCAGACACTCTCAGACACTCTCTGAAACTCTCTGACAGTCTCTGAAACTCTCTGACACTCTCTGACAGTCTCTGACAAACTCAGAAACTCTCAGAAACTCTCTGACACTCTCGGACACTCTCAGACACTCTCTGAATCTCTCTGAAACTCTCTGAAACTCTCTGACCCTCTCTGACACTCTCTGAAACTCTCTGACACTCTCTGACTCTCTCTGAAACTCTCTGACACTCTCTGACACTCTCAGACACTCTCTGACACTCTCTGACACTTTCTGACACTCTCTGACACTATCTGACACTTTCTGAATTGCTCAGACTCTCTCTGACACTCTCTGACTCTCTCTGACACTCTCTGATAGTCTCTGACACTCTCTGAATCTCTCTGAAACTCTCTGACACTCTGTGCCACTCTCTGAAACTTTCTGGCACTCTCTGACAGTCTCTGAATCTCTCTGAAACTCTCTGACACTCTGTGAACCTCTCTGAAACTTTCTGGCACTCTCTGACACTCTCTGAAGATCTCTGAAACTCTCTGAAAATCTCTTACACTCTCTGAAACTCTGTGACACTCTCTGAAACACTCTTACACTCTCTGGCAGTCTCAGACATTCTCTGAAACTCTCTGACACTTTCTGAAATTCTCTGACACTATCTGACACTCTCTGAAACTCTCTGACCCTCTCTGACACTCTCTGAAACTCTCTGAAACTCTCTGAAACTCTGTGACACTCTCTGAAACACTCTTACACTCTCTGACAGTCTCAGACACTCTCTGAAACTCTCTGACACTTTCTGAAATTCTCTGACACTATCTGACAATTTCGGAAACTCTCGGACACTCTCTGACACTCTCTGAAACTCTCTGACACTCTCTGACACTCTCTGACTCTCGCTGACACTCTCTGATACTCTCTGACACTCACTGACACTCTTTGACACGCTCTGAAACTCTCTGACACTCTCTGACACTCTCTGAAACTCTTCGACACTCTCTGACACTCTCTGATGCTGTCTGACACTCTCTGACACTCTCCATCACTCTCTATCACTCCCTATCACTCCCTATCACACCCTGACACTCTCTGACTCTCTCAGACACTCCCTGACACTCTCTGAATCCCTCTGAAGCTCTCTGACACTCTCTCAAGATCTCTGAAACTCTCTGACACTCTCTGAAACTTTCTGAGACTCTCTGAAACTCTCTGAAAATCTCTGACACTCTCAGACACTCTCTGACACTCCCTGACACTCTCTGAATCCCTCTGAAGCTCTCTGAAACACTCTGAAACTCTCTGAAATTCACTGACACTCTCTGAAACTTTCTGACATTCTCTGAAACTCTCTGAAACTCTATGACACTCTCAGACTCTCTCTGACACTCTCAGACACTCTCTGACACTCTCTGACACTTTCTGAAAATCTCTGACACTATCTGAAACTTTCTGACAATCTCTGACACTCTCTGACACTTTCTGAAAATCTCTGACACGCTCTGACACTCTCTGAAACTCTTCGGCACTCTCTGACACTGTCAGATACTGTCTGACACTCTCTGAAACTCTCTGACACTCCCTGACACTCTCTGAATCTCTCTGAAGCTCTCTGACACTCTGTGACACTCTCTGAAACTTTCTGGCACTCTCTGACACTCTCTGAAGATCTCTGAAACGCTCTGAAAATCTCTGACACTCTCTGAAACTCTGTGACACGCTGTGAAACACTCTGACACTCTCTGACACTCTCCGACAAACTCAGAAACTGTCAGAATCTCTCAGGCACACTCGGAAACTCTCAGAAGGTCTCTGAAACACTCTGACACTATCTGGATCTCTCTGACACTCTCTGAAACTCTCTGACACTCTCCAAAACTCTCTGACACTCTGTGACACTCTCTGAATCTCAGACAGTCTCTGACACTCTCTGACGCTCTCTGAAACTCTCTGACATGCTCTGGCACTCTCTGAATTTCTCTGAAGATCTCTGGCACTCTCTGAAACTCTCTGACACTCTCTGACACTCTCAGTCACACTCTGACACTCTCAGACACTCTCTGACACTCTCTGACACTCTCAGACACTCTCAGAAAATCTTTGAAACTCTCTGACACTCTCTGACACTCTGTGACACTCTCCGAAGCTCTCTGACACTCTGTGACACTCTCTGAAACTTTCTGGCACTCTCTGAAACTCTCTGAAGATCTCTGAAACTCTCTGAAAATCTCTGAAACTCTCTGAAACTCTGTGACACTCTTTGAAACACTCTGACAATCTCTGACACTGTCCGACACACTCAAAAACTGTCAGAAACTCTCAGGCACTGTCTGACACTCTCAGAAAGTCTCTTAAACTCTCTGACACTATCTGAAACTCTCTGACACTCTCTGACACCCTCTGACACTCTCCGACACTTTCTGAAACTCTCTGACACTATCTGACACTTTCTGAAAATTTCTGACAATCTCTGACACTCTATGACACTCTCAGAAACGCTCAGAAACTCACTGAAACTCTCTGACACTCTCTGAAACTGTCTGACACACTCTGAATCTCTCTGAAGCTCTCTGACACTATGTGCCACTCTTTGAAACTGTCTGGCACTCTCTGACACTCTCTGAATATCTCTGAAATTCTCTGAAAATCTCTGACACTCTCTGAAACTCTGTGACACTCTCTGAAACACTCTGACACTCTGTGAAACTCTCTGAAACTCTCTGAAACTCTCTGAAACTCCCAGACACTCTCTGACTCTCTCTGAAACTTTCTGACACTCTCTGAACATCTCTGAAACGCTCTGAAAATCTCTGAAACTCTCTGACACTCTCTGACTATCTCTGACACATTCTGACAGTGTCTGATACTCTCAGACACTCTCTGATACTCTCTGACACTCTCTGACACTCTCTGAAACTCTCTGAACATCTCTGACACACTGTGAAAATCTCTGAAACTCTCTTACCCTCTCTGACTCTCTCTGAAACTCTCTGACACTCTCTGACACTCTCAGGCACTCTCTGACACTCTCTGACATTTTCTGAAATTCTCTGACACTATCTGACACTTTCTGAATCTCTCGGACACTCTCTGACACTTTCTGACTCTCTCTGACACTCTCTGATACTCTCTGACACTCTCTGCATCTCTCTGAAACTCTCTGACACTCTGGGACCCTCTCTTAAACTTTCTGGCACTCTCTGACACTCTCTGAAGGTCTCTGAAACTCTCTGAAAATCTCTGACACTCTCTGAAACTCTGTGACACTCTCTGAAACACTCTTACACTCTCTGACAGTCTCAGACACTCTCTGAAACTCTCTGACACTTTCTGAAATTCTCTGACACTATCTGACACTTTCGGAAACTCTCGGACACTCTCTGACAATCTCTGAAACTCTCTGACACTCGCTGACACTCCCTGATACTCTCTGACACTCACTGACACTCTGTGACACTCTCTGAAACTCTCTGACACTCTCTGACACTCTCTGAAACTCTTCGACACTCTCTGACACTGTCTGACACTCTCTGACACTCTCTGAAATTCTCTGACACTCTCTGACACTCCCTGACACTCACTGAATCCCTCTGAAGCTCTCTGACACTCTCTGAAGATCTCTGAAAATCTCTGAAAATCTCTGACACTCTCTGAAACTCTGTGAAACTCTCTGAAACACTCTGACACTCTCTGACACACTCAGAAACTGTCAGAAACTCTCAGGCACTCTGACACTCTCAGAAAGTCTCTGAAACTCTCGGACACTCTCTGAAACTCTCTGACACTCTCGGACACTCTCTGAAACACTCTGACAAACTCACAATCTCTCAGAAACTCTCTGACACTCTCTGACACTCTCAGACTCTCTCTGAAACTCTCTGACACTCTCTGACACTATCTGACACTTTCTGAATCTCTCGGACTCTCTCTGAGACTCTCTGACTCTCTCTGACACTCTCTGATACTCTCTGACACTCTCTGAATCTGTCTGAAACTCTCTGACACTCTGTGACACTCTCTGAAACTTTCTGGCACTCTCTGACACTCTCTGAAGATCTCTGAAACTCTCTGAAAATCTCTGACACTCTCTGAAACTCTGTGACACTCTCTGAAACACTCTGAAAATCTCTGACACGAACAGACACTCTCTGACACTCTCTGACACATTCTGAAACTCTCTGACACTATCTGACACTTTCTGAAACTCTCGGACACTCTCTGACACACTCTGCAACTCTGTGACACTCTCTGACATTCTCTGACAATCTCTGAATCTCTCTGAAAATCCCTGACACTCTCTGACCCTCTCTGAAACTTTCTGACTCTCTCTGACACTCTCTGAACATCTCTGAAACTCTCTGAAAATCTCTGAAACTCTCTGACACTCTCTGACTCTCTCTGAAAATCTCTGACACTCTCTGACATTCTCTGACAATCTCTGAAACTCTCTGAACATCTCTGACATACTGTGAAACTCTCTGACACTGTCTGAACATCTCTGAAACTCTCTGCAAATCTCTGAAACTCTCCGACACTCTCTGACTCTCTCTGAAAATCTCTGACATTCTCTGACACTGTCTGAAACACTCAGACACTCTCTGACAATCTCTGACACTCTATGACACTCTCAGAAACGCTCAGAAACTCACTGAAACTCTCTGACACTCTCTGAAACTGTCTGACGCACTCTGAATCTCTCTGAAGCTCTTTGACACTCTGTGCCACTCTCTGAAACTGTCTGGCACTCTCTGACATTCTCTGAAGATCTCTGAAATTCTCTGAAAATCTCTGACACTCTCTGAAACTCTGTGACACTCTCTGACACACTCAGAAACTGTCAGAAACTCTCAGGCACTCTCTGACACTCTCAGAAAGTCTCTGAAACTCTCTGACACTCTCTGAAACTCTCTGACACTCTCGGACATTCTCTGAAACACTCTGAAACTCTTTGACACTCTCCAACTCCCTCAGAAACTGTCAGAAACTCTCCGGCACTCTCTGACACTCTCTGAAACTCTCTGACACTCTCTGACACTCTCTGAAACTCTCTGAAACTCTTTGACACTCTCCAACTCCCTCAGAAACTGTCAGAAACTCTCTGACACTCTCTGAAACTCTCTGACACTCTCTGACACTCTCTGACACTCTCTGACAGTCTCTGAAACTCTTTGACACTCTTTGACACTCTCAGACACTGTCTGACTCTCTCTGAAACTCTCTGACACTCTCTGAAACTCTCTGAAACTGTCTGACACTCTCCGACAGTCTCTGACACTCTCTGAAGCTCTCTGAAACTCTCTGACACTCTGTGACATTTTCTGAAACTCTCTGACTCTCTCTGAAACTTTCTGACACTCTCTGAAGCTCTCTGAAACTTTCTGAAACTCTCTGACACTCTCAGAAACACTCAGAAACGCTCTGAAACTCTCTGACACTCTCTGACACTCTTTGACACTCTCTGAAATTCGCTGACAATCTCTGACACTCACTGACAAACTCAGAAACTCTCTGAATCTCTCCGACACACCATGACACTCTCAGACACTCTCTGAAACTGTCTGACACTCTGTGACACTCTCTGAAATTCTCTGACAATCTCTGAAACTCTCTGACAAACTCACAATCTCTCAGAAACTCTCTGACACTCTCTGACACTCTCAGACTCTCTCTGAAACTCTCTGACACTCTCTGACACTATCTGACACTTTCTGAATCTCTCGGACTCTCTCTGACACTCTCGGACACTCTCTGACACTCTCTGATACTCTCTGACACTCTCTGAATCTGTCTGAAACTCTCTGACACTCTGTGACACTCTCTGAAACTTTCTGGCACTCTCTGACACTCTCTGAAGATCTCTGAAACTCTCTGAAAATCTCTGACACTCTCTGAAACTCTGTGACACTCTCTGAAACACTCTGAAAATCTCTGACACTAACAGACACTCTCTGACACTCTCTGACACATTCTGAAACTCTCTGACACTATCTGACACTTTCTGAAACTCTCGGACACTCTCTGACACACTCTGCAACTCTGTGACACTCTCTGACACTCTCTGACACTCTCTGAATCTCTCTGAAACGCTGTGACACTCTGTGACACTCTGTGACACTCTCTGACACTCTCTGACACTCTCTGAATCTCTCTGAAACTCCCTGACACTCTCTGACCCTCTCTGAAACTTTCTGACTCTCTCTGACACTCTCTGAACATCTCTGAAACTCTCTGAAAATCTCTGAAACTCTCTGACACTCTCTGACTCTCTATGAAAATCTCTGACACTCTCTGACATTCTCTGACAATCTCTGAAACTCTCTGAACATCTCTGACATACTGTGAAACTCTCTGACACTGTCTGACACTCTCTGACACTCTCTGACACTCTCTGAACATCTCTGAAACTCTCTGCAAATCTCTGAAACTCTCCGACACTCTCTGACTCTCTCTGAAAATCTCTGACATTCTCTGACACTGTCTGAAACACTCAGACACTCTCTGACAATCTCTGACACTCTATGACACTCTCAGAAACGCTCAGAAACTCACTGAAACTCTCTGACACTCTCTGAAACTGTCTGACACACTCTGAATCTCTCTGAAGCTCTCTGACACTCTGTGCCACTCTCTGAAACTGTCTGGCACTCTCTGACACTCTCTGAATATCTCTGAAATTCTCTGAAAATCTCTGACACTCTCTGAAACTCTGTGACACTCTCTGACACACTCAGAAACTGTCAGAAACTCTCAGGCACTCTCTGACACTCTCAGAAAGTCTCTGAAACTCTCTGACACTCTCTGAAACTCTCTGACACTCTCGGACACTCTCTGAAACACTCTGAAACTCTTTGACACTCTCCGACTCCCTCAGAAACTGTCAGAAACTCTCCGGCACTCTCTGACAATCTCTGACACTCTCAGACACTCTCTGACACTCTCTGACTCTTTCTGAAACTCTCTGACACTATCTGACACTTTCTGAATCTCTCGGACAATCTCTGACACTCTCTGACTCTCTCTGACACTCTCTGATACTCTCTGACACTCTCTGAAACTTTCTGGCACTCTCTGACACTCTCTGTAGATCTCTGAAACTCTCTGAAAATCTCTGACACTCTCTGAAACTCTCTGAAACTTTCTGAAACTCTCTGACACTCTCTGAAACTCTCTGAAACTGTCTGACACTCTCCGACAGTCTCTGACACTCTCTGAAGCTCTCTGAAACTCTCTGACACTCTGTGACATTTTCTGAAACTCTCTGACTCTCTCTGAAACTTTCTGACACTCTCTGAAGCTCTCTGAAACTTTCTGAAACTCTCTGACACTCTCCAACTCCCTCAGAAACTGTCAGAAACTCTCCGGCACTCTCTGACAATCTCTGACACTCTCAGACACTCTCTGACACTCTCTGACTCTTTCTGAAACTCTCTGACACTATCTGACACTTTCTGAATCTCTCGGACAATCTCTGACACTCTCTGACTCTCTCTGACACTCTCTGACACTCTCTGATACTCTCTGACACTCTCTGAAACTTTCTGACACTCTCTGACACTCTCTGTAGATCTCTGAAACTCTCTGAAAATCTCTGACACTCTCTGAAACTCTGTGACACTCTCTGAAACAATCTGACACTCTCTGACAGTCTCAGACACTCTCTGACCCTCTCTGACACTTTCTGAATCTCTCTGACACTATCTGACACTTTATGAAACTCTCGGACACTCTCTGACAATCTCAGAATCTCTCTGACACTCTCTGACACTCTATGACTCTCGCTGAAACTCTCTGATACTCTCTGACACTCACTGACACTCTGTGACACTCTCTGAAACTCTCTGACACTCTCTGACACTCTCTGAAACTCTGTGACACTCTCTGAAACTCTCTGACACTCTTTGACACTCTCTGAAATTCGCTGACAATCTCTGACACTCACTGACAAACTCAGAAACTCACTGAATCTCTCCGACACACCATGACACTCTCAGACACTCTCTGAAACTGTCTGACACTCTGTGACACTCTCTGAAATTCTCTGACAATCTCTGAAACTCTCTGACAAACTCACAATCTCTCAGAAACTCTCTGACACTCTCTGACACTCTCAGACTCTCTCTGAAACTCTCTGACACTCTCTGACACTATCTGACACTTTCTGAATCTCTCGGACTCTCTCTGAGACTCTCTGACTCTCTCTGACACTCTCTGATACTCTCTGACACTCTCTGAATCTGTCTGAAACTCTCTGACACTCTGTGACACTCTCTGAAACTTTCTGGCACTCTCTGACACTCTCTGAAGATCTCTGAAACTCTCTGAAAATCTCTGACACTCTCTGAAACTCTGTGACACTCTCTGAAACACTCTGAAAATCTCTGACACTAACAGACACTCTCTGACACTCTCTGACACATTCTGAAACTCTCTGACACTATCTGACACTTTCTGAAACTCTCGGACACTCTCTGACACACTCTGCAACTCTGTGACACTCTCTGACACTCTCTGACACTCTCTGAATCTCTCTGAAACGCTGTGACACTCTGTGACACTCTGTGACACTCTCTGACACTCTCTGACACTCTCTGAATCTCTCTGAAACTCCCTGACACTCTCTGACCCTCTCTGAAACTTTCTGACTCTCTCTGACACTCTCTGACACTCTCTGAACATCTCTGAAACTCTCTGAAAATCTCTGAAACTCTCTGACACTCTCTGACTCTCTATGAAAATCTCTGACACTCTCTGACAATCTCTGACAATCTCTGAAACTCTCTGAACATCTCTGACATACTGTGAAACTCTCTGACACTGTCTGACACTCTCTGACACTCTCTGACACTCTCTGAACATCTCTGAAACTCTCTGCAAATCTCTGAAACTCTCCGACACTCTCTGACTCTCTCTGAAAATCTCTGACATTCTCTGACACTGTCTGAAACACTCAGACACTCTCTGACAATCTCTGACACTCTATGACACTCTCAGAAACGCTCAGAAACTCACTGAAACTCTCTGACACTCTCTGAAACTGTCTGACACACTCTGAATCTCTCTGAAGCTCTCTGACACTCTGTGCCACTCTCTGAAACTGTCTGGCACTCTCTGACACTCTCTGAATATCTCTGAAATTCTCTGAAAATCTCTGACACTCTCTGAAACTCTGTGACACTCTCTGACACACTCAGAAACTGTCAGAAACTCTCAGGCACTCTCTGACACTCTCAGAAAGTCTCTGAAACTCTCTGACACTCTCTGAAACTCTCTGACACTCTCGGACACTCTCTGAAACACTCTGAAACTCTTTGACACTCTCCGACTCCCTCAGAAACTGTCAGAAACTCTCCGGCACTCTCTGACAATCTCTGACACTCTCAGACACTCTCTGACACTCTCTGACTCTTTCTGAAACTCTCTGACACTATCTGACACTTTCTGAATCTCTCGGACAATCTCTGACACTCTCTGACTCTCTCTGACACTCTCTGACACTCTCTGATACTCTCTGACACTCTCTGAAACTTTCTGACACTCTCTGACACTCTCTGTAGATCTCTGAAACTCTCTGAAAATCTCTGACACTCTCTGAAACTCTGTGACACTCTCTGAAACAATCTGACACTCTCTGACAGTCTCAGACACTCTCTGACCCTCTCTGACACTTTCTGAAACTCTCTGACACTATCTGACACTTTATGAAACTCTCGGACACTCTCTGACAATCTCAGAATCTCTCTGACACTCTCTGACACTCTATGACTCTCGCTGAAACTCTCTGATACTCTCTGACACTCACTGACACTCTGTGACACTCTCTGAAACTCTCTGACACTCTCTGACACTCTCTGAAACTCTGTGACACTCTCTGAAACACTCTGACACTCTCTGACACTCTCCGACAAACTCAGAATCTGTCAGAAACCACCAGGCACTCTCTGACACCATCTGAAAGTCTCTGAAACTCTCTGACACTCTCTGACACTCTCAGACACTCTCTGACCATTTCTGACACTTTCTGACACTCTCTGACACTATCTGACACTTTCTGAATTTCTCGGACTCTCTCTGACACTCTCTGACTCTCTCTGACACTCTCTGATAGTCTCTGACACTCTCTGAATCTCTCTGAAACTCTCTGACACTCTGTGCCACTCTCTGAAACTTTCTGGCACTCTCTGACACTCTCTGAATCTCTCTGAAACACTCTGAAAATCTCTGACACTCTCTGTAACTCTGTGACACTCTCTGAAACTTTCTGACACTCTGTGAAACTCTCTGAATCTCTCTGAAACTCCCAGACACTCTCTGAAACTCTCTGACACTCTCTGACACTCTCTGAAACTCTGTGACACTCTCTGAAACACTCTGACACTCTCTGACACTCTCTGACACTCTCTGAACATCTCTGAAACTCTCTGCAAATCTCTGAAACTCTCCGACACTCTCTGACTCTCTCTGAAAATCTCTGACATTCTCTGACACTGTCTGAAACACTCAGACACTCTCTGACAATCTCTGACACTCTATGACACTCTCAGAAACGCTCAGAAACTCACTGAAACTCTCTGACACTCTCTGAAACTGTCTGACACACTCTGAATCTCTCTGAAGCTCTCTGACACTCTGTGCCACTCTCTGAAACTTTCTGGCACTCTCTGACACTCTCTGTAGATCTCTGAAACTCTCTGAAAATCTCTGACACTCTCTGAAACTCTCTGAAACTTTCTGAAACTCTCTGACACTCTCTGAAACTCTCTGAAACTGTCTGACACTCTCCGACAGTCTCTGACACTCTCTGAAGCTCTCTGAAACTCTCTGACACTCTGTGACATTTTCTGAAACTCTCTGACTCTCTCTGAAACTTTCTGACACTCTCTGAAGCTCTCTGAAACTTTCTGAAACTCTCTGACACTCTCCAACTCCCTCAGAAACTGTCAGAAACTCTCCGGCACTCTCTGACAATCTCTGACACTCTCAGACACTCTCTGACACTCTCTGACTCTTTCTGAAACTCTCTGACACTATCTGACACTTTCTGAATCTCTCGGACAATCTCTGACACTCTCTGACTCTCTCTGACACTCTCTGACACTCTCTGATACTCTCTGACACTCTCTGAAACTTTCTGACACTCTCTGACACTCTCTGTAGATCTCTGAAACTCTCTGAAAATCTCTGACACTCTCTGAAACTCTGTGACACTCTCTGAAACAATCTGACACTCTCTGACAGTCTCAGACACTCTCTGACCCTCTCTGACACTTTCTGAATCTCTCTGACACTATCTGACACTTTATGAAACTCTCGGACACTCTCTGACAATCTCAGAATCTCTCTGACACTCTCTGACACTCTATGACTCTCGCTGAAACTCTCTGATACTCTCTGACACTCACTGACACTCTGTGACACTCTCTGAAACTCTCTGACACTCTCTGACACTCTCTGAAACTCTGTGACACTCTCTGAAACTCTCTGACACTCTTTGACACTCTCTGAAATTCGCTGACAATCTCTGACACTCACTGACAAACTCAGAAACTCACTGAATCTCTCCGACACACCATGACACTCTCAGACACTCTCTGAAACTGTCTGACACTCTGTGACACTCTCTGAAATTCTCTGACAATCTCTGAAACTCTCTGACAAACTCACAATCTCTCAGAAACTCTCTGACACTCTCTGACACTCTCAGACTCTCTCTGAAACTCTCTGACACTCTCTGACACTATCTGACACTTTCTGAATCTCTCGGACTCTCTCTGAGACTCTCTGACTCTCTCTGACACTCTCTGATACTCTCTGACACTCTCTGAATCTGTCTGAAACTCTCTGACACTCTGTGACACTCTCTGAAACTTTCTGGCACTCTCTGACACTCTCTGAAGATCTCTGAAACTCTCTGAAAATCTCTGACACTCTCTGAAACTCTGTGACACTCTCTGAAACACTCTGAAAATCTCTGACACTAACAGACACTCTCTGACACTCTCTGACACATTCTGAAACTCTCTGACACTATCTGACACTTTCTGAAACTCTCGGACACTCTCTGACACACTCTGCAACTCTGTGACACTCTCTGACACTCTCTGACACTCTCTGAATCTCTCTGAAACGCTGTGACACTCTGTGACACTCTGTGACACTCTCTGACACTCTCTGACACTCTCTGAATCTCTCTGAAACTCCCTGACACTCTCTGACCCTCTCTGAAACTTTCTGACTCTCTCTGACACTCTCTGACACTCTCTGAACATCTCTGAAACTCTCTGAAAATCTCTGAAACTCTCTGACACTCTCTGACTCTCTATGAAAATCTCTGACACTCTCTGACAATCTCTGACAATCTCTGAAACTCTCTGAACATCTCTGACATACTGTGAAACTCTCTGACACTGTCTGACACTCTCTGACACTCTCTGACACTCTCTGAACATCTCTGAAACTCTCTGCAAATCTCTGAAACTCTCCGACACTCTCTGACTCTCTCTGAAAATCTCTGACATTCTCTGACACTGTCTGAAACACTCAGACACTCTCTGACAATCTCTGACACTCTATGACACTCTCAGAAACGCTCAGAAACTCACTGAAACTCTCTGACACTCTCTGAAACTGTCTGACACACTCTGAATCTCTCTGAAGCTCTCTGACACTCTGTGCCACTCTCTGAAACTGTCTGGCACTCTCTGACACTCTCTGAATATCTCTGAAATTCTCTGAAAATCTCTGACACTCTCTGAAACTCTGTGACACTCTCTGACACACTCAGAAACTGTCAGAAACTCTCAGGCACTCTCTGACACTCTCAGAAAGTCTCTGAAACTCTCTGACACTCTCTGAAACTCTCTGACACTCTCGGACACTCTCTGAAACACTCTGAAACTCTTTGACACTCTCCGACTCCCTCAGAAACTGTCAGAAACTCTCCGGCACTCTCTGACAATCTCTGACACTCTCAGACACTCTCTGACACTCTCTGACTCTTTCTGAAACTCTCTGACACTATCTGACACTTTCTGAATCTCTCGGACAATCTCTGACACTCTCTGACTCTCTCTGACACTCTCTGACACTCTCTGATACTCTCTGACACTCTCTGAAACTTTCTGACACTCTCTGACACTCTCTGTAGATCTCTGAAACTCTCTGAAAATCTCTGACACTCTCTGAAACTCTGTGACACTCTCTGAAACAATCTGACACTCTCTGACAGTCTCAGACACTCTCTGACCCTCTCTGACACTTTCTGAAACTCTCTGACACTATCTGACACTTTATGAAACTCTCGGACACTCTCTGACAATCTCAGAATCTCTCTGACACTCTCTGACACTCTATGACTCTCGCTGAAACTCTCTGATACTCTCTGACACTCACTGACACTCTGTGACACTCTCTGAAACTCTCTGACACTCTCTGACACTCTCTGAAACTCTGTGACACTCTCTGAAACACTCTGACACTCTCTGACACTCTCCGACAAACTCAGAATCTGTCAGAAACCACCAGGCACTCTCTGACACCATCTGAAAGTCTCTGAAACTCTCTGACACTCTCTGACACTCTCAGACACTCTCTGACCATTTCTGACACTTTCTGACACTCTCTGACACTATCTGACACTTTCTGAATTTCTCGGACTCTCTCTGACACTCTCTGACTCTCTCTGACACTCTCTGATAGTCTCTGACACTCTCTGAATCTCTCTGAAACTCTCTGACACTCTGTGCCACTCTCTGAAACTTTCTGGCACTCTCTGACACTCTCTGAATCTCTCTGAAACACTCTGAAAATCTCTGACACTCTCTGTAACTCTGTGACACTCTCTGAAACTTTCTGACACTCTGTGAAACTCTCTGAATCTCTCTGAAACTCCCAGACACTCTCTGAAACTCTCTGACACTCTCTGACACTCTCTGAAACTCTGTGACACTCTCTGAAACACTCTGACACTCTCTGACACTCTCTGACACTCTCTGAACATCTCTGAAACTCTCTGCAAATCTCTGAAACTCTCCGACACTCTCTGACTCTCTCTGAAAATCTCTGACATTCTCTGACACTGTCTGAAACACTCAGACACTCTCTGACAATCTCTGACACTCTATGACACTCTCAGAAACGCTCAGAAACTCACTGAAACTCTCTGACACTCTCTGAAACTGTCTGACACACTCTGAATCTCTCTGAAGCTCTCTGACACTCTGTGCCACTCTCTGAAACTTTCTGGCACTCTCTGACACTCTCTGAATATCTCTGAAATTCTCTGAAAATCTCTGACACTCTCTGAAACTCTGTGACACTCTCTGACACACTCAGAAACTGTCAGAAACTCTCAGGCACTCTCTGACACTCTCAGAAAGTCTCTGAAACTCTCTGACACTCTCTGAAACTCTCTGACACTCTCGGACACTCTCTGAAACACTCTGAAACTCTTTGACACTCTCCGACTCCCTCAGAAACTGTCAGAAACTCTCCGGCACTCTCTGACAATCTCTGACACTCTCAGACACTCTCTGACACTCTCTGATACTTTCTGAAACTCTCTGACACTATCTGACACTTTCTGAATCTCTCGGACAATCTCTGACACTCTCTGACTCTCTCTGACACTCTCTGATACTCTCTGACACTCTCTGAAACTTTCTGGCACTCTCTGACACTCTCTGAAGATCTCTGAAACTCTGTGAAAATCTCTGATGCTCTCTGAAACTCTGTGACACTCTCTGAAACAATCTGACACTCTCTGACAGACTCAGACACTCTCTGACCCTCTCTGACACTTTCTGAAACTCTCTGACACTATCTGACACTTTATGAAACTCTCGGACACTCTCTGACAATCTCAGAATCTCTCTGACACTCTCTGACACTCTCTGACTCTCGCTGAAACTCTCTGATACTCTCTGACACTCACTGACACTCTGTGACACTCTCTGAAACTGTCTGACACTCTCTGACACTCTCTGACACTCTCTGAAACTCTGTGACACTCTCTGAAACACTCTGACACTCTCTGACACTCTCCGACAAACTCAGAATCTGTCAGAAACCACCAGGCACTCTCTGACACCATCTGAAAGTCTCTGAAACTCTCTGACACTCTCTGACACTCTCAGACACTCTCTGACCATTTCTGACACTTTCTGACACTCTCTGACACTATCTGACACTTTCTGAATTTCTCGGACTCTCTCTGACGCTCTCTGACTCTCTCTGACACTCTCTGATAGTCTCTGACACTCTCTGAATCTCTCTGAAACTCTCTGACACTCTGTGCCACTCTCTGAAACTTTCTGGCACTCTCTGACACTCTCTGAATCTCTCTGAAACTCCCAGACACTCTCTGAAACTCTCTGACACTTTCTGACACTCTCTGAAACTCTGTGACACTCTCTGAAACACTCTGACACTCTCTGACACTCTCTGACACTCTCTGACACTCTCTGACACTCTCTGAACATCTCTGAAACTCTCTGCAAATCTCTGAAACTCTCCGACACTCTCTGACTCTCTCTGAAAATCTCTGACATTCTCTGACACTGTCTGAAACACTCAGACACTCTCTGACAATCTCTGACACTCTCAGACACTCTCTGACACTCTCTGACACTCTCTGACACTTTCTGAAACTCTCTGACACTATCTGACACTTTCTGAATCTCTCGGACAATCTCTGACACTCTCTGACTCTCTCTGACACTCTCTGATACTCTCTGACACTCTCTGAAACTTTCTGGCACTCTCTGACACTCTCTGAAGATCTCTGAAACTCTCTGAAAATCTCTGACACTCTCTGAAACTCTGTGACACTCTCTGAAACAATCTGACACTCTCTGACAGTCTCAGACACTCTCTGACCCTCTCTGACACTTTCTGAAACTCTCTGACACTATCTGACACTTTATGAAACTCTCGGACACTCTCGGACACTCTCTGACTCTCGCTGAAACTCTCTGATACTCTCTGACACTCACTGACACTCTGTGACACTCTCTGAAACTCTCTGACACTCTCTGACACTCTCTTAAACTCTGTGACACTCTCTGAAACACTCTGACACTCTCTGACACTCTCCGACAAACTCAGAATCTGTCAGAAACTCTCAGGCACTCTCTGACACCCTCAGAAAGTCTCTGAAACTCTCTGACACTCTCTGACACTCTCAGACACTCTCTGACCATTTCTGACACTTTCTGACACTCTCTGACACTATCTGACACTTTCTGAATTTCTCGGACTCTCTCTGACACTCTCAGACTCTCTCTGACACTCTCTGATAGTCTCTGACACTCTCTGAATCTCTCTGAAACTCTCTGACACTCTGTGCCACTCTCTGACACTCTCTGTAACTCTGTGACACTCTCTGAAACATTCTGACACTCTGTGAAACTCTCTGAATCTCTCTGAAACTCCCAGACACTCTCTGACTCTCTCTGAAACTTTGTGACACTCTCTGAGCATCTCTGAAACTCTCTGAAAATCTCTGAAACTCTCTAACACTCTCTGACTCTCTCTGAAAATCTCTGACAAACTCTGACACTGTCTGAAACTCTCAGACACTCTCTGATACTCTCTGACACTCTCTGACACTCTCTGAAACTCTCTGAACATCTCTGACACACTGTGAAACGCTCTGAAACTCTCTTACTCTCTCTGACTCTCTCTGAAACTCTCTGACATTCTCTGAAGATCTCTGAAACTCTCTGAAAATCTCTGACACTCTCTGACATTCTCTGAAGATCTCTGAAACTCTCTGAAAATCTCTGACACTCTCTGAAACTCTGTGACACTCTCTGAAACACTCTGAAAATCTCTGACACTCTCAGACACTCCCTGACACTCTCTGACACATTCTGAAACTCTCTGACACTATCTGACACTTTCTGAAACTCTCGGACACTCTCTGACACACTCTGCAACTCTGTGACACTCTCTGACACTCTCTGAATCTCTCTGAAACTCTGTGACACTCTCTGACACTCTCTGACACTCTCTGAATCTCTCTGAAACTCCCTGACACTCTCTGACCATCTCTGAAACTTTCTGACTCTCTCTGACACTCTCTGAACATCTCTGAAACTCTCTGAAAATCTGTGAAACTCTCTGACACTCTCTGACTCTCTCTGAAAATCTCTGAATCTCTCTGACACTGTCTGAAGCTCTCAGACACTCTCTGACACTCTCTGACACTCTCTGACACTCTCTGAAACTCTCTGAACATCTCTGACACACTGTGAAACTCTCTGACACTGTCTGACACTCTCTGACACTCTCTGACACTCTCTGAACATCTCTGAAACTCTCTGAAAATCTCTGACTCTCTCTGAAAATCTCTGACATACTCTGACACTGTCTGAAGCTCTCAGACACTCTCTGACAATCTCTGACACTCTCAGACACTCTCTGACACTCTCTGACACGTTCTGAAACTCTCTGACACTATCTGACACTTTCTGAAACTCTCGGACAATCTCTGACACTCTCTGAATCTCTCTGAAACTCTCTGACACTCTGTGACACTCTCTGAAACTTTCTGGCACTCTCTGACACTCTCTGAAGATCTCTGAAACTCTCTGAAAATCTCTGACACTCTCTGAAACACTGTGACACTCTCTGAAACAATCTGACACTCTCTGACACTTTATGAAACTCTCTGACACTATCTGACACTTTATGAAACTCTCGGACACTCTCTGACAATCTCAGAAACTCTCTGACACTCCCTGACACTCTCTGACTCTCGCTGAAACTCTCTGATACTCTCTGACACTCACTGACACTCTGTGACACTCTCTGAAACTCTCTGACACTCTCTGGCACTCTCTGAGACTCTCTGAAACTCTGTCAAACTCTCTGAAACACTCTGACACTCTCTGACACTCTCCGACAAACTCAGAATCTGTCAGAAACTCTCAGGCACTCTCTGACACTCTCAGAAAGTCTCTGAAACTCTCTGACACTCTCTGACACTCTGTGACACTCTCTGACCATTTCTGACACTTTCTGATACTCTCTGACAGTATCTGACACTTTCTGAATTTCTCGGACTCTGACACTCTCTGACTCTGACACTCTCTGATAGTCTCTGACACTCTCTGAATCTCTCTGAAACTCTCTGACACTCTGTGCCACTCTCTGAAACTTTCTGGCACTCTCTGACACTCTCTGAAACACTCTGACACTCTGTGAAACTCTCTGAATCTCTCTGAAACTCCCAGACACTCTCTGACTCTCTCTGAAACTTTGTGACACTCTCTGAACATCTCTGAAACTCTCTGAAAATCTCTGAAACTCTCTAACACTCTCTGACTCTCTCTGAAAATCTCTGACACACTCTGACACTGTCTGAAACTCTCAGACACTCTCTGATACTCTCTGACACTCTCTGACACTCTCTGAAACACTCTGAACATCTCTGACACACTGTGAAACTCTCTGAAACTCTCCTACCCTCTCTGACTCTCTCTGAAACTCTCTGACACTCTCAGACACTCTCTGACACTCTCTGAAACTCTGTGACACTCTCTGAAACACTCTTACACTCTCTGACAGTCTCAGACACTCTCTGACACTCTCTGACACTTTCTGAAATTCTCTGACACTATCTGACACTTTCTGAAACTCTCGGACACTCACTGACACTCTCTGATACTCTCTGACACACACTCACTCTGTGACACTCTCTGAATCTCTGACACTCTCTGACTCTCTCTGACACTCTCTGAAACTCTCTGACTCTCACTGACACTCTGTGTCACTCTCTGAAACTCTCTGACACTCTCTGACACTCTCTGAAACTCTTCGACACTCTCTGAAATTCTCTGACACTCTCTGACACTCCCTGACACTCTCTGAAACTCTCTGAAGCTCTCTGACACTCTCTGAAGATCTCTGAAACTCTCTGAAAATCTCTGACACTCTCTGAAACTCTGTCAAACTCTCTGAAACACTCTGACACTCTCTGACAATCTCTGACGCACTCAGAAACTGTCAGAAACTCTCAGGCACTCTCTCACACTCTCAGAAAGTCTCTGAAACTCTCTGACACTCTCTGACACTCTGTGACACTCTCTGACCATTTCTGACACTTTCTGACACTCTCTGACACTATCTGACACTTTCTGAATTTCTCGGACTCTCTCTGACACTCTCTGACTCTCTCTGACACTCTCTGATAGTCTCTGACACTCTCTGAATCTCTCTGAAACTCTCTGACACTCTGTGCCACTCTCTGAAACTTTCTGGCACTCTCTGACACTCTCTGAATATCTCTGAAACACTCTGAAAATCTCTGACACTCTCTGAAACTCTGTGACACTCTCTGAAACACTCTGACACTCTGTGAAACTCTCTGAATCTCTCTGAAACTCCCAGACACTCTCTGACTCTCTCTGAAACTTTGTGACACTCTCTGAACATCTCTGAAACTCTCTGAAAATCTCTGAATCTCTCTAACACTCTCTGACTCTCTCTGAAAATCTCTGACACACTCTGACACTGTCTGAAACTCTCAGACACTCTCTGATACTCTCTGACACTCTCTGACACTCTCTGAAACACTCTGAACATCTCTGACACACTGTGAAACTCTCTGAAACTCTCCTACCCTCTCTGACTCTCTCTGAAACTCTCTGACACTCTCAGACACACTCTGACACTCTCTGAAACTCCGTGACACTCTGTGAAACACTCTTACACTCTCTGACAGTCTCTGACACTCTCTGACACTTTCTGAAATTCTCTGACACTATCTGACACTTTCTGAAACTCTCGGACACTCTCTGACACTCTCTGATACTCTCTGACACACACTGACACTCTGTGACACTCTCTGAATCTCTGACACTCTCTGACTCTCTCTGACACTCTCTGAAACTCTCTGACTCTCACTGACACTCTGTGTCACTCTCTGAAACTCTCTGACACTCTCTGACACTCTCTGAAACTCTTCGACACTCTCTGAAATTCTCTGACACTCTCTGACACTCCCTGACACTCTCTGAAACTCTCTGAAGCTCTCTGACACTCTCTGAAGATCTCTGAAACTCTCTGAAAATCTCTGACACTCTCTGAAACTCTGTCAAACTCTCTGAAACACTCTGACACTCTCTGACAATCTCTGACGCACTCAGAAACTGTCAGAAACTCTCAGGCACTCTCTGACACTCTCAGAAAGTCTCTGAAACACACTGACACTCTCTGACACTCTGCGACACTCTCTGACCATTTCTGACACTTTCTGACACTCTCTGACAGTATCTGACACTTTCTGAATTTCTCGGACTCTGACACTCTCTGTCTCTGACACTCTCTGATAGTCTCTGACACTCTCTGAATCTCTCTGAAACTCTCTGACACTCTGTGCCACTCTCTGAAACTTTCTGGCACTCTCTGACACTCTCTGAATATCTCTGAAACACTCTGAAAATCTCTGACACTCTCTGAAACTCTGTGACACTCTCTGAAACACTCTGACACTCTGTGAAACTCTCTCAATCTCTCTGAAACTCCCAGACACTCTCTGACTCTCTCTGAAACTTTGTGACACTCTCTGAACATCTCTGAAACTCTCTGAAAATCTCTGAAACTCTCTAACACTCTCTGACTCTCTCTGAAAATCTCTGACACACTCTGACACTGTCTGAAACTCTCAGACACTCTCTGATACTCTCTGACACTCTCTGACACTCTCTGAAACACTCTGAACATCTCTGACACACTGTGAAACTCTCTGAAACTCTCCTACCCTCTCTGACTCTCTCTGAAACTCTCTGACACTCTCAGACACTCTCTGAAACTCTGTGACACTCTCTGAAACACTCTTACACTCTCTGACAGTCTCAGACACTCTCTGACACTTTCTGAAATTCTCTGACACTATCTGACACTTTCTGAAACTCTCGGACACTCTCTGACACTCTCTGATACTCTCTGACACACACTGACACTCTGTGACACTCTCTGAATCTCTGACACTCTCTGACACTCTCTGACACTCTCTGAAACTCTCTGACTCTCACTGACACTCTGTGTCACTCTCTGAAACTCTTCGACACTCTCTGAAATTCTCTGACACTCTCTGACACTCCCTGACACTCTCTGAAACTCTCTGAAGCTCTCTGACACTCTCTGAAGATCTCTGAAACTCTCTGACTCTCACTGACACTCTGTGTCACTCTCTGAAACTCTCTGACACTCTCTGACACTCTCTGAAACTCTTCGACACTCTCTGAAATTCTCTGACACTCTCTGACACTCCCTGACACTCTCTGAAACTCTCTGAAGCTCTCTGACACTCTCTGAAGATCTCTGAAACTCTCTGAAAATCTCTGACACTCTCTGAAACTCTGTCAAACTCTCTGAAACACTCTGACACTCTCTGACAATCTCTGACGCACTCAGAAACTGTCAGAAACTCTCAGGCACTCTCTGACACTCTCAGAAAGTCTCTGAAACTCTCTGACACTCTCTGACACTCTGCGACACTCTCTGACCATTTCTGACACTTTCTGACACTCTCTGACAGTATCTGACACTTTCTGAATTTCTCGGACTCTGACACTCTCTGTCTCTGACACTCTCTGATAGTCTCTGACACTCTCTGAATCTCTCTGACACTCTCTGACACTCTGTGCCACTCTCTGAAACTTTCTGGCACTCTCTGACACTCTCTGAATATCTCTGAAACACTCTGAAAATCTCTGACACTCTCTGAAACTCTGTGACACTCTCTGAAACACTCTGACACTGTGAAACTCTCTCAATCTCTCTGAAACTCCCAGACACTCTCTGACTCTCTCTGAAACTTTGTGACACTCTCTGAACATCTCTGAAACTCTCTGAAAATCTCTGAAACTCTCTAACACTCTCTGACTCTCTCTGAAAATCTCTGACACACTCTGACACTGTCTGAAACTCTCAGACACTCTCTGATACTCTCTGACACTCTCTGACACTCTCTGAAACACTCTGAACATCTCTGACACACTGTGAAACTCTCTGAAACTCTCCTACCCTCTCTGACTCTCTCTGAAACTCTCTGACACTCTCAGACACTCTCTGAAACTCTGTGACACTCTCTGAAACACTCTTACACTCTCTGACAGTCTCAGACACTCTCTGACACTTTCTGAAATTCTCTGACACTATCTGACACTTTCTGAAACTCTCGGACACTCTCTGACACTCTCTGATACTCTCTGACACACACTGACACTCTGTGACACTCTCTGAATCTCTGACACTCTCTGACACTCTCTGACACTCTCTGAAACTCTCTGACTCTCACTGACACTCTGTGTCACTCTCTGAAACTCTCTGACACTCTCTGACACTCTCTGAAACTCTTCGACACTCTCTGAAATTCTCTGACACTCTCTGACACTCCCTGACACTCTCTGAAACTCTCTGAAGCTCTCTGACACTCTCTGAAGATCTCTGAAACTCTCTGAAAATCTCTGACACTCTCTGAAACTCAGTCAAACTCTCCGAAACACTCTGACACTCTCTGACAATCTCTGACACACTCAGAAACTGTCAGAAACTCTCAGGCACTCTTTGACACTCTCAGAAAGTCTCTGAAACTCTCTGACACTCTCTGAAACTCTCTGACACTCTCTGACACTCTCTGACACACTCTGAAACTCTTTGACACTCTTTGACACTCTCAGACACTGTTTGTCTCTCTCTGAAACTCTCTGACAATCTCTGAAACTCTCTGAAACTGTCTGACACTCTCCGACAGTCTCTGACACTCTCTGAAGCTCTCTGAAACTCTCTGACACTCTGTGACATTTTCTGAAACTCTCTGACACTCTCTGAAACTTTCTGACACTCTCTGAAGCTCTCTGAAACATTCTGAAACTCTCTGACACTCTCAGAAACACTCAGAAACGCTCTGAAACTCTCTGACACTCTCTGACACTCTTTGACACTCTCTGAAATTCTCTGACAATCTCTGACACTCTCTGACAAACTCAGAAACTCTCTGAAGCTCTCCGACACACCATGACACTCTCAGACACTCTCTGAATCTGTCTGACACTCTGTGACACTCTCTGAAATTCGGTGACAATCTCTGAAACTCTCTGACAAACTCACAATCTCTCAGAAATTCTCTGACACTCTCTGACACTCTCAGACACTCTCTGTAACTCTCTGACACTCTCTGACACTATCTGACACTTTCTGAATCTCTCGGACTCTCTCTGACACTCTCTGACTCTCTCTGACACTCTCTGACACTCTGTGACACTCTCTGAAACTTTCTGGCACTCTCTGACACTCTCTGAAGATCTCTGAAACTCTCTGAAAATCTCTGACACTCTCTGAAACTCTGTGACACTCTCTGAAACACTCTGAAAATCTCTGACACTCTCAGACACTCTCTGACACTCTCTGACCATCTCTGAAACTCTCTGACACTATCTGACACATTCTGAAACTCTCGGACACTCTCTGACACACTCTGCAACTCTGTGACACTCTCTGACACTCTCTGACACTCTCTGAATCTCTCTGAAACTCTGTGACACTCTGTGACACTCCCTGACACTCTCTGAATCTCTCTGAAACTCCCTGACACTCTCTGTCCCTCTCTGAAACTTTCTGACTCTCTCTGACACTCTCTGAACATATCTGAAACTCTCTGAAAATCACTGAAACTCTCTGACACTCTCTGACTCTCTCTGAAAATCTCTGACACTCTCTGACACTGTCTGAAACTCTCAGACACTCTCTGACACTCTCTGACACTCTCAGTCACTCTCTGAAACTCTCTGAACATCTCTGACACACTGTGAAACTCTCTTACACTCTCTGACATTCTCTGAACATCTCTGAAACTCTCTGCAAATCTCTGAAACTCTCTGACACTCTCTGACTCTCTCTGAAAATCTCTGACACTCTCTGACACTGTCTGAAACTCTCAGACACTCTCTGACAATCTCTGACACTCTCAGACACTCTCTGACACTCTCTGACACTTTCTGAAACTCTCTGACACTATCTGAAACTTTCTGAATCTCTCGGACAATCTCTGACACTCTCTGACTCTCTCTGACACTCTCTGATACTCTCTGACACTCTCTGAATCTCTCTGAAACTCTCTGACACTCTGTGACACTCTCTGAACCTTTCTGGCACTCTCTGACACTCTCTGAAGATCTCTGAAACTCTCTGAAAATCTCTGACACTCTCTGAAACTCTGTGACACTCTCTGAAACAATCTGACACTCTCTGACAGTCTCAGACACTCTCTGACACTCTCTGACTCTTTCTGAAACTCTCTGACACTATCTGACAACTTTATGAAACTCTCGGACACTCTGACAATTTCTGAAACTCTCTGAAACTCTCTGACAACCTCTGACTCTCGCTGACACTCTCTGATACTCTCTGACACTCACTGACACTCTGTGACACTCTCTGAAACTCACTGACACTCTCTGACGCTCTCTGACACTCTCTGAAACTGTGTGACACTCTCTGAAACACTCTGACACTCTCTAACACTCTCTGAAACACTTTGACGCTCTTTGACACTCTCCGACACACTCAGAAGCTGTCAGAAACTCTCAGGCACTCTCTGACACTCTCAGAATGTCTCTGAAACTCTCTGACACTCTCTGAAACTCTCTGACACTCTCTGACACTCTCTGAAACACTTTGACACTCTCTGACACTCTCCGACACACTCAGAAGCTGTCAGAAACTCTCAGGCACTCTCTGACACTCTCAGAAAGCCTCTGAAACTCTCTGACACTCTCTGAAACTCTTTGACACTCTCAGACACTGTCTGACTCTCTCTGAAACTCTCTGACACTCTCTGAAACTCTCGGAAACTGTCTGACACTCTCTGACAGCCTCTGACACTCTCTGAAACTCTCTGACACTCTCTGAAACTTTCTGACACTCTCTGAAGCTCTCTGAAACTTTCTGAAACTCTCTGACAATCTCAGAAACACTCAGAAACTCTCTGAAACTCTCTGACACTCTCTGACACTCTCTGAAACTCTCTGACTCTCACTGACACTCTGTGACACTCTCTGAAACTCCCTGACACTCTCTGACTCTCTCTGAAACTTTCTGACAATCTCTGACACTCTCTGAACATCTCTGAAACTCTCTGAAAATCTCTGAAACTCTCTGACACTCTCTGACACTCTCTGACACTCTCTGAAACTCTCTGAACATCTCTGAGACACTGTGAAACTCTCTGAAACTCTCTGACAGTCTCTGACTCTCTCTGAAACTCTCTGACAATCTCTGACACTCTCAGACACTCTCTGACACTCTCTGACACTTTCTGAAACTCTCGGACACTCTCTGACACACTCTGACTCTCTCCGACACTCTCTGATACTCTCTGACACTCTCTGAATCTCTCTGAAACTCTCTGACACTCTGTGACACTCTCTGAAACTTTCTGGCACTCTCTGACACTCTCTGAAGATCTCTGAAACTCTCTGAAAATCTCTGACACTCTCTGAAACTCTGTGACACTCTCTGAAACACTCTGACACTCTCTGACAGTCTCAAACACGCTCTGACAGTCTCTGACACTTTCTGAAACTCTCTGACACTATCTGACACTTTCTGAAACTCTCGGACACTCTCTGACTCTCGCTGACACTCTCTGATACTCTCTGACTCTCACTGACACTCTGTGACACTCTCTGAAACTCTCTGACACTCTCTGACACTCTCTGAAACTCTCTGACTCTCACTGACACTCTGTGACACTATCTGAAACTCTCTGACACTCTGTGACACTCGCTGAAACTCTTCGACAATCTCTGACACTCTCTGATATTGTCTCAATCTCTCTGAAACTCTCTGACACTCTCTGAAGTTCTCTGACACTCTCTGACACTCCCTGACACTCTCTGAATCTCTCTGACACACTGTGACACTCTCTGAAACTTTCTGGCACTCTCTGACACTCTCTGAAGATCTCTGAAACTCTCTGAAAATCTCTGACACTCTCTGAAACTCTGTGACACTCTTTGAAACACTCTGACTCTCTCTGACACTCTGCGACACACTCAGAAACTGTCAGAAACTCTCAGGCACTCTCTGACACTCTCAGAAAGTCTCTGAAACTCTCTGACATTGGCTGACACTCTCTGACACTCTCTGAAACTCTTTGGCACTCTCTGACACTCTCCGACACACTCAGAAACTGTCAGAAACTCTCAGGCACTCTCTGACACTCTCAAAGAGTCTCTGAAACTCTCTGACTCTCTCTGAAACTCTCTGACACTCTCTGACACTCTCTGAAACTCTTTGACACTCTCTGAAACTCTCTGAAACTGTCTGACACTCTCTGACAGTCTCTGACACTCTCTGAAGCTCTCTGAAACTCTCTGACACTCTGTGACACTCTCTGAAACTCTCTGACACTCTCTGAAAAATTCTGACACTCTCTGAAGCTCTCTGAAACATTCGGAAACTCTCTGACACTCTCGGATACACTCAGAAACTCTCTGAAACTCTCTGACACTCTCTGGCAAACTCAGAAACTCTCAGAAACTCTCTGACACACTATGACACTCTCAGACACTCTCTGAAACTCTCTTAAACTCTCTGAAACTCTCTGAAACTCTCTGAAACTCTCTGACTCTCACTGACGCTCTTTTACACTCTTTGAAACTCTCTGACACTCTCTGACACTCTCTGACACTCTCTGAAAATCTTCGGCACTCTCTGAAGCTCTCAGATACTGTCTGACACTCTCTGAATCTCTCTGACACTCTCTGAAACTCTCTGACACTCCCTGACACTCTCTGAATCTCTCTGAAGTTCTGTGACACTCTGTGATACCATCTGAAAATTTCTGGCAATCTCTGACACTCTCTGAAGATCTCTGAAACTCTCTGAAAATCTCTGACACACTCGGAAACATTCAGTAACTCTCTGAAAGTCTCTGCCACTCTCTGACAAACTCAGAAACTCTCAGAAACTCTCTGACACACTATGACACTCTCAGACACTCTCTGAAACTCTCTTACACTCTCTGAAACGCTCTGAAACTCGCTGAATCTCACTGACGCTCTGTTACACTCTCTGAAACTCTCTGACACTCTCTGACTCTCTCTGAAACTCTCTGACTCTCTCTGACACTCTCAGACTCTCTCTGACACTCTCTGACACTTTCTGACACTCTCTGACACTATCTGACACTTTCTGAATTTCTCGGACTCTCTCTGACACTCTCTGACTCTCTCTGACACTCTCTGATAAACTCTGACACTCTCTGAATCTCTCTGAAACTCTCTGACACTCTGTGCCACTCTCTGACACTTTCTGGCACTCTCTGACACTATCTGAAGATCTCTGAAACTCTCTGAAACTCTCTGAATCTCTCTGAAACTCCCAGACGCTCTCTGACTCTCTCTGAAACTTTCTGACACTCTCTGACACTCTCTGAACATCTCTGAAACTCTCTGAAAATCTCTGAAACTCTCTGACACTCTCTGACTCTCTCTGAAAATCTCTGACACACTCTGACACTGTCTGAAACTCTCAGACACTCTCTGATACTCTCTGACACTCTCTGAAACTCTCTGAACATCTCTGACACACTGTGAAACTCTCTGAAACTCTCTTACACTATCTGACTCTCTCTGAAACTCTCTGACACTCTCTGACACTCTCAGACACTCTCTGACACTCTCTGACACTTTCTGAAACTCTCTGGCACTATCTGACACTTTCTGAATCTCTCGGACACTCTCTGACACTCTCTGACTCTCTCTGACACTCTCTGATACTCTCTGACACTCTCTGAATCTCTCTGAAACTCTCTGACACTCTGTGAAACTCTTTGAAACTTTCTGGCACTCTCTGACACTCTCTGAAGATCTCTGAAACTCTCTGAAAATCTCTGACACTCTCTGAAACTCTGTGAAACTCTCTGAAACACTCATGCACTGTCTGACAGTCTCAGACACTCTCTGGCACTCTCTGACACTTTCTGAAATTCTCTGACACAATCTGACACTTTCTGAAACTCTCGGACACTCTCTGACACTCTCTGACACTCTCTGAAACTCTCTGACACTCTCTGACACTCTCTGACTCTCGCTGACACTCTCTGATACTCTCTTACACTCACTGACACTCTGTGACACTCTCTGACACTCTCTGAAACTCTCTGACACTCTCTGACACTCTCTGAAACTCTCTGACGCTCACTGACACTCTGTGACACTCTCTGAAACTCTCTGACACTCTCTGACACTCTCTGAAACTCTTCGACACTCTCTGACACTCTCTGATACTGTCTGACACTCTCTGAAACTCTCTGACACTCTCTGAAATTCTCTGACACTCTCTGACACTCCCTGACACTCTCTGAATCTCTCTGAAGCTCTCTGACACTCTGTGACACTCTCTGAAACTTTCTGGCATTCTCTGACACTCTCTGAAGATCTCTGAAACTCTCTGAAAATCTCTGACACTCTCTGAAACTCTGTGACAGAGAGTGTCACAGAGTGTCAGAGAGTTTCAGAGAGTGTCAGAGAGTGTCACAGAGTGTCAGAGAGCTTCAGAGAGATTCAGAGAGTGTCAGGGAGTGTCAGGGAGTGTCAGAGAGTGTCAGAGAGTGTCAGAGAGTGTCAGAGAGTGTCAGAGAATTTCAGAGAGTGTCAGATGCTTCAGAGAGTGTCAGACAGTATCTGAGAATGTCAGAGAGTGCCGAAGAGTTTCAGAGAGCGTCAGTGAGAGTCAGAGAGTTTCAGAGAGTGTCAGAGAGTGTCAGAGAGTGTTAGAGAGTTTCAGAGAGTTTCACAGAGTGTCAGTGAATGTCAGGGAGTATCACAGAGTGTCAGCGAGAATCAGAGAGTGTCAGCGAGTGTCAGATAGTGTCAGAGAGTTTCAGCGACTTTCTGAGAGTGTCAGAGAGTGCCTGAGAGTGCCTGAGAGTTTCAGACAGTTTCTGAGTGTGTCGGAGAGTGTCAGAGAGTGTCAGAGTGTTTCTGAGAGCGTCACAGAGTTTCAGAGAGTGTCAGAGAATTTCAGAGAGTGTCAGAGAGTTTCAGAGAGTGTCAGACAGTATCTGAGAATGTCAGAGAGTGCCGAAGAGTTTCAGAGAGTGGCAGAGAGTGTCAGAGAGTGTCAGAGAGTTTCAGAGAGTGTCACAGAGCGTCAGTGAGAGTCAGAGAGTTTCAGGGAGTGTCAGAGAGTGTCAGAGAGTGTCAGAGAGTTTCAGAGAGTGTCACAGAGTGTCAGTGAGTGTCAGGGAGTATCAGAGAGTTTCAGCGAGCATCAGAGAGTGTCAGCGAGTGTCAGAGAGTGTCAGAGAGTTTCAGAGAGTGTCAGAGAGTGTCAGAGAGTGTCAGAGAGTTTCAGAGAGCTTCACAGAGTGTCAGTGAGTGTCAGAGAGAATCAGAGACTTTCAGTGAGAGTCAGAGAGTGTCAGCGAGTGTCAGAGAGTGTCAGAGAGTTTCAGAGAGTGTCAGAGTGTGTCAGAGAGTTTCAGAGAGTTTCAGAGATTGTCAGAGAGTTTCAGAGAGTTTCACAGACTTTCTGAGAGTGTCAGAGAGTGCCTCAGAGTTTCTGAGTATGTCGGAGAGTGTCAGAGAGTGTCAGAGAGTGCCAGAGAGTGTCACAGAGCTGCAGAGTGTTTCAGAGAGTGTCTGAAAGTTTCAGAAAGTGTCAGATAGTGTCAGCGAGTGTCAGAGAGTGTCAGAGAGTGGCACAGAGTGTCAGAGAGTGTCAGAGAGTGTCAGAGAGTTTCAGAGAGTTTCAGAGAGTGTCAGAGAGTTTCAGAGAGTGTCACAGAGCGACAGTGAGTGTCAGAGAGTTTCAGAGAGTGTCAGAGAGTGTCAGAGAGTGTTAGAGAGTTTCAGAGTGTCACAGAGTGTCAGTGAGTGTCAGGGAGTATCACAGAGCGTCAGCGTGAATCAGAGAGTGTCAGCGAGTGTCAGATAGTGTCAGAGAGTTTCAGAGACTTTCTGAGAGTGTCAGAGAGTGCCTGAGAGTTTCAGACAGTTTCTGAGCGTGTCGGAGAGTGTCAGAGAGTGTCAGAGTGTTTCTGAGAGCGTCACAGAGTTTCAGAGAGTGTCAGAGAATTTCAGAGTGTGTCAGAGAGTTTCAGAGAGTGTCAGACAGTATCTGAGAATGTCAGAGAGTGCCGAAGAGTTTCAGAGAGTGGCAGAGAGTGTCAGAGAGTGTCAGAGAGTTTCAGAGAGTGTCACAGAGCGTCAGTGAGAGTCAGAGAGTTTCAGGGAGTGTCAGAGAGTGTCAGAAAGTTTCAGAGAGTTTCAGAGAGTGTCACAGAGTGTCAGTGTGTGTCAGGGAGTATCAGAGAGTTTCAGCGAGCATCAGAGAGTGTCAGCGAGTGTCAGAGAGTGTCAGAGAGTTTCAGAGAGTGTCAGAGAGTGTCAGAGAGTGTCAGAGAGTTTCAGAGAGCTTCACAGAGTGTCAGTGAGTGTCATAGAGAATCAGAGACTTTCAGTGAGAGTCAGAGAGTGTCAGCGAGTGTCAGAGAGTGTCAGAGAGTTTCAGAGAGTGTCAGAGAGTGTCAGAGAGTGTCAGAGAGTTTCAGAGAGTTTCAGAGATTGTCAGAGAGTTTCAGAGAGTTTCACAGACTTTCTGAGAGTGTCAGAGAGTGCCTCAGAGTTTCTGAAAGTTTATGAGTATGTCGGAGAGTGTCAGAGAGTGTCAGACAGTTTCAGAGAATGTCACAGAGTGTCACAGAGTGTCACAGAGTGTCACAGAGTTTCAGAGAGATTCAGAGAGTGTCAGATAGTGTCAGAGAGTGTCAGAGAGTGTCACAGAGTGTCACAGAGCTGCAGAGTGTGTCAGAGAGTGTCTGAGAGTTTCAGAGAGCTTCAGAGAGTGTCAGGGAGTGTCAGAGAGTGTCAGAGACTTTCAGTGAGAGTCAGAGAGTGTCAGCGAGTGTCAACGAGTGTCAGAGAGTGTCAGGGAGTGTCAGAGAGTGTCAGAGAGTGTCAGAGAGTTTCAGAGAGTTTCTGATAGTTTCTGAGAGTGTCAGAGAATTTCAGAGAGTTTCAGAGAGCTTCAGTGTGTTTCAGAGAGTGTCAGAAAGTTTCAGAGAGTTACAGAGAGCTTCACAGAGTGTCAGTGAATATCAGAGAGTGTCAGAGACTTTCAGTGAGAGTCAGAGAGTGTCAGCGAGTGTCAGAGAGTGTCAGAGAGTTTCAGAGAGTGTCAGAGAGTGTCAGAGAATTTCAGAGAGTTTCAGAGAGTGTCAGAGAGTTTCAGAGAGTTTCACAGACTTTCTGAGAGTGTCAGAGAGTGCCTCAGAGTTTCTGAAAGATTCTGAGTATGTCGGAGAGTTTCAGAGAGTTTCAGAGAGTTTCTGATAGTTTCTGAGAGTGTCAGAGAGTTTCAGAGAGCTTCAATGTGTTTCAGAGAGTGTCTGAGAGTGTCAGAGAGTGTCAGAGAGTATCAGAAAGTGTCAGAGAGTGTCAGAGAGTGTCAGACAGTATCTAAGAATGTCAGAGAGTGCCGAAGAGTTTCAGAGAGTGGCAGAGAGTGTCAGAGAGTGTCAGAGAGTGTCAGAGAGTGTCAGAGAGTGTCACAGAGCGTCAGTGAGAGTCAGAGAGTTTCAGAGAGTTTCAGAGATTGTCAGAGAGTTTCAGAGAGTTTCACAGACTTTCTGAGAGTGTCAGAGCGTGCCTCAGAGTTTCTGAAAGTTTCTGAGTATGTCGGAGAGTGTCAGAGAGTGTCAGACAGTTTCAGAGAATGTCACAGAGTGTCACAGAGTGTCACAGAGTGTCACAGAGTTTCAGAGAGATTCAGAGAGTGTCAGAGAGTGTCAGAGAGTGTCAGAGAGTGTCACAGAGCTGCAGAGTGTGTCAGAGAGTGTCTGAGAGTTTCAGAGAGCTTCAGAGAGTGTCAGGGAGTGTCAGAGAGTGTCAGAGACTTTCAGTGAGAGTCAGAGAGTGTCAGCGAGTGTCAGAGAGTGTCAGGGAGTGTCAGAGAGTGTCAGAGAGTGTCAGAGAGTTTCAGAGAGTTTCTGATAGTTTCTGAGAGTGTCAGAGAATTTCAGAGAGTTTCAGAGAGCTTCAGTGTGTTTCAGAGAGTGTCAGAAAGTTTCAGAGAGTTTCAGAGAGCTTCACAGAGTGTCAGTGAGTGTCAGAGAGTGTCAGAGACTTTCAGTGAGAGTCAGAGAGTGTCAGCGAGTGTCAGCGAGTGTCAGAGTGTGTCAGAGAGTTTCAGAGAGTGTCAGAGAGTGTCAGAGAATTTCAGAGAGTTTCAGAGAGTGTCAGAGAGTTTCAGAGAGTTTCACAGACTTTCTGAGAGTGTCAGAGAGTGCCTCAGAGTTTCTGAAAGATTCTGAGTATGTCGGAGAGTTTCAGAGAGTTTCAGAGAGTTTCTGATAGTTTCTGAGAGTGTCAGAGAATTTCAGAGAGTTTCAGAGAGCTTCAGTGTGTTTCAGAGAGTGTCAGAAAGTTTCAGAGAGTTTCAGAGAGCTTCACAGAGTGTCAGTGAGTGTCAGAGAGTGTCAGAGACTTTCAGTGAGAGTCAGAGAGTGTCAGCGAGTGTCAGCGAGTGTCAGAGTGTGTCAGAGAGTTTCAGAGAGTGTCAGAGAGTGTCAGAGAATTTCAGAGAGTTTCAGAGAGTGTCAGAGAGTTTCAGAGAGTTTCACAGACTTTCTGAGAGTGTCAGAGAGTGCCTCAGAGTTTCTGAAAGATTCTGAGTATGTCGGAGAGTTTCAGAGAGTTTCAGAGAGTTTCTGATAGTTTCTGAGAGTGTCAGATAGTTTCAGAGAGCTTCAATGTGTTTCAGAGAGTGTCTGAGAGTGTCAGAGAGTGTCAGAGAGTATCAGAAAGTGTCAGAGAGTGTCAGAGAGTGTCAGACAGTATCTGAGAATGTCAGAGAGTGCCGAAGAGTTTCAGAGAGTGGCAGAGAGTGTCAGAGAGTGTCAGAGAGTTTCAGAGAGTGTCACAGAGCGTCAGTGAGAGTCAGAGAGTTTCAGGGAGTGTCAGAGAGTGTCAGAAAGTGTCAGAGAGTTTCAGAGAGTGTCACAGAGTGTCAGTGAGTGTCAGGGAGTATCAGAGAGTTTCAGCGAGCATCAGAGAGTGTCAGCGAGTGTCAGAGAGTGTCAGAGAGTTTCAGAGAGTGTCAGAGAGTGTCAGAGAGTTTCAGAGAGTTTCACAGACTTTCTGAGAGTGTCAGAGCGTGCCTCAGAGTTTCTGAAAGTTTCTGAGTATGTCGGAGAGTGTCAGAGAGTGTCAGACAGTTTCAGAGAATGTCACAGAGTGTCACAGAGTGTCGCAGAGTGTCACAGAGTTTCAGAGAGATTCAGAGACTGTCAGAGAGTGTCAGAGAGTGTCAGAGAGTGTCAGAGAGTGTCACAGAGCTGCAGAGTGTGTCAGAGAGTGTCTGAGAGTTTCAGAGAGCTTCAGAGAGTGTCAGGGAGTGTCAGAGAGTTTCAGAGACTTTCAGTGAGAGTCAGAGAGTGTCAGCGAGTGTCAGAGAGTGTCAGGGAGTGTCAGAGAGTGTCAGAGAGTGTCAGAGAGTTTCAGAGAGTTTCTGATAGTTTCTGAGAGTGTCAGAGAATTTCAGAGAGTTTCAGAGAGCTTCAGTGTGTTTCAGAGAGTGTTAGAAAGTTTCAGAGAGTTTCAGAGAGCTTCACAGAGTGTCAGTGAGTGTCAGAGTGTGTCAGAGACTTTCAGTGAGAGTCAGAGAGTGTCAGCGAGTGTCAGAGAGTGTCAGAGAGTTTCAGAGAGTGTCAGAGAGTGTCAGAGAATTTCAGAGAGTTTCAGAGAGTGTCAGAGAGTTTCAGAGAGTTTCACAGACTTTCTGAGAGTGTCAGAGAGTGCCTCAGAGTTTCTGAAAGATTCTGAGTATGTCGGAGAGTTTCAGAGAGTTTCTGATAGTTTCTGAGAGTGTCAGAGAGTTTCAGAGAGTTTCAGAGAGCTTCAATGTGTTTCAGAGTGTCTGAGAGTGTCAGAGAGTGTCAGAGAGTATGAGAAAGTGTCAGAGAGTGTCAGAGAGTGTCAGAGAGTGTCAGAGAGTGTCTGAGAGTGTCAGAGAGTGTCAGAGAGTGTCAGAGAGTTTCAGAGAGTTTCAGAGAGTGCCAGAGAGTTTCAGAGAGTTTCAGAGAGTTTCAGATAGTGTCCGAGAGTGTCAGCGAATGTCTGAGAGATTCAGAGAGTGTCAGAGACTGTCAGTGAGTTTCAGAGAGTGTCAGAGAGTTTCAGAGTGTATCTGAGAGTGGCAGAGAGTTTCTGAGAGTTTGTGAGTTTGTCAGAGATTGTCTGAGAATGTCAGAGACTGTCAGAGAATTTCAGAGAGTGTCACAGAGTGTCAGAGAGTGTCAGAGTGCTTCAGAGAGTTTCTGAGTGTTTCTGAGAGTGTCAGATAGTTTCAGAGAGTTTTAGAGAGCTTCAGAGAGTTTCAGAAAGTGTCAGAAAGTTTCAGAGAGTGTCAGAGAGTTTCAGAAAGTTTCAGAGAGTGTCTGAGCGTGTCAGAGTGTGTCAGCGAGTTTGTGAGAGTTTCTGAGTTTGTCAGAGTGTGTCAGAGATTGTCAGAGAATTTCAGAGAGTGTCACAGAGTGTCAGAGAGTGTCTGAGAGTTTCAGAAAGTGTCAGATAGTGTCAGCGAGTGTCAGAGAGTGTCAGAGAGAGGCACAGAGTGTCAGAGAGTGTCAGAGAGTGTCAGAGAGTGTCAGAGAGTGTCAGAGAGTTTCAGAGAGTTTCTGATAGTTTCTGAGAGTGTCAGAGAGTTTCAGATTGTTTCAGAGAGCTTCAGTGTGTTTCAGAGAGTGTCAGAAAGTTTCAGAGTGTGCCAGAGAGTGTCTGAGAGTGTCAGAGAGTGTCAGAGAGTTTCAGAGATGTTCAGAGAGTGTCAGAGAGTGTCAGAAAGTTTCAGAGAGTGTAAGAGAGTGTCATGGGAGTTTCAGAGAGATTCAGAGAGTGTCACAGAGTGTCAGAGAGTGTCACAGAGTGTCACAGAGTGTCAGAGAGTGTCAGAGAGTGTCTGAGAGTTTCAGAGATTGTCAGAGTGTTTCAGAGAGTGTCACAGAGTTTCAGTGAGTGTCAGAGAGTGTCAGAGAGTTTCAGAGTGAGTCAGAGAGTGTCAGAGTGTGTCAGAGAGTGTCAGAGTGTGTCAGAGAGTTTCAGAGAGTGTCAGAGAGTTTCAGAGAGTGTCTGAGAGTGTCTGAGAGTGTCAGAGAGTTTCAGAGAGTGTCAGAGAGTTTCAGAGAGTGTCAGAGAGTGTCAGAGAGTGTCAGAGAGTATCAGAAATTGTCTGAGAGTATGAGAGAGTGTCAGAGAGTGTCAGTGAGTTTCAGAGAGCTTTTGAAAGTTTCTGAGAGTGTCACAGAGTTTCAGAGAGTTTCTGATAGTTTCTGAGAGTGTCAGAGAGTTTCAGAGAGCTTCAGTGTGTTTCAGAGAGTGTCAGAAAGTTTCAGAGAGTTTCAGAGAGCTTCACAGAGTGTCAGTGAGTGTCAGAGAGTATTAGAGACTTTCAGTGAGAGTCAGAGAGTGTCAGCGATTGTCAGAGAGTGTCAGAGAGTTTCAGAGAGTTTCAGAGAGTGTCAGAGAGTTTCAGAGAGTTTCACAGACTTTCTGAGAGTGTCAGAGAGTGCCTCAGAGTTTCTGAAAGATTCTGAGTATGTCGGAGAGTGTCAGAGAGTGTCAGACAGTTTCAGAGAATGTCACAGAGCTGCAGAGTGTGTCAGAGAGTGTCTGAGAGTTTTAGAAAGTGTCAGATAGTGTCAGCGAGTGTCAGAGAGTGTCAGAGAGTGGCACAGAGTGTCAGAGAGTGTCAGAGAGTGTCAGAGAGTTTCAGAGAGTTTCTGATAGTTTCTGAGAGTGTCAGATAGTTTCAGAGAGTTTTAGAGAGCTTCAGAGTGTTTCAGAAAGTGTCAGAAAGTTTCAGAGAGTGTCAGAGAGTTTCAGAGAGATTCAGAGAGAGTCAGAGAGTGTCAGAGAGTTTCACAGAGTTGCAGAGCGTGTCGGACAGTGTCCGAGAGTTTCAGAAAGTGTCAGATAGTGTCAGACAGTTTCAGAGTGAGTCAGAGAGTGTCAGAGTGTGTCAGAGAGTGTCAGAGTGTGTCAGAGCGTTTCAGAGAGTGTCACAGAGTTTCAGAGAGTGTCTGAGAGTGTCTGAGAGTGTCAGAGAGATTCAGAGAGTGTCAGAGAGTTTCAGAGAGTGTCAGAGAGTGTCAGAGAGTTTCAGAGAGTGTCAGACAGTTTCAGAAATTGTCTGAGAGTATGAGAGAGTATCAGAGAGTGTCAGTGAGTTTCAGAGAGCTTCTGAAAGTTTCTGAGAGTGTCACAGAGTTTCAGAGAGTTTCAGTGAGTTTCAGAGAGTTTCAGAGAGTGTCAGAAAGTTTCAGAGAGTGTCAGAGAGTGTCAGAGAGTTTCAGAGAGTTTCAGAGAGTTTCAGAGAGTGTCAGAGAGTGTCAGAGAGTTTCAGAGAGCTTCAGAGAGTGTCAGGGAGTGTCAGAGTGTGTCAGAGAGTTTCGGAGATTTTCAGAGAGATTCAGACAGTGTCCGAGAGTGTCAGAGAGTGTCAAAGAGTTTCAGAGAGTGTCAGAGAGTTTCAGAGACTTTCTGAGAGTGTCCGAGAGTGCCTGAGAGTTTCTCACAGTTTCTGAGTGTGTCGTAGAGTGTCAGAGAGTGTCAGAGTGTTTCAGAGAGTGCCACAGAGTGTCAGAGAGCTTCAGAGAGATTCAGAGAGTGTCAGACAGTATCAGTGAATGTCAGAGAGTGTCGAAGTGTTTCAGAGAGTGTCAGAGAGTTTCCGAGAGTGTCACAGAGTGTCAGTGAGAGTCAGAGAGTTTCAGAGAGTGTCAGAGAGTTTCAGAGAGTGTCACAGAGTGTCAGTGAGTGTTAGAGAGTATCAGAGAGTGTCAGCGAGAGTCAGAGAGTGTCAGAGAGAGCCAGAGAGTTTCAGAGAGTGTCAGAGAGTATCCGATAGTTTCAGAAAGTGTCAGATAGTGTCAGAGAGTTTCAGAACGTGTCAGAGAGTGTCAGAGAGTGTCTGAGACTGTCAGAGAGTGTCAGAGTGTTTCAGAGAGTGTCACAGAGTGTCAGAGAGTTCCAGAGAGATTCAGAGAGTGTCAGAGAGTATCAGAGAGTGTCGGAGAGTGACAGAGAGTGTCCGAGAGATTCAGAAAGTGTCAGAGAGTATGAGAGAGTATCTGAGAGTGTCAGAGAGTGTCAGAGAGTTTCAGAGATGTTCAGAAAGTGCCAGAGAGTGTCAGAAAGTTTCAGAGAGTGTCAGAGAGTGTCAGGGAGTTTCAGAGAGATTCAGAAAGTGTCACAGAGTGGCAGAGAGTGTCACAGAGTGTCACAGAGTTTCAGAGAGTTTCAGAGAGATTCAGAGAGTTTCAGAGAGTGTCAGAGAGTTTCACAGAGTTGCAGAGTGTGTCAGACAGTGTCCGAGAGTTTCAGAAAGTGTCAGATAGTGTCAGAGAGCTTCGGAAAGTGTCAGAGAGTGTCAGAGAGTGTCTGAGAGTTTCAGAGATTGTCAGAGTGTTTCAGAGAGTGTCACAGAGTTTCAGTGAGTGTCAGAGAGTGTCAGAGAGTTTCAGAGAGAGTCAGAGAGTGTCACAGAGTGTCAGAGAGTGCCAGAGAGTGCCAGAGAGTGTCAGAGAGTTTCAGAGAGTGTCAGAGAGTTTCAGAGAGTGTCTGAGAGTGTCTGAGAGTGTCAGAGAGTGACAGAGAGTGTCCGAGAGATTCAGAAAGTGTCAGAGAGTATGAGAGAGTATCTGAGAGTGTCAGAGAGTGTCAGAGAGTTTCAGAGATGTTCAGAAAGTGCCAGAGAGTGTCAGAAAGTTTCAGAGAGTGTCAGAGAGTGTCAGGGAGTTTCAGAGAGATTCAGAAAGTGTCACAGAGTGGCAGAGAGTGTCACAGAGTGTCACAGAGTGTCAGAGAGTTTCAGAGAGATTCAGAGAGTTTCAGAGAGTGTCAGAGAGTTTCACAGAGTTGCAGAGTGCGTCAGACAGTGTCCGAGAGTTTCAGAAAGTGTCAGATAGTGTCAGAGAGCTTCGGAAAGTGTCAGAGAGTGTCAGAGAGTGTCTGAGAGTTTCAGAGATTGTCAGAGTGTTTCAGAGAGTGTCACAGAGTTTCAGTGAGTGTCAGAGAGTGTCAGAGAGTTTCAGAGAGAGTCAGAGAGTGTCACAGAGTGTCAGAGAGTGCCAGAGAGTGTCAGAGAGTTTCAGAGAGTGTCAGAGAGTTTCAGAGAGTGTCTGAGAGTGTCTGAGAGTGTCAGAGAGTTTCAGAGAGTTTCAGAGAGTTTCAGAGAGTTTCAGAGAGTGTCAGAGAGTTTCAGAGAGTGTCAGAGAGTTTCAGAAAGTGTCTGAGAGTATGAGACAGTGTCAGAGAGTGTCAGTGAGTTTCAGAGAGCTTCTGAAAGTTTCTGAGAGTGTCAGAGAGTTTCAGAGAGTTTCAGAGAGATTCAGAGAGTTTCAGAGAGTGTCAGAGAGTTTCACAGAGTTGCAGAGTGTGTCAGACAGTGTCCGAGAGTTTCAGAAAGTGTCAGATAGTGTCAGAGAGCTTCGGAAAGTGTCAGAGAGTGTCAGAGAGTGTCTGAGAGTTTCAGAGATTGTCAGAGTGTTTCAGAGAGTGTCACAGAGTTTCAGTGAGTGTCAGAGAGTGTCAGAGAGTTTCAGAGAGAGTCAGAGAGTGTCACAGAGTGTCAGAGAGTGCCAGAGAGTGCCAGAGAGTGTCAGAGAGTTTCAGAGAGTGTCAGAGAGTTTCAGAGAGTGTCTGAGAGTGTCTGAGAGTGTCAGAGAGTGACAGAGAGTGTCCGAGAGATTCAGAAAGTGTCAGAGAGTATGAGAGAGTATCTGAGAGTGTCAGAGAGTGTCAGAGAGTTTCAGAGATGTTCAGAAAGTGCCAGAGAGTGTCAGAAAGTTTCAGAGAGTGTCAGAGAGTGTCAGGGAGTTTCAGAGAGATTCAGAAAGTGTCACAGAGTGGCAGAGAGTGTCACAGAGTGTCACAGAGTGTCAGAGAGTTTCAGAGAGATTCAGAGAGTTTCAGAGAGTGTCAGAGAGTTTCACAGAGTTGCAGAGTGCGTCAGACAGTGTCCGAGAGTTTCAAAAAGTGTCAGATAGTGTCAGAGAGCTTCGGAAAGTGTCAGAGAGTGTCAGAGAGTGTCTGAGAGTTTCAGAGATTGTCAGAGTGTTTCAGAGAGTGTCACAGAGTTTCAGTGAGTGTCAGAGAGTGTCAGAGAGTTTCAGAGAGAGTCAGAGAGTGTCACAGAGTGTCAGAGAGTGCCAGAGAGTGTCAGAGAGTTTCAGAGAGTGTCAGAGAGTTTCAGAGAGTGTCTGAGAGTGTCTGAGAGTGTCAGAGAGTTTCAGAGAGTTTCAGAGAGTTTCAGAGAGTTTCAGAGAGTGTCAGAGAGTTTCAGAGAGTGTCAGAGAGTTTCAGAAAGTGTCTGAGAGTATGAGACAGTGTCAGAGAGTGTCAGTGAGTTTCAGAGAGCTTCTGAAAGTTTCTGAGAGTGTCAGAGAGTTTCAGAGAGCTTCAGAGAGTGTCAGGGAGTGTCAGAGAGTGTCAGAGAGTTTCGGAGATTTTCAGAGAGTGTCAGACAGTGTCCGAGAGTGTCAGAGAGTGTCAGCGAGTGTCAGAGAGTTTCAGAGAGTGTCAGAGGGTGTCAGAGAGTGTCAGAGAGGTTCAGATAGCGTCAGAGAGTTTCAGAGACTTTCTGAGAGTGTCAGAGAGTGCCTGAGAGTTTCTGACAGTTTCTGAGAGTGTCGGACAGTGTCAGAGAGTGTCAGAGATTTTCAGAGAGTTTCAGAGATCTTCGGAGACAGCAAGAAAATTTCAGAGAGTGTCACAGAGTGTCAGTGAGCTTCAGAGAGATTCAGAGAGTGTCAGACAGTATCAGAGGATGTCAGAGAGTGTCAAATAGTTTCAGAAAGTGTCAGAGAGTGTCAGAGAGTTTCCGAGAGTGTCACAGAGTGTCAGTGAGAGTCAGAGTGTTTCAGAGAGTGTCAGAGAGTGTCAGAGAGTTGCAGAGAGTTTCACAGAGTTTCAGTGAGTGTCAGAGAGTATCAGAGAGTTTCAGCGAGTGTCAGAGAGTTTCAGAGAGTGTCAGAGAGTGTCTGAGAGTTTCAGAACGTGTCAGATAGTGTCAGAATGTTTCAGAACGTGTCAGAGAGTGTCAGAGAGTGTCTGAGACTGTCAGAGAGTCTCAGAGTGTTTCAGAGAGTGTCACAGAGTTTCAGAGAGTGTCAGAGATTTTCAGAGCGTTTCAGAGAGTGTCAGAGAGTTTCCGAGAGTGTCACAGAGTGTCAGTGAGAGTCAGAGAGTTTCAGAGAGTGTCAGAGAGTTTCAGAGAATGTCACAGAGTGTCAGTGAGTGTCAGAGAGTATCAGAGAGTGTCAGCGAGAGTCAGAGAGTGTCAGAGATTGTCAGAGAGTTTCAGAGAGTGTCAGAGAGTATCCGAGAGTTTCAGAAAGTGTCAGATAGTGTCAGAGAGTTTCAGAACGTGTCAGAGAGTGTCAGAGAGTGTCTGAGACTCTCAGAGTGTGTCAGAATGTTTCAGAGAGTGTCACAGAGTTTCGGAGAGTGTCAGAGATTTTCAGAGAGTTTCAGAGATCTTCAGAGAGTGTCAGAGATTGCCAGAATGTTTCAGAGAGTGTCACAGAGTGTCAGAGAGTTTCAGAGAGATTCAGAGAGTGTCAGAGAGTATGAAAGAGTATCTGAGAGTGTCAGAGAGTGTCAGAGAGTTTCAGAGATGTTCAGAAAGTGCCAGAGAGTGTCAGAAAGTTTCAGAGAGTGTCAGAGAGTGTCAGGGAGTTTCAGAGAGATTCAGAAAGTGTCAGAGAGTGTCAGAGTGTGTCACAGAGTGTCACAGAGTTTCAGAGAGATTCAGAGAGTGTCAGAGAGTGTCAGAGAGTTTCACAGAGTTGCAGAGTGTGTCAGACAGTTTCCGGGAGTTTCAGAAAGTGTCAGATAGTGTCAGAGAGTTTCGGAAAGTGTCAGAGAGTGTCAGTGAGTTTCAGAGAGCTTCTGAAAGTTTCTGAGAGTGTCAGAGAGTTTCAGAGAGCTTCAGAGAGTGTCAGGGAGTGTCAGAGAGTGTCAGAGAGTTTCGGAGATTTTCAGAGAGAGTCAGACAGTGTCCGAGAGTGTCAGAGAGTGTCAGCGAGTGTCAGAGAGTTTCAGAGAGTGTCAGAGAGTGTCAGAGAGTGTCAGAGAGGTTCAGATAGCGTCAGAGAGTTTCAGAGACTTTCTGAGAGTGTCAGAGAGTGCCTGAGAGTTTCTGACAGTTTCTGAGAGTGTCGGACAGTGTCAGAGAGTGTCAGAGATTTTCAGAGAGTTTCAGAGATCTTCGGAGACAGCAAGAAAATTTCAGAGAGTGTCACAGAGTGTCAGTGAGCTTCAGAGAGATTCAGAGAGTGTCAGACAGTATCAGAGGATGTCAGAGAGTGTCAAAGAGTTTCAGAAAGTGTCAGAGAGTGTCAGAGAGTTTCCGAGAGTGTCACAGAGTGTCAGTGAGAGTCAGAGTGTTTCAGAGAGTGTCAGAGAGTGTCAGAGAGTTGCAGAGAGTTTCACAGAGTTTCAGTGAGTGTCAGAGAGTATCAGAGAGTTTCAGCGAGTGTCAGAGAGTTTCAGAGAGTGTCAGAGAGTGTCTGAGAGTTTCAGAACGTGTCAGATAGTGTCAGAATGTTTCAGAACGTGTCAGAGAGTGTCATAGAGTGTCTGAGACTGTCAGAGAGTCACAGAGTGTTTCAGAGAGTGTCACAGAGTTTCAGAGAGTGTCAGAGATTTTCAGAGAGTTTCAGAGAGTGTCAGAGAGTTTCCGAGAGTGTCACAGAGTGTCAGTGAGAGTCAGAGAGTTTCAGAGAGTGTCAGAGAGTTTCAGAGAGTGTCACAGAGTGTCAGTGAGTGTCAGAGAGTATCAGAGAGTGTCAGCGAGAGTCAGAGAGTGTCAGAGATTGTCAGAGAGTTTCAGAGAGTGTCAGAGAGTATCCGAGAGTTTCAGAAAGTGTCAGATAGTGTCAGAGAGTTTCAGAACGTGTCAGAGAGTGTCAGAGAGTGTCTGAGACTCTCAGAGTGTGTCAGAATGTTTCAGAGAGTGTCACAGAGTTTCAGAGAGTGTCAGAGATTTTCAGAGAGTTTCAGAGATCTTCAGAGAGTGTCAGAGATTGCCAGAAAGTTTCAGAGAGTGTCACAGAGTGTCAGAGAGTTTCAGAGAGATTCAGAGAGTGTCAGAGAGTATCAGAGAGTGTCGGAGAGTGACAGAGAGTGTCCGAGAGATTCAGACAGTGTCAGAGAGTATGAGAGAGTATCTGAGAGTGTCAGAGAGTGTCAGAGAGTTTCAGAGATGTTCAGAAAGTGCCAGAGAGTGTCAGAAAGTTTCAGAGAGTGTCAGAGAGTGTCAGGGAGTTTCAGAGAGATTCAGAAAGTGTCAGAGAGTGTCAGAGTGTGTCACAGAGTGTCACAGAGTTTCAGAGAGATTCAGAGAGTGTCAGAGAGTGTCAGAGAGTTTCACAGAGTTGCAGAGTGTGTCAGACAGTTTCCGAGAGTTTCAGAAAGTGTCAGATAGTGTCAGAGAGTTTCGGAAAGTGTCAGAGAGTATCAGAGAGTGTCTGAGAGTTTCAGAGATTGTCAGAGTGTTTCAGAGAGTGCACAGAGTTTCAGTGAGTGTCAGAGAGTGTCAGAGAGCTTCAGAGAGGGTCAGGGAGTGTCAGAGAGTGTCAGAGGGTTTCGGAGATTTTCAGAGAGTGTCAGACAGTGTCCGAGAGTGTCAGAGAGTGTCAGAGAGTGTCGGAGAGTGTCAGAGAGTTTCAGAGAGTGTCAGAGAGTGTCAGAGAGTGTCAGAGAGGTTCAGATAGCGTCAGAGAGTTTCAGAGACTTTCTGAGAGTGTCAGAGAGTGCCTGAGAGTTTCTGACATTTTCTGAGAGTGTCGGAGAGTCTCAGAGAGTGTCAGAGATTTTCGGAGAGTTTCAGAGATCTTCGGAGACAGCAAGAAAATTTCAGAGAGTGTCACAGAGTGTCAGTGAGCTTCAGAGAGATTCATAGAGTGTCAGACAGTATCAGAGAATGTCAGAGAGTGTCAAAGAGTTTCAGAGAGTGTCAGAGAGTGTCAGAGAGTTTCCGAGAGTGTCACAGAGTTTCAGTGAGAGTCAGAGTGTTTCAGAGAGTGTCAGACAGTTTCAGAGAGTTTCAGAGAGTTTCACAGAGTGTCAGTGAGTGTCAGAGAGTATCAGAGAGTTTCAGCGAGAGTCAGAGAGTTTCAGAGAGTGTCAGAGAGTTTCAGAGAGTGTCAGAGAGTTTCTGAGAGTTTCAGAACGTGTCAGATATTGTCAGAATGTTTCAGAACGTGTCAGAGAGTGTCAGAGAGTGTCTGAGACTGTCAGAGAGTGTCAGAGTGTTTCAGAGAGTGTCACAGAGTTTCAGAGAGTGTCAGAGATTTTCAGAGAGTTTCAGAGAGTGTCAGAGAGTTTCCGAGAGTGTCACAGAGTGTCAGTGAGAGTCAGAGAGTTTCAGAGAGTGTCAGAGAGTTTCAGAGAGTGTCACAGAGTGTCAGTGAGTGTCAGAGAGTATCAGAGAGTGTCAGCGAGAGTCAGAGAGTGTCAGAGAGTGTCAGAGAGTTTCAGAGAGTGTCAGAGAGTGTCAAAGAGTTTCAGAGATTGTCAGAGAGTGTCAGAGAGTTTCCGAGAGTGTCACAGAGTTTCAGTGAGAGTCAGAGTGTTTCAGAGAGTGTCAGAGAGTTTCAGAGAGTTTCACAGAGTGTCAGTGAGTGTCAGAGAGTATCAGAGAGTTTCAGCGAGAGTCAGAGAGTTTCAGAGAGTGTCAGAGAGTTTCAGAGAGTGTCACAGAGTGTCAGTGAGTGTCAGAGAGTATCAGAGAGTGTCAGCGAGAGTCAGAGAGTGTCAGAGAGTGTCAGAGAGTGTCAGAGAGTTTCAGAGAGTGTCAGAGAGTATCCGAGATTTTCAGAAAGTGTCAGATAGTGTCAGAGAGTTTCAGAACGTGTCAGAGAGTGTCACAGAGTTTCAGAGAGTGTCAGAGATTTTCAGAGAGTTTCAGAGAGTTTCAGAGATCTTCAGAGAGTGTCAGAGATTGCCAGAAAGTTTCAGAGAGTGTCACAGAGTGTCAGAGAGTTTCAGAGAGATTCAGAGAGTGTCAGAGAGTATCAGAGAGTGTCAGAGAGTGGCAGAGAGTGTCCGAGAGATTCAGAAAGTGTCAGAGAGTATGAGAGAGTATCTGAGAGTGTCAGAGAGTGTCAGAGAGTTTCAGAGATGTTCAGAAAGTGCCACAGAGTGTCAGAAAGTTTCAGAGAGTGTCAGAGAGTGTCAGGGAGTTTCAGTGAGATTCAGAAAGTGTCACAGAGTGTCAGAGAGTGTCACAGAGTGTCACAGAGTGTCACAGAGTGTCAGAGAGTTTCAGAGAGATTCAGAGAGTGTCAGAGAGTGTCATAGAGTTTCACAGAGTTGCAGAGTGTGTCAGACAGTGTCCGAGAGTTTCAGAAAGTGTCAGATAGTGTCAGAGAGTTTCGGAAAGTGTCAGAGAGTGTCAGAGAGTGTCTGAGAGTTTCAGAGATTGTCAGAGTGTTTCAGAGAGTGTCACAGAGTTTCAGTGAGTGTCAGAGTGTGTCAGAGAGTTTCAGAGAGAGTCAGAGAGTGTCAGAGAGTGTCAGAGAGTGACAGAGAGTGTCAGAGAGTTTCAGAGAGTTTCAGAGAGTTTCAGAGAGTGTCAGAGAGTTTCAGAGAGTGTCAGTGAGTTTCAGAGAGCTTCTGAAAGTTTCCGAGAGTGTCAGAGAGTTTCAGAGAGTTTCAGGGAGTTTTAGAGAGTTTCGGAGAGTGTCAGAAAGTTTCAGAGAGTGTCAGAGAGTGTCAGAGAGATTCAGAGAGCTTCAGAGAGTGTCAGGGAGTGTCAGAGAGTTTCGGAGATTTTCAGAGAGAGTCAGGCAGTGTCCGAGAGTGTCAGAGAGTATCAGAGAGTGTCAGAGAGTTTCAGAGAGTGTCAGAGAGTGTCAGAGAGGTTCAGATAGTGTCAGAGTGTTTCAGAGAATTTCTGAGAGTGACAGAGAGTGCCTGAGAGTTTCTGACAGTTTCTGAGAGTGTCGGAGAGTGTCAGAAAGTGTCAGAGATTTTCAGAGAGTTTCAGAGATCTTCGGAGACAGCAAGAAAATTTCAGAGAGTGTCACAGAGTGTCAGAGAGCTTCAGAGAGATTCAGAGAGTGTCAGACAGTATCAGAGAATGTCAGAGCGTGTCAAAGAGTTTCAGAGAGTGTCAGAGAGTTTCCGAGAGTGTCACAGAGTGTCAGTGAGAGTCAGAATGTTTCAGAGAGTGTCAGAGAGTGTCAGAGAGTTTCAGAGAGTTTCACAGAGTGTCAGTGAGAGTCAGAGAGTATCAGAGAGTTTCAGCGAGAGTCAGAGAGTTTCAGAGAGTGTCAGAGAGTTTCAGAGAGGGTCACAGAGTGTCTGAGAGTTTCAGAACGTGTCAGATAGTGTCAGAATGTTTCAGAACGTGTCAGAGAGTGTCAGAGAGTGTCTGAGACTGTCAGAGAGTGTCAGAGTGTTTCAGAGAGTGTCACAGAGTTTCAGAGAGTGTCAGAGATTTTCAGAGAGTTTCAGAGATCTTCAGAGAGTGTCAGAGATTGCCCGAAAGTTTCAGAGAGTGTCACAGAGTTTCAGAGTGTTTCAGAGAGATTCAGAGAGTGTCAGAGAGTATCAGAGAGTGTCAGAGAGAGTCAGAGATTGTCAGAGAGTGTCCGAGAGATTCAGAAAGTGTCAGAGTGTATGAGAGAGTGTCTGAGAGTGTCAGAGAGTGTCAGAGAGTTTCAGAGATGTTCAGAGAGTGTCAGATAGTGTCAGTAAGTTTCAGAGAGCGTCAGAGAGTGTCAGGGTGTTTCAGAGAGATTCGGAGAGTGTCACAGAGTGTCCGAGAGTTTCAGAAAGTGTCAGATAGTGTCAGAGAGCTTCGGAAAGTGTCAGAGAGTGTCAGAGAGTGTCTGAGAGTTTCAGAGATTGTCAGAGTGTTTCAGAGAGTGTCACAGAGTTTCAGTGAGTGTCAGAGAGTGTCAGGGAGTTTCAGAGAGATTCAGAGACTGTCAGAGAGTGTCACAGAGTGCCAGAGAGTGTCAGAAAGTTTCACAGAGTTGGAGAGTGTGTCAGACAGTGTCCGAGAGTTTCAGAAAGTGTCAGAGAGTGTGAGAGAGTGTCTGAGAGTTTCAGAGAGTTTCAGAGAGTGTCAGGGAGTGTCAGAGAGTGTCAGAGAGTTTCAGAGATTTTCAGAGAGAGTCAGAGATCTTCAGAGACAACAGGAAAATTTCAGAGAGTGTCACAGAGTGTCAGAGAGCTTCGGAGAGATTCAGAGAGTGTCAGACAGTATCAGAGAATGTCAGAGAGAGTCGAAGAGTTTCAGAGAGTGTCAGAGAGTTTCCGAGAGTGTCACAGAGTGTCAGTGAGAGTCAGAGAGCTTCAGAGAGTGTCAGAGAGTGTCAGAGAGTTTCAGAGAGTGTCACAGAGTGTCAGTGAGTGTCAGATAGTATCAGAGAGTGTCAGCGAGAGTCAGAGAGTTTCAGAGAGTGTCAGAGAGTTTCAGAGAGAGTCAGAGAGTGTCAGAGAGTGTCAGAGAGTGTCAGAGAGTTTCAGAGAGTGTCAGAGAGTGTCAGAGAGTGTCAGAGAGTGTCAGAGAGTTTCAGAGAGTGTCTGAGAGTGTCTGAGAGTGTCAGAGAGTTTCAGAGAGGGTCAGAGTGTGTCAGAGAGTTTCAGAGAATGTCAGACAGTTTCAGAAAGTGTCTGAGAGTATGAGACAGTGTCAGAGAGTGTCAATGAGTTTCAGAGAGCTTCTGAAAGTTTCTGAGAGTGTCAGAGAGTTTCAGAGAGTTTCAGGGAGTTTCAGAGAGTTTCAGAGAGTGTCAGAAAGTTTCAGAGAGTGTCAGAGAGTGTCAGAGAGTGTCAGAGAGTTTCAGAGAGTTCCAGAGAGTGTCAGAGAGTTTCAGAGAGCTTCAGAGAGTGTCAGGGAGTGTCAGAGAGTGTCAGAGAGTTTCGGAGATTTTCAGAGAGAGTCTGACAGTGTCCGAGAGTATCCGAGAGTGTCAAAGAGTTTCAGAGAGTGTCAGAGAGTGTCAGAGAGGTTCAGATAGTGTCAGAGAGTGTCAGAGAGTGTCAGAGAGTGTCAGAGAGTGTCAGAGAGTTTCGGAGATTTTCAGAGAGAGTCAGACAGTGTCCGAGAGTGTCAGAGAGTGTCAAAGAGTTTCAGAGAGTGTCAGAGAGTGTCAGAGAGTGTCAGTGAGGTGCAGATAGTGTCAGAGAGATTCAGAGACTTTCTCAGAGTGTCAGAGAGTGCCTGAGAGTTTCTGACAGTTTCTGAGTGTTTCGGAGAGTGTCAGAGAGTGTCAGCGTGTTTCACAGAGTGTCAGCGTGTTTCAGAGAGTGTCAGAGAGTTTCAGAGAGTGTCAGAGATTTTCAGGGAGTTTCAGAGATCTTCAAAGACAGCAGGAAAATTTCAGAGAGTGTCACAGAGTGTCAGAGAGCTTCAGAGAGATTCAGAGAATGTCAGACAGTATCAGAGAATGTCAGAGAGAGTCGAAGAGTTTCAGAGAGTGTCAGAGAGTGTCAGAGAGTTTCCGAGAGTGTCACAGAGTGTCAGTGAGAGTCAGAGAGTTTCAGAGAGTGTCAGATAGTTTCAGAGAGTGTCAGAGAGTTTCAGAGAGTGTCACAGAGTTTCAGTGAGTGTCAGAGAGTATCAGAGAGTGTCAGCGAGAGTCAGAGAGTGTCAGAGAGTGTCAGAGAGTTTCAGAGAGTGTCAGAGAGTGTCCGAGAGTTTCAGAAAGTGTCAAATAGTGTCAGAGAGTTTCAGAACGTGTCAGAGAGTGTCAGAGAGTGTCTGAGACTCTCAGAGAGTGTCAGAATGTTTCAGAGAGTGTCACAGAGTTTCAGAGAGTGTCAGAGATTTTCAGAGAGTTTCAGAGATCTTCAGAGAGTGTCAGAGATTGCCAGAAAGTTTCAGAGAGTGTCACAGAGTGTCAGAGAGTTTCAGAGAGATTCAGAGAGTGTCAGAGAGTATCAGAGAGTGTCAGAGAGAGTCAGAGAGTGTCAGAGAGTGTCCGAGAGATTCAGAAAGTGTCAGAGATTATGAGAGAGTGTCTGAGAGTGTCAGAGAGTGTCAGAGAGTTTCAGAGATGTTCAGAGAGAGTCAGTGAGTGTCAGAAAGTTTCAGAGAGTGTCAGAGAGTGTCAAGGAGTTTCAGAGAGATTCATAGAGTGTCACAGAGTGTCAGAGAGTGTCACAGAGTGTCACAGAGTGTCACAGAGTGTCAGAGAGTTTCAGAGAGATTCAGAGAGTGTCAGAGAGTGTCAGAGAGTGTCAGAGAGTGTCAGAGAGTTTCACAGAGTTGCAGAGTGTGTCAGTCAGTGTCCGAGAGTTTCAGAAAGTGTCAGATAGTGTCAGGGAGTTTCGGAAAGTGTCAGAGAGTGTCAGAGAGTGTCTGAGAGCTTCAGAGATGGTCAGAGTGTTTCAGAGAGTGTCACAGAGTTTCAGTGAGTGTCAGAGAGTGTCAGAGAGTTTCAGAGTGAGTCAGAGAGTGTCAGAGTCTGTCAGAGAGTTTCAGAGAGTGTCAGAGAGTTTCAGAGAGTGTCTGAGAGTGTCTGAGAGTGTCTGAGAGTGTCAGAGAGTTTCAGAGAGTGTCAGAGAGTTTCAGAGAGTGTCAGAGAGTTTCAGAGAGTGTCAGAGTGTTTCAGAAATTGTCTGAGAGTATGAGAGAGTGTCAGAGAGTGTCAGTGAGTTTCAGAGAGCTTCTGAAAGTTTCTGAGAGTGTCACAGAGTTTCAGAGAGTTTCAGGGAGTTTCAGAGAGTTTCAGAGAGTGTCAGAAATTTTCAGAGAGTGTCAGAGAGTGTCAGAGAGTTTCAGAGAGTTTCAGAGAGTGTCAGAGAGTGTCAGAGAGTTTCAGAGAGCTTCAGAGAGTGTCAGGGAGTGTCGGAGTGTGTCAGAGAGTTTCGGAGATTTTCAGAGAGATTCAGACAGTGTCCGAGAGTGTCAGAGAGTGTCAAAGAGTTTCAGAGAGTGTCAGAGAGTGTCAGAGAGGTTCAGATAGTGTCAGAGAGTTTTAGAGACTTTCTGAGAGTGTCAGAGAGTGCCTGAGAGTTTCTGACAGTTTCTGAGTGTGTCGGAGAGTGTCAGAGAGTGTCAGAGTGTTTCAGAGAGTGTCACAGAGTTTCAGAGAGTGTCAGAGATTTTCAGAGAGTTTCAGAGATCTTCAGAGACAGCAAGAAAATTTCAGAGAGTGTCACAGAGTGTCAGCGAGCTTCAGAGAGATTCAGAGAGTGTCAGACAGTATCAGAGAGTTTCAGAGAGTGTCAGAGAGTGTCAGAGAGTTTCAGAGAGCTTCAGAGAGTGTCAGGGAGTGTCGGAGTGTGTCAGAGAGTTTCAGAGAGCTTCAGAGAGTGTCAGGGAGTGTCGGAGTGTGTCAGAGAGTTTCGGAGATTTTCAGAGAGATTCAGACAGTGTCCGATAGTGTCAGAGAGTGTCGAAGAGTTTCAGAGAGTGTCAGAGAGTTTCAGAGAGTGTCACAGAGTGTCAGTGAGTGTCAGAGAGTATCAGAGAGTGTCAGCGAGAGTCAGAGAGTGTCAGAGAGTGTCAGAGAGTTTCAGAGAGATTCAGAGAGTGTCACAGAGTGTCAGAGAGCTTCAGAGAGATTCAGTGAGTGTCAGACAGTATCACAGAATGTCAGAGAGTGTCGAAGAGTTTCAGAGAGTGTCAGAGAGTTTCAGAGAGTGTCACAGAGAGTCAGAGAGTGTCAGAGAGTGTCAGAGAGTTTCAGAGAGTGTCAGAGAGTATCCGAGAGTTTCAGAAAGTGTCAGATAGTGTCAGAGAGTTTCAGAACGTGTCAGAGAGTGTCAGAGAGTGTCTGAGACTGTCAGAGAGTGTCAGAGTGTTTCAGAGAGTGTCACAGAGTTTCGGAGAGTGTCAGAGATTTTCAGAGAGTTTCAGAGATCTTCAGAGAGTGTCAGAGATTGCCAGAAAGTTTCAGAGAGTGTCACAGAGTGTCAGAGAGTTTCAGAGAGATTCAGAGAGTGTCAGAGAGTATCAGAGAGTGTCAGAGAGTGACAGAGTGTGTCCGAGAGATTCAGAAAGTGTCAGAGAGTATGAGAGAGTGTCTGAGAGTGTCAGAGAGTGTCAGAGAGTTTCAGAGATGTTCAGAAAGTGCCAGAGAGTGTCAGAAAGTTTCTGAGAGTGTCAGAGAGTGTCAGGGAGTTTCAGAGAGATTCAGAGAGTGTCACAGAGTGTCAGAGAGCTTCAGAGAGATTCAGTGAGTGTCAGACAGTATCACAGAATGTCAGAGAGTGTCGAAGAGTTTCAGAGAGTGTCAGAGAGTTTCAGAGAGTGTCACAGAGTGTCAGTGAGTGTCAGAGAGTATCAGAGAGTGTCAGCGAGAGTCAGAGAGTGTCAGAGAGTGTCAGAGAGTGTCAGAGAGTTTCAGAGAGTGTCAGAGAGTATCCGAGAGTTTCAGAAAGTGTCAGATAGTGTCAGAGAGTTTCAGAACGCGTCAGAGAGTGTCAGAGAGTGTCTGAGACTGTCAGAGAGTGTCAGAGTGTTTCAGAGAGTGTCACAGAGTTTCGGAGAGTGTCAGAGATTTTCAGAGAGTTTCAGAGATCTTCAGCGAGTGTCAGAGATTGCCAGAAAGTTTCAGAGAGTGTCACAGAGTGTCAGAGAGTTTCAGAGAGATTCAGAGAGTGTCAGAGAGTATCAGAGAGTGTCAGAGAGTGACAGAGAGTGTCCGAGAGATTCAGAAAGTGTCAGAGAGTATGAGAGAGTGTCTAAGAGTGTCAGAGAGTGTCAGAGAGTTTCAGAGATGTTCAGAAAGTGCCAGAGAGTGTCAGAAAGTTTCAGAGAGTGTCAGAGAGTGTCAGGGAGTTTCAGAGAGATTCAGAGAGTGTCACAGAGTGTCAGAGAGTGTCACAGAGTGTCAGAGAGTTTCAGAGATTTTCAGAGAGATTCAGAGAGTGTCAGAGAGTGTCAGAGAGTTTCACAGAGTTGCAGACTGTGTCAGACATTTTCCGAGAGTTTCAGAAAGTGTCAGATAGTGTCAGAGAGTGTCAGAGAGTGTCTGAGAGTTTCAGAGATTGTCAGAGTGTTTCAGACAGTGTCACAGAGTTTCAGTGAGTGTCAGAGAGTGTCAGAGAGTTTCAGAGAGAGTCAGAGAGTGTCAGAGAGTGTCAGAGAGTGCCAGAGAGTGTCAGAGAGTTTCAGCGAGTGTCAGAGAGTTTCAGAGAGTGTCTGAGAGTGTCTGAGAGTGTCAGAGAGTTTCAGAGAGTTTCAGAGAGTTTCAGAGAGTGTCAGAGAGTTTCAGAGAGTGTCAGAGAGTTTCAGAAAGTGTCTGAGAGTATGAGAGAGTGTCAGAGAGTGACAGCGAGTTTCAGAGAGCTTCTGAAAGTTTCTGAGAGTGTCAGAAAGTGTCAGAGAGTTTCAGGGAGTTTCAGAGAGTTTCAGAGAGTGTCAGAAAGTTTCAGAGAGTGTCAGAGAGTTTCAGAGAGTGTCAGGGAGTGTCAGAGAGTGTCAGAGAGTTTCGGAGATTTTCAGAGAGAGTCAGACAGTGTCCGAGAGTGTCCGAGAGTGTCAGAGAGTGTCAGAGAGTGTCAGAGATTTTCAGAGAGTGTCGGAGAGTGTCAGAGAGTGTCAGAGATTTTCAGAGAGTTTCAGAGATGTTCGGAGACAGCAACAACATTTCAGAGAGTGTCACAGAGTGTCAGAGAGCTTCAGGACGTGTCAGAGAGTGTCAGAGAGTGTCTGAGACTGTCAGAGAGTGTCAGAGTGTTTCAGAGAGTGTCACAGAGTTTCGGAGAGTGTCAGAGATTTTCAGAGAGTTTCAGAGATCTTCAGAGAGTGTCAGAGATTGCCAGAAAGTTTCAGAGAGTGTCACAGAGTGTCAGAGAGTTTCAGAGAGATTCAGAGAGTGTCAGAGAGTATCAGAGAGTGTCAGAGAGTGACAGAGAGTGTCCGAGAGATTCAGAAAGTGTCAAAGAGTATGAGAGAGTGTCTGAGAGTGTCAGAGAGTGTCAGAGAGTTTCAGAGATGTTCAGAAAGTGCCAGAGAGTGTCAGAAAGTTTCAGAGAGTGTCAGGGAGTTTCAGAGAGATTCAGAGAGTGTCACAGAGTGTCAGAGAGCTTCAGAGTGATTCAGTGAATGTCAGACAGTATCACAGAATGTCAGAGAGTGTCGAAGAGCTTCAGAGAGTGTCAGAGAGTTTCAGAGAGTGTCACAGAGTGTCAGTGAGTGTCAGAGAGTATCAGAGAGTGTCAGCGAGAGTCAGAGAGTGTCCGAGAGTGTCAGAGAGTTTCAGAGAGTGTCAGAGAGTATCCGAGAGTTTCAGAAAGTGTCAGATAGTGTCAGAGAGTTTCAGAACGTGTCAGAGAGTGTCAGAGAGTGTCTGAGACTGTCAGAGAGTGTCAGAGTGTTTCAGAGAGAGTCACAGGGTTTCAGAGAGTGTCAGAGATTTTCAGAGAGTTTCAGAGATCTTCAGAGAGTGTCAGAGATTGCCAGAAAGTTTCAGAGAGTGTCACAGAGTGTCAGAGAGTTTCAGAGAGATTCAGAGAGTGTCAGAGAGTATCAGAGAGTGTCAGAGAGTGTCAGAGAGAGTCAGAGAGTGTCAGAGAGTGTCCGAGAGATTCAGAAAGTGTCAGAGATTATGAGAGAGTGTCTGAGAGTGTCAGAGAGTGTCAGAGAGTTTCAGAGATGTTCAGAGAGAGTCAGTGAGTGTCAGAAAGTTTCAGAGAGTGTCAGAGAGTGTCAAGGAGTTTCAGAGAGATTCATAGAGTGTCACAGAGTGTCAGAGAGTGTCACAGAGTGTCACAGAGTGTCACAGAGTGTCAGAGAGTTTCAGAGAGATTCAGAGAGTGTCAGAGAGTGTCAGAGAGTGTCAGAGAGTGTCAGAGAGTTTCACAGAGTTGCAGAGTGTGTCAGTCAGTGTCCGAGAGTTTCAGAAAGTGTCAGATAGTGTCAGGGAGTTTCGGAAAGTGTCAGAGAGTGTCAGAGAGTGTCTGAGAGCTTCAGAGATGGTCAGAGTGTTTCAGAGAGTGTCACAGAGTTTCAGTGAGTGTCAGAGAGTGTCAGAGAGTTTCAGAGTGAGTCAGAGAGTGTCAGAGTCTGTCAGAGAGTTTCAGAGAGTGTCAGAGAGTTTCAGAGAGTGTCTGAGAGTGTCTGAGAGTGTCTGAGAGTGTCAGAGAGTTTCAGAGAGTGTCAGAGAGTTTCAGAGAGTGTCAGAGAGTTTCAGAGAGTGTCAGAGTGTTTCAGAAATTGTCTGAGAGTATGAGAGAGTGTCAGAGAGTGTCAGTGAGTTTCAGAGAGCTTCTGAAAGTTTCTGAGAGTGTCACAGAGTTTCAGAGAGTTTCAGGGAGTTTCAGAGAGTTTCAGAGAGTGTCAGAAATTTTCAGAGAGTGTCAGAGAGTGTCAGAGAGTTTCAGAGAGTTTCAGAGAGTGTCAGAGAGTGTCAGAGAGTTTCAGAGAGCTTCAGAGAGTGTCAGGGAGTGTCGGAGTGTGTCAGAGAGTTTCGGAGATTTTCAGAGAGATTCAGACAGTGTCCGAGAGTGTCAGAGAGTGTCAAAGAGTTTCAGAGAGTGTCAGAGAGTGTCAGAGAGGTTCAGATAGTGTCAGAGAGTTTTAGAGACTTTCTGAGAGTGTCAGAGAGTGCCTGAGAGTTTCTGACAGTTTCTGAGTGTGTCGGAGAGTGTCAGAGAGTGTCAGAGTGTTTCAGAGAGTGTCACAGAGTTTCAGAGAGTGTCAGAGATTTTCAGAGAGTTTCAGAGATCTTCAGAGACAGCAAGAAAATTTCAGAGAGTGTCACAGAGTGTCAGCGAGCTTCAGAGAGATTCAGAGAGTGTCAGACAGTATCAGAGAGTTTCAGAGAGTGTCAGAGAGTGTCAGAGAGTTTCAGAGAGCTTCAGAGAGTGTCAGGGAGTGTCGGAGTGTGTCAGAGAGTTTCAGAGAGCTTCAGAGAGTGTCAGGGAGTGTCGGAGTGTGTCAGAGAGTTTCGGAGATTTTCAGAGAGATTCAGACAGTGTCCGATAGTGTCAGAGAGTGTCGAAGAGTTTCAGAGAGTGTCAGAGAGTTTCAGAGAGTGTCACAGAGTGTCAGTGAGTGTCAGAGAGTATCAGAGAGTGTCAGCGAGAGTCAGAGAGTGTCAGAGAGTGTCAGAGAGTTTCAGAGAGATTCAGAGAGTGTCACAGAGTGTCAGAGAGCTTCAGAGAGATTCAGTGAGTGTCAGACAGTATCACAGAATGTCAGAGAGTGTCGAAGAGTTTCAGAGAGTGTCAGAGAGTTTCAGAGAGTGTCACAGAGAGTCAGAGAGTGTCAGAGAGTGTCAGTGAGTTTCAGAGAGTGTCAGAGAGTATCCGAGAGTTTCAGAAAGTGTCAGATAGTGTCAGAGAGTTTCAGAACGTGTCAGAGAGTGTCAGAGAGTGTCTGAGACTGTCAGAGAGTGTCAGAGTGTTTCAGAGAGTGTCACAGAGTTTCGGAGAGTGTCAGAGATTTTCAGAGAGTTTCAGAGATCTTCAGAGAGTGTCAGAGATTGCCAGAAAGTTTCAGAGAGTGTCACAGAGTGTCAGAGAGTTTCAGAGAGATTCAGAGAGTGTCAGAGAGTATCAGAGAGTGTCAGAGAGTGACAGAGTGTGTCCGAGAGATTCAGAAAGTGTCAGAGAGTATGAGAGAGTGTCTGAGAGTGTCAGAGAGTGTCAGAGAGTTTCAGAGATGTTCAGAAAGTGCCAGAGAGTGTCAGAAAGTTTCTGAGAGTGTCAGAGAGTGTCAGGGAGTTTCAGAGAGATTCAGAGAGTGTCACAGAGTGTCAGAGAGCTTCAGAGAGATTCAGTGAGTGTCAGACAGTATCACAGAATGTCAGAGAGTGTCGAAGAGTTTCAGAGAGTGTCAGAGAGTTTCAGAGAGTGTCACAGAGTGTCAGTGAGTGTCAGAGAGTATCAGAGAGTGTCAGCGAGAGTCAGAGAGTGTCAGAGAGTGTCAGAGAGTGTCAGAGAGTTTCAGAGAGTGTCAGAGAGTATCCGAGAGTTTCAGAAAGTGTCAGATAGTGTCAGAGAGTTTCAGAACGCGTCAGAGAGTGTCAGAGAGTGTCTGAGACTGTCAGAGAGTGTCAGAGTGTTTCAGAGAGTGTCACAGAGTTTCGGAGAGTGTCAGAGATTTTCAGAGAGTTTCAGAGATCTTCAGCGAGTGTCAGAGATTGCCAGAAAGTTTCAGAGAGTGTCACAGAGTGTCAGAGAGTTTCAGAGAGATTCAGAGAGTGTCAGAGAGTATCAGAGAGTGTCAGAGAGTGACAGAGAGTGTCCGAGAGATTCAGAAAGTGTCAGAGAGTATGAGAGAGTGTCTAAGAGTGTCAGAGAGTGTCAGAGAGTTTCAGAGATGTTCAGAAAGTGCCAGAGAGTGTCAGAAAGTTTCAGAGAGTGTCAGAGAGTGTCAGGGAGTTTCAGAGAGATTCAGAGAGTGTCACAGAGTGTCAGAGAGTGTCACAGAGTGTCAGAGAGTTTCAGAGATTTTCAGAGAGATTCAGAGAGTGTCAGAGAGTGTCAGAGAGTTTCACAGAGTTGCAGACTGTGTCAGACATTTTCCGAGAGTTTCAGAAAGTGTCAGATAGTGTCAGAGAGTGTCAGAGAGTGTCTGAGAGTTTCAGAGATTGTCAGAGTGTTTCAGACAGTGTCACAGAGTTTCAGTGAGTGTCAGAGAGTGTCAGAGAGTTTCAGAGAGAGTCAGAGAGTGTCAGAGAGTGTCAGAGAGTGCCAGAGAGTGTCAGAGAGTTTCAGCGAGTGTCAGAGAGTTTCAGAGAGTGTCTGAGAGTGTCTGAGAGTGTCAGAGAGTTTCAGAGAGTTTCAGAGAGTTTCAGAGAGTGTCAGAGAGTTTCAGAGAGTGTCAGAGAGTTTCAGAAAGTGTCTGAGAGTATGAGAGAGTGTCAGAGAGTGACAGCGAGTTTCAGAGAGCTTCTGAAAGTTTCTGAGAGTGTCAGAAAGTGTCAGAGAGTTTCAGGGAGTTTCAGAGAGTTTCAGAGAGTGTCAGAAAGTTTCAGAGAGTGTCAGAGAGTTTCAGAGAGTGTCAGGGAGTGTCAGAGAGTGTCAGAGAGTTTCGGAGATTTTCAGAGAGAGTCAGACAGTGTCCGAGAGTGTCCGAGAGTGTCAGAGAGTGTCAGAGAGTGTCAGAGATTTTCAGAGAGTGTCGGAGAGTGTCAGAGAGTGTCAGAGATTTTCAGAGAGTTTCAGAGATGTTCGGAGACAGCAAGAACATTTCAGAGAGTGTCACAGAGTGTCAGAGAGCTTCAGGACGTGTCAGAGAGTGTCAGAGAGTGTCTGAGACTGTCAGAGAGTGTCAGAGTGTTTCAGAGAGTGTCACAGAGTTTCGGAGAGTGTCAGAGATTTTCAGAGAGTTTCAGAGATCTTCAGAGAGTGTCAGAGATTGCCAGAAAGTTTCAGAGAGTGTCACAGAGTGTCAGAGAGTTTCAGAGAGATTCAGAGAGTGTCAGAGAGTATCAGAGAGTGTCAGAGAGTGACAGAGAGTGTCCGAGAGATTCAGAAAGTGTCAAAGAGTATGAGAGAGTGTCTGAGAGTGTCAGAGAGTGTCAGAGAGTTTCAGAGATGTTCAGAAAGTGCCAGAGAGTGTCAGAAAGTTTCAGAGAGTGTCAGGGAGTTTCAGAGAGATTCAGAGAGTGTCACAGAGTGTCAGAGAGCTTCAGAGTGATTCAGTGAATGTCAGACAGTATCACAGAATGTCAGAGAGTGTCGAAGAGCTTCAGAGAGTGTCAGAGAGTTTCAGAGAGTGTCACAGAGTGTCAGTGAGTGTCAGAGAGTATCAGAGAGTGTCAGCGAGAGTCAGAGAGTGTCCGAGAGTGTCAGAGAGTTTCAGAGAGTGTCAGAGAGTATCCGAGAGTTTCAGAAAGTGTCAGATAGTGTCAGAGAGTTTCAGAACGTGTCAGAGAGTGTCAGAGAGTGTCTGAGACTGTCAGAGAGTGTCAGAGTGTTTCAGAGAGAGTCACAGGGTTTCAGAGAGTGTCAGAGATTTTCAGAGAGTTTCAGAGATCTTCAGAGAGTGTCAGAGATTGCCAGAAAGTTTCAGAGAGTGTCACAGAGTGTCAGAGAGTTTCAGAGAGATTCAGAGAGTGTCAGAGAGTATCAGAGAGTGTCAGAGAGTGACAGAGAGTGTCCGAGAGATTCAGAAAGTGTCAGAGAGTATGAGAGAGTGTCTGAGAGTGTCAGAGAGTGTCAGAGAGTTTCAGAGATGTTCAGAAAGAGCCAGAGAGTGTCAGAGAGTGTCAGAGAGTGTCAGGGAGTTTCAGAGAGATTCAGAGAGTGTCACAGAGTGTCAGAGAGTGTCACAGAGTGTCAGAGAGTGTCACAGAGTGTCATAGAGTGTCAGAGATTTTCAGAGAGATTCAGAGAGTGTCAGAGAGTGTCAGAGAGTTTCACAGAGTTGCAGACTGTGTCAGACATTGTCCGAGAGTTTCAGAAAGTGTCAGAGAGTATGAGAGAGTGTCTGAGAGTTTCAGAGAGTGTCAGAGAGTTTCAGAGATGTTCAGAAAGTGCCAGAGAGTGTCAGAGAGTGTCAGAGAGTGTCAGAGAGTATCAGAGAGTGTCAGAGAGTGACAGAGAGTGTCCGAGAGATTCAGAAAGTGTCAGAGAGTATGAGAGAGTGTCTGAGAGTGTCAGAGAGTGTCAGAGAGTTTCAGAGATGTTCAGAAAGTGCCAGAGAGTGTCAGAGAGTGTCTGAGAGTGTCAGAGAGTGTCAGAGAGTTTCAGAGATGTTCAGAAAGTGCCAGAGAGTGTCAGAGAGTGTCTGAGAGTGTCAGAGAGTGTCAGAGAGTTTCAGAGATGTTCAGAAAGTGCCAGAGAGTGTCAGAGAGTGTCAGAGAGTGTCAGGGAGTTTCAGAGAGATTCAGAGAGTGTCACAGAGTGTCAGAGAGTGTCACAGAGTGTCATAGAGTGTCAGAGATTTTCAGAGAGATTCAGAGAGTGTCAGAGAGTGTCAGAGAGTTTCACAGAGTTGCAGACTGTGTCAGACATTGTCCGAGAGTTTCAGAAAGTGTCAGATAGTGTCAGAGTGTTTCGGAAAGTGTCAGAGAGTGTCAGAGAGTGTCTGAGAGTTTCAGAGATTGTCAGAATGTTTCAGACAGTGTCACAGAGTTTCAGTGAGTGTCAGAGAGTGTCAGAGAGTTTCAGAGAGAGTCAGAGAGTGTCCGAGAGTATCGGAGAGTGTCAAAGAGTTTCAGCGAGTGTCAGAGAGTTTCAGAGAGTGTCAGAGAGGTTCAGATATTGTCAGAGAGTGTCAGAGAGTTTCAGATAGTGTCCGAGTGTGTCAGAGAGTTTCTGTGAGTTTGTGAGTTTGTCAGAGAGTGTCAGAGATTGTCAGCGAATTTCAGAGAGTGTCACAGAATTTCAGAGAGTTTCTGAGTGTTTCTGAGAGTGTCAGATAGTTTCAGTGAGTTTTAGAGAGCTTCGGAGAGTTTCAGAAAGTGTCAGAAAGTTTCAGAGAGTGTCAGAGAGTTTCAGAAAGTTTCAGGGAGTGTCTGAGAGTGTCAGAGTGTGTCAGTGAGTTTGAGAGAGTTTCTGAGTTTGTCAGAGAGTGTCAGAGATTGTCAGAGAATTTCAGAGAGTGTCACAGAGTGTCAGAGAGTTTCAGAGAGTTTCTGAGTGTTTCTGAGAGAGTCAGAGAGTTTCAGAAAGTTTCACAGAGCTTCAGAGTGTGTCAGAAAGTTTCAGAGATTGTCAGAGAGTTTCACAGAGTTTCACAGACTGTCAGAGAGTTTCAGAGAGCTTCAGAGAGTGTCAGAGACTGTCCGAATGTGTCAGACAGTTTCAGAGAGTTTCAGAGAGTTTCAGAGAGAGTCAGACAGTGTCTGAGAGTTTCAAAGAGTGTCAAAGAGTTTCAGAGAGTTTCAGAGAGTGTCAGAGAGTGTCAGAGAGTTTCAGAGAGTGTCAGAGAGTTTCAGAGACATTCTGAGAGTGTCAGAGAGTGCCAGAGAGTTTCTGAGAGTTTCTGAATGTGTCGGAGAGTGTCAGAGAGCGTCAGAGAGTTTCGAGATTTTCAGAGAGTTTCAGAGATGTTCAGAGAGTGTCATAGAGTGTCAGAAAGTTTCAGAGAGTGTCAGAGAGTGTCAGGGAGTTTCAGAGAGATTCAGAGACTGTCAGAGAGTGTTAGAGAGTGCCAGAGAGTGTCAGAGAGTTTCACAGAGTTGCAGAGTGTGTCAGACAGTGTCCGAGAGTTTCAGAAAGTTTCAGATAGTGTCAGAGAGTTTCGGAAAGTGTCAGAGAGTGTCAGAGAGTGTCTGAGAGTTTCAGAGAGCTTCAGAGAGTGTCAGGGAGTGTCAGAGAGTGTCAGAGAGTTTCGGAGATTTTCAGAGAGAGTCAGACAGTGTCCGAGAGTGTCAAAGAGTTTCAGAGACTTTCTGAGAGTGTCAGAGAGTGCCTGAGAGTTTCTGACAGTTTCTGAGTGTGTCGGAGAGTGTCAGAGAGTGTCAGAGTGTTTCAGAGAGTGTCACAGAGCTTCAGAGAGTGTCAGAGATTTTCAGAGAGTTTCAGAGATCTTCAGAGACAGCAAGAAAATTTCAGAGTGTCACAGAGTGTCAGAGAGCTTCAGAGAGATTCAGAGAGTGTCAGACAGTATCAGAGAATGTCAGAGAGAGTCGAAGAGTTTCAGAGAGTGTCAGAGAGTTTCCGAGAGTGTCACAGAGTGTCAGCGAGAGTCAGAAAGTTTCAGAGAGTGTCAGAGAGTGTCAGAGAGTTTCAGAGAGTCACAGAGTGTCAGTGAGTGTCAGAGAGTATCAGAGAGTATCAGCGAGAGTCAGAGTGTGTCAGAGAGTGTCAGAGAGTGTCAGAGAGTGTCAGAGAGTGTCAGAGAGTTTCAGAGAGTGTCAGAGAGTGTCCGAGAGTTTCAGAAATTGTCAGATAGTGTCAGAGAGTTTCAGAACGTGTCAGAGAGTGTCAGAGAGTGTCTGAGACTGTCAGAGAGTGTCAGAATGTTTCAGAGAGTGTCACAGAGTTTCAGAGATTGTCAGAGATTTTCAGAGAGTTTCAGAGATCTTCAGAGAGTGTCAGAGATTGCCAGAAAGTATCAGAGAGTGTCACAGAGCGTCAGAGAGTTTCAGAGAGATTCAGAGAGTGTCAGAGAGTGTCAGAGAGTATCAGAGAGTGTCAGAGAGAGTCAGAGAGTGTCAGAGAGTGTCCGAGAGATTCAGAAAGTGTCAGAGTATGAGAGAGTGTCTGAGAGTGTCAGAGAGTTTCAGAGAGATTCAGAGAGTGTCACAGTGTGTCAGAGAGTGTCACAGAGTGTCAGAGAGTTTCAGAGAGATTCAGAGAGTGTCAGAGACTGTCAGAGAGTGTCAGAGAGTTTCACAGAGATGCAGAGTGTGTCAGACAGTGTCCGAGAGTTTCAGAAAGTGTCAGATAGTGTCAGAGAGTTTCGGAGAGTGTCAGAGAGTGTCAGAGAGTGTCTGAGAGTTTCAGAGATTGTCAGAGTGTTTCAGAGAGTGTCACAGAGCTTCAGTGAGTGTCATGCGTGTCAGAGAGTGTCAGAGAGTTTCAGAGAGTGTCAGAGAGTGTCCGAGAGTTTCAGAAAGTGTCAGATAGTGTCAGAGAGTTTCAGAACGTGTCAGAGAGTGTCAGAGAGTGTCTGAGACTGTCAGAGAGTGTCAGAATGTTTCAGAGAGTGTCACAGAGTTTCAGAGATTGTCAGAGATTTTCAGAGAGTTTCAGAGATCTTCAGAGAGTGTCAGAGAGTGTCAGAGAGTATCAGAGACTGTCAGAGAGAGTCAGAGAGTGTCAGAGAGTGTCCGAGAGATTCAGAAAGTGTCAGAGTATGAGAGAGTGTCAGAGAGTTTCAGAGAATTTCAGAGAGTGCCAGAGAGTATCCGAGAGTTTCAGAGAGTGTCAGATAGTGTCAGAGAGTTTCAGAACGTGTCAGAGAGTGTCAGAGAGTGTCTGAGACTGTCAAAGAGTGTCACAGAGTGTCAGAGAGTTTCAGAGAGATTCAGAGAGTGTCAGAGACTGTCAGAGAGTGTCAGAGAGTTTCACAGAGATGCAGAGTGTGTCAGACAGTGTCCGAGAGTTTCAGAAAGTGTCAGATAGTGTCAGAGAGTTTCGGAGAGTGTCAGAGAGTGTCAGAGAGTGTCTGAGAGTTTCAGAGATTGTCAGAGTGTTTCAGAGAGTGTCACAGAGTTTCAGTGAGTGTCATGCGTGTCAGAGAGTTTCAGATTGAGTCAGAGATTGTCAGAGTTTGTCAGAGAGTGTCAGAGAGTGTCAGAGAGTTTCAGAGAGTGTCAGAGAGTGTCAGAGAGTTTCAGAGAGTGTCAGAGAGTTTCAGAAAGTGTCTGAGAGTATGAGAGAGTGTCAGAGAGTGTCAGAGAGTTTCAGAGAGCTTCTGAAAGTTTCTGAGAGTGTCACAGAGTTTCAGAGAGTTTCAGGGAGTTTCAGAGAGTTTCAGAGAGTGTCAGAAAGTTTCAGAGAGTGTCCGAGAGTGTCAGAGAGCTTCAGAGAGTTTCAGAGAGTGTCAGAGAGTGTCAGAGAGTGTCAGAGAGTGTCAGAGAGTTTCAGAGAGCTTCAGAGAGTGTCAGGGAGTGTCAGAGAGTTTCGGAGATTTTCAGAGAGAGCCAGACAGTGTCCGAGAGTGTCAGAGAGTGTCAAAGAGTTTCAGGGAGTGTCAGAGAATGTCAGAGAGGTTCAGATAGTGTCAGAGATTTTCAGAGACTATCTGAGAGGGTCAGGGAGTGCCTGAGAGTTTCTGACAGTTTCTGAGTGTGTCGGAGAGTGTCAGAGAGTGTCAGAGTGTTTCAGAGAGTGTCACAGAGTTTCAGAGCGTGTCAGAGATTTTCAGAGAGTTTCAGAGATCTTCAGAGACAGCAAGAAAATTTCAGAGAGTGTCACAGAGTGTCAGAGAGCTTCAGAGAGATTCAGAGAGTGTCAGACAGTATCAGAGTATGAGAGAGTGTCGGAGAGTGTCAGTGAGTTTCAGAGAGCTTCTGAAAGTTTCTGAGAGTGTCACAGAGTTTCAGAGAGTTTCAGAGAGTTTCAGAGAGTGTCAGAAAGTTTCAGAGAGTGTCACAGAGTGTCAGTGAGTGTCAGAGAGTATCAGAGAGTGTCAGCGAGAGTCAGAGAGTGTCAGAGAGTGTCAGAGAGTTTCAGAGAGTGCCAGAGAGTATCCGAGAGTTTCAGAAAGTGTCAGATAGTGTACTAGAGTTTCAGAACGTGTCAGAGAGTGTCAGAGAGTGTCTGAGACTGTCAAAGAGTGTCAGAGTGTTTCAGAGAGTGTCACCGAGTTTCAGAGAGTGTCAGAGATTTTCAGAGAGTTTCAGAGATCTTCAGAGAGTGTCAGAGATTGCCAGAAAGTTTCAGAGAGTGTCACAGAGTGTCAGAGAGTTTCAGAGAGATTCAGAGAGTGTCAGAGAGTATCAGAGAGTGTCAAAGAGAGTCAGAGAGTGACAGAGAGTGTCCGAGAGATTCAGAAAGTGTCAGATAGTGTCAGAGAGTTTCGGAGAGTGTCAGAGAGTGTCAGAGAGTGTCTGAGAGTTTCAGAGATTGTCAGAGTGTTTCAGAGAGTGTCACAGAGTTTCAGTGAGTGTCATGCGTGTCAGAGAGTTTCAGATTGAGTCAGAGATTGTCAGAGTTTGTCAGAGAGTGTCAGAGAGTGTCAGAGAGTTTCAGAGAGTGTCAGAGAGTGTCAGAGAGTTTCAGAGAGTGTCAGAGAGTTTCAGAAAGTGTCTGAGAGTATGAGAGAGTGTCAGAGAGTGTCAGAGAGTTTCAGAGAGCTTCTGAAAGTTTCTGAGAGTGTCACAGAGTTTCAGAGAGTTTCAGGGAGTTTCAGAGAGTTTCAGAGAGTGTCAGAAAGTTTCAGAGAGTGTCCGAGAGTGTCAGAGAGCTTCAGAGAGTTTCAGAGAGTGTCAGAGAGTGTCAGAGAGTGTCAGAGAGTGTCAGAGAGTTTCAGAGAGCTTCAGAGAGTGTCAGGGAGTGTCAGAGAGTTTCGGAGATTTTCAGAGAGAGCCAGACAGTGTCCGAGAGTGTCAGAGAGTGTCAAAGAGTTTCAGGGAGTGTCAGAGAATGTCAGAGAGGTTCAGATAGTGTCAGAGATTTTCAGAGACTATCTGAGATGGTCAGGGAGTGCCTGAGAGTTTCTGACAGTTTCTGAGTGTGTCGGAGAGTGTCAGAGAGTGTCAGAGTGTTTCAGAGAGTGTCACAGAGTTTCAGAGCGTGTCAGAGATTTTCAGAGAGTTTCAGAGATCTTCAGAGACAGCAAGAAAATTTCAGAGAGTGTCACAGAGTGTCAGAGAGCTTCAGAGAGATTCAGAGAGTGTCAGACAGTATCAGAGTATGAGAGAGTGTCGGAGAGTGTCAGTGAGTTTCAGAGAGCTTCTGAAAGTTGCTGAGAGTGTCACAGAGTTTCAGAGAGTTTCAGAGAGTTTCAGAGAGTGTCAGAAAGTTTCAGAGAGTTTCAGAGAGTGTCAGAGAGTTTCCGAGAGTGTCACAGAGTGTCAGTGAGAGTCAGAGAGTTTCAGAGCGTCTCAGAGAGTGTCAGAGAGTTTCAGAGAGTGTCACAGAGTGTCAGTGAGTGTCAGAGAGTATCAGAGAGTGTCAGCGAGAGTCAGAGAGTGTCAGAGAGTGTCAGAGAGTTTCAGAGAGTGCCAGAGAGTATCCGAGAGTTTCAGAAAGTGTCAGATAGTGTCAGAGAGTTTCAGAACGTGTCAGAGAGTGTCAGAGAGTGTCTGAGACTGTCAAAGAGTGTCAGAGTGTTTCAGAGAGTGTCACCGAGTTTCAGAGAGTGTCAGAGATTTTCAGAGAGTTTCAGAGATCTTCAGAGAGTGTCAGAGATTGCCAGAAAGTTTCAGAGAGTGTCACAGAGTGTCAGAGAGTTTCAGAGAGATTCAGAGAGTGTCAGAGAGTATCAGAGAGTGTCAAAGAGAGTCAGAGAGTGACAGAGAGTGTCCGAGAGATTCAGAAAGTGTCAGAGTATGAGAGAGTGTCACAGAGTGCCAGTGAGAGTCAGAGTGTTTCAGAGAGTGTCAGAGAGTGTCAGACAGTTTCAGAGAGTGTCACAGAGTGTCAGTGAGTGTCAGAGAGTATCAGAGAGTTTCAGCGAGAGTCAGAGAGTTTCAGAGAGTGCCAGAGAGTTTCTGAGAGTGTCAGAGAGTGTCCGAGAGTTTCAGAACGTGTCAGATAGTGTCAGAATGTTTCAGAACGTGTCAGAGAGTGTCGGAAAGTGTCTGAGACTGTCAGAGAGTGTCAGAGTGTTTCAGAGAGTGTCACAGAGTTTCAGAGAGTGTCAGAGATTTTCAGAGAGTTTCAGAGATCTTCAGAGAGTGTCAGAGATTGCCAGAAAGTTTCAGAGAGAGTCACAGAGTGTCAGAGAGTGTCCGAGAGATTCAGAGAGTGTCACAGAGTATCAGAGAGTGTCAGAGAGAGTCAGAGAGTGTCAGAGAGTGTCCGAGAGATTCAGAAAGTGTCAGAGTGTATGAGAGAGTGTCTGAGAGTGTCAGAGAGTGTCAGAGAGTTTCAGAGATGTTCAGAGAGTGTCAGACAGTGTCAGAAAGTTTCAGAGAGCGTCAGAGAGTGTCAGGGAGTTTCAGAGAAATTCGGAGAGTGTCACAGAGTGTCAGAGAGTGTCAGAAAGTTTCATAGAGTGTCAGAGAGTTTCAGAGAGATTCAGAGAGTGTCAGAGAGTTTCAGAGAGATTCAGAGAGTGTCAGAGAGTGTCAGAGAGTGTCAGAGAGTTTCACAGAGTTGCAGAGTGTGTCAGACAGTGTCCGAGAGTTTCAGAAAGTGTCAGAGAGTGTCAGAGAGCTTCGGAAAGTGTCAGATAGTGTCAGAGAGTGTCTGAGAGTTTCAGAGATTGTCAGAGTGTTTCAGAGAGTGTCACAGAGTTTCAGTGAGTGTCAGAGAGTGCCAGAGAGTTTCAGAGAGAGTCAGAGCGTGTCAGAGAGTGTCAGAGAGTGTCAGAGAGCGTCAGAGAGTTTCAGAGAGTGTCAGAGAGTTTCAGAGAGTTTCAGAGAGTTTCAGAGAGTGTCAGAGTGTGTCAGAGAGTTTCAGAGAATGTCAGAGAGTTTCAGAAAGTGTCTGAGAGTATGAGAGAGTGTCAGAGAGTGTCAGTGAGTTTCAGAGAGCTTCTGAAAGTTTCTGAGAGTGTCAGAGAGTTTCAGAGAGTTTCAGGGAGTTTCAGAGAGTTTCAGAGAGTGTCAGAAAGTTTCAGAGAGTTTCAGAGAGTGTCAGAGAGTTTCAGAGAGTTTCAGAGCGTTCCAGAGAGTGTCAGAGAGTTTCAGAGAGCTTCAGGGAGTGTCAGGGAGTGTCAGAGAGTGTCAGAGAGTGTCAGAGAGTTTCGGAGATTTTCAGAGAGAGTCATACAGTGTCCGAGAGTATCGGAGAGTGTCAAAGAGTTTCAGCGAGTGTCAGAGAGTTTCAGAGAGTGTCAGAGAGGTTCAGATATTGTCAGAGAGTGTCAGAGAGTTTCAGATAGTGTCCGAGAGTGTCAGAGAGTGTCAGAGAGTTTCTGTGAGTTTGTGAGTTTGTCAGAGAGTGTCAGAGATTGTCAGCGAATTTCAGAGAGTGTCACAGAATTTCAGAGAGTTTCTGAGTGTTTCTGAGAGTGTCAGATAGTTTCAGTGAGTTTTAGAGAGCTTCGGAGAGTTTCAGAAAGTGTCAGAAAGTTTCAGAGAGTGTCAGAGAGTTTCAGAAAGTTTCATGGAGTGTCTGAGAGTGTCAGAGTGTGTCAGTGAGTTTGAGAGAGTTTCTGAGTTTGTCAGAGAGTGTCAGAGATTGTCAGAGAATTTCAGAGAGTGTCACAGAGTGTCAGAGAGTGTCAGAGAGTGTCAGAGAGTGTCAGAGAGTTTCAGAGAGTTTCTGAGTGTTTCTGAGAGAGTCAGAGAGTTTCAGAAAGTTTCACAGAGCTTCAGAGTGTGTCAGAAAGTTTCAGAGATTGTCAGAGAGTTTCACAGAGTTTCACAGACTGTCAGAGAGTTTCAGAGAGCTTCAGAGAGTGTCAGAGACTGTCCGAATGTGTCAGACAGTTTCAGAGAGTTTCAGAGAGTTTCAGAGAGAGTCAGACAGTGTCTGAGAGTTTCAAAGAGTGTCAAAGAGTTTCAGAGAGTTTCAGAGAGTGTCAGAGAGTGTCAGAGAGTTTCAGAGAGTGTCAGAGAGTATGAGAGAGTGTCACAGAGTGTCAGTGAGAGTCAGAGTGTTTCAGAGAGTGTCAGAGAGTGTCAGACAGTTTCAGAGAGTGTCACAGAGTGTCAGTGAGTGTCAGAGAGTATCAGAGAGTTTCAGCGAGAGTCAGAGAGTTTCTGAGAGTGTCAGAGAGTGTCCGAGAGTTTCAGAACGTGTCAGATAGTGTCAGAATGTTTCAGAACGTGTCAGAGAGTGTCGGAGAGTATCTGAGACTGTCAGAGAGTGTCAGAGTGTTTCAGAGAGTGTCACAGAGTTTCAGAGAGTGTCAGAGATTTTCAGAGAGTTTCAGAGATCTTCAGAGAGTGTCAGAGATTGCCAGAAAGTTTCAGAGAGTGTCACAGAGTGTCAGAGAGTGTCCGAGAGATTCAGAGAGTGTCAGAGAGTATCAGAGAGTGTCAGAGAGAGTCAGAGAGTGTCAGAGAGTGTCCGAGAGATTCAGAAAGTGTCAGAGTGTATGAGAGAGTGTCTGAGAGTGTCAGAGAGTGTCAGAGAGTTTCAGAGATGTTCAGAGAGTGTCAGACAGTGTCAGAAAGTTTCAGAGAGCGTCAGAGAGTGTCAGGGAGTTTCAGAGAAATTCGGAGAGTGTCACAGAGTGTCAGAGAGTGTCAGAAAGTTTCATAGAGTGTCAGAGAGTTTCAGAGAGATTCAGAGAGTGTCAGAGAGTGTCAGAGAGTGTCAGAGAGTTTCACAGAGTTGCAGAGTGTGTCAGACAGTGTCCGAGAGTTTCAGAAAGTGTCAGAGAGTGTCAGAGAGCTTCGGAAAGTGTCAGATAGTGTCAGAGAGTGTCTGAGAGTTTCAGAGATTGTCAGAGTGTTTCAGAGAGTGTCACAGAGTTTCAGTGAGTGTCAGAGAGTGCCAGAGAGTTTCAGAGAGAGTCAGAGCGTGTCAGAGAGTGTCAGAGAGTGTCAGAGAGCGTCAGAGAGTTTCAGAGAGTGTCAGAGAGTTTCAGAGAGTTTCAGAGAGTTTCAGAGAGTGTCAGAGTGTGTCAGAGAGTTTCAGAGAATGTCAGAGAGTTTCAGAAAGTGTCTGAGAGTATGAGAGAGTGTCAGAGAGTGTCAGTGAGTTTCAGAGAGCTTCTGAAAGTTTCTGAGAGTGTCAGAGAGTTTCAGAGAGTTTCAGGGAGTTTCAGAGAGTTTCAGAGAGTGTCAGAAAGTTTCAGAGAGTGTCAGAGAGTGTCAGAGAGTTTCAGAGAGTTTCAGAGAGTTTCAGAGCGTTCCAGAGAGTGTCAGAGAGTTTCAGAGAGCTTCAGGGAGTGTCAGGGAGTGTCAGAGAGTGTCAGAGAGTGTCAGAGAGTTTCGGAGATTTTCAGAGAGAGTCATACAGTGTCCGAGAGTATCGGAGAGTGTCAAAGAGTTTCAGCGAGTGTCAGAGAGTTTCAGAGAGTGTCAGAGAGGTTCAGATATTGTCAGAGAGTGTCAGAGAGTTTCAGATAGTGTCCGAGAGTGTCAGAGAGTGTCAGAGAATTTCTGTGAGTTTGTGAGTTAGTCAGAGAGTGTCAGAGATTGTCAGCGAATTTCAGAGAGTGTCACAGAATTTCAGAGAGTTTCTGAGTGTTTCTGAGAGTGTCAGATAGTTTCAGTGAGTTTTAGAGAGCTTCGGAGAGTTTCAGAAAGTGTCAGAAAGTTTCAGAGAGTGTCAGAGAGTTTCAGAAAGTTTCAGGGAGTGTCTGAGAGTGTCAGAGTGTGTCAGTGAGTTTGAGAGAGTTTCTGAGTTTGTCAGAGAGTGTCAGAGATTGTCAGAGAATTTCAGAGAGTGTCACAGAGTGTCAGAGAGTGTCAGAGAGTGTCAGAGAGTTTCAGAGAGTTTCTGAGTGTTTCTGAGAGAGTCAGAGAGTTTCAGAAAGTTTCACAGAGCTTCAGAGTGTGTCAGAAAGTTTCAGAGATTGTCAGAGAGTTTCACAGAGTTTCACAGACTGTCAGAGAGTTTCAGAGAGCTTCAGAGAGTGTCAGAGACTGTCCGAATGTGTCAGACAGTTTCAGAGAGTTTCAGAGAGTTTCAGAGAGAGTCAGACAGTGTCTGAGAGTTTCAAAGAGTGTCAAAGAGTTTCAGAGAGTTTCAGAGAGTGTCAGAGAGTGTCAGAGAGTTTCAGAGAGTGTCAGAGAGTTTCAGAGACATTCTGAGAGTGTCAGAGAGTGCCAGAGAGTTTCTGAGAGTTTCTGAATGTGTCGGAGAGTGTCAGAGAGCGTCAGAGAGTTTCGAGATTTTCAGAGAGTTTCAGAGATGTTCAGAGAGTGTCATAGAGTGTCAGAGAGCGTCAGAGAGTTTCGAGATTTTCAGAGAGTGTCTGAGAGTTTCAGAAAGCTTCAGAGAGTGTCAGGGAGTGTCAGAGAGTGTCAGAGAGTTTCGGAGATTTTCAGAGAGAGTCAGACAGTGTCCGAGAGTGTCAAAGAGTTTCAGAGACTTTCTGAGAGTGTCAGAGAGTGCCTGAGAGTTTCTGACAGTTTCTGAGTGTGTCGGAGAGTGTCAGAGAGTGTCAGAGTGTTTCAGAGAGTGTCACAGAGTTTCAGAGAGTGTCAGAGATTTTCAGAGAGTTTCAGAGATCTTCAGAGACAGCAAGAAAATTTCAGAGAGTGTCACAGAGTGTCAGAGAGCTTCAGAGAGATTCAGAGAGTGTCAGACAGTATCAGAGAATGTCAGAGAGAGTCGAAGAGTTTCAGAGAGTGTCAGAGAGTTTCCGAGAGTGTCACAGAGTGTCAGCGAGAGTCAGAAAGTTTCAGAGAGTGTCAGAGAGTTTCAGAGAGTGTCAGTGAGTGTCAGAGAGTATCAGAGAGTGTCAGCGAGAGTCAGAGTGTGTCAGAGAGTGTCAGAGAGTGTCAGAGAGTGTCAGAGAGTGTCAGAGAGTTTCAGAGAGTGTCAGAGAGTGTCCGAGAGTTTCAGAAAGTGTCAGATAGTGTCAGAGAGTTTCAGAACGTGTCAGAGAGTGTCAGAGAGTGTCTGAGACTGTCAGAGAGTGTCAGAATGTTTCAGAGAGTGTCACAGAGTTTCAGAGATTGTCAGAGATTTTCAGAGAGTTTCAGAGATCTTCAGAGAGTGTCAGAGATTGCCAGAAAGTTTCAGAGAGTGTCACAGAGCGTCAGAGAGTTTCAGAGAGATTCAGAGAGTGTCAGAGAGTGTCAGAGAGTGTCAGAGAGTATCAGAGAGTGTCAGAGAGAGTCAGAGAGTGTCAGAGAGTGTCCGAGAGATTCAGAAAGTGTCAGAGTATGAGAGAGTGTCTGAGAGTGTCAGAGAGTTTCAGAGATGTTCAGAGAGTGTCAGAGAGTGTCCGAGAGTTTCAGAAAGTGTCAGATAGTGTCAGAGAGTTTCGGAAAGTGTCAGAGAGTGTCAGAGAGTGTCTGAGAGTTTCAGAGAGCTTCAGAGAGTGTCAGGGAGTGTCAGATAGTGTCAGAGAGATTCGGAGATTTTCAGAGAGAGTCAGACATTGTCCGAGAGTGTCAAAGAGTTTCAGAGACTTTCTGAGAGTGTCAGAGAGTGCCTGAGAGTTTCTGACAGTTTCTGAGTGTTTCGGAGAGTGTCAGAGAGTGTCAGAGTGTTTCAGAGAGTGTCACAGAGCTTCAGAGAGTGTCAGAGATTTTCAGAGAGTTTCAGAGATCTTCAGAGACAGCAAGAAAATTTCAGAGAGTGTCACAGAGTGTCAGAGAGCTTCAGAGAGATTCAGAGAGTGTCAGACAGTATCAGAGAATGTCAGAGAGAGTCGAAGAGTTTCAGAGAGTGTCAGAGAGTTTCCGAGAGTGTCACAGAGTGTCAGCGAGAGTCAGAAAGTTTCAGAGAGTGTCAGAGAGTGTCAGAGAGTTTCAGAGAGTCACAGAGTGTCAGTGAGTGTCAGAGAGTATCAGAGAGTATCAGCGAGAGTCACTGTGTGTCAGAGAGTGTCAGAGAGTGTCAGAGAGTGTCAGAGAGTGTCAGAGAGTGTCAGAGAGTGTCAGAGAGTTTCAGAGAGTGTCAGAGAGTGTCCGAGAGTTTCAGAAAGTGTCAGATAGTGTCAGAGAGTTTCAGAACGTGTCAGAGAGTGTCAGAGAGTGTCTGAGACTGTCAGAGAGTGTCAGAATGTTTCAGAGAGTGTCACAGAGTTTCAGAGATTGTCAGAGATTTTCAGAGAGTGTCAGAGATTGCCAGAAAGTTTCAGAGAGTGTCACAGAGCGTCAGAGAGTTTCAGAGAGATTCAGAGAGTGTCAGAGAGTGTCAGAGAGTATCAGAGAGTGTCAGAGAGAGTCAGAGAGTGTCAGAGAGTGTCCGAGAGATTCAGAAAGTGTCAGAGTATGAGAGAGTGTCTGAGAGTGTCAGAGAGTTTCAGAGATGTTCAGAGAGTGTCAGAGAGTGTCAGAAAGTTTCAGAGAGTGTCAGAGAGTGTCAGAGAGTGTCAGGGAGTTTCAGAGAGATTCAGAGAGTGTCACAGTGTGTCAGAGAGTGTCACAGAGTGTCACAGAGTGTCAGAGAGTTTCAGAGAGATTCAGAGAGTGTCAGAGACTGTCAGAGAGTGTCAGAGAGTTTCACAGAGATGCAGAGTGTGTCAGACAGTGTCCGAGAGTTTCTGAAAGTGTCAGATAGTGTCAGAGAGTTTCGGAGAGTGTCAGAGAGTGTCAGAGAGTGTCTGAGAGTTTCAGAGATTGTCAGAGTGTTTCAGAGAGTGTCACAGAGTTTCAGTGAGTGTCATGCGTGTCAGAGAGTGTCAGAGAGTTTCAGAGAGTGTCAGAGAGTGTCCGAGAGTTTCAGAAAGTGTCAGATAGTGTCAGAGAGTTTCAGAACGTGTCAGAGAGTGTCAAAGAGTGTCTGAGACTGTCAGAGAGTGTCCGAGAGATTCAGAAAGTGTCAGAGTATGAGAGAGTGTCTGAGAGTGTAGAGAGTTTCAGAGATGTTCAGAGAGTGTCAGAGAGTGTCAGAAAGTTTCAGAGAGTGTCAGAGAGTGTCAGGGAGTTTCAGAGAGATTCAGTGAGTGTCACAGTGTGTCAGAGAGTGTCACAGAGTGTCAGAGAGTTTCAGAGAGATTCAGAGAGTGTCAGAGACTGTCAGAGAGTGTCAGAGAGTTTCACAGAGATGCAGAGTGTGTCAGACAGTGTCCGAGAGTTTCAGAAAGTGTCAGATAGTGTCAGAGAGTTTCGGAGAGTGTCAGAGAGTGTCAGAGAGTGTCTGAGAGTTTCAGAGATTGTCAGAGTGTTTCAGAGAGTGTCACAGAGTTTCAGTGAGTGTCATGCGTGTCAGAGAGTTTCAGATTGAGTCAGAGATTGTCAGAGTTTGTCAGAGAGTGTCAGAGAGTTTCAGAGAGTCTCAGAGAGTGTCAGAGAGTGTCAGAGAGTTTCAGAGAGTGTCAGAGAGTTTCAGAAAGTGTATGAGAGAGTGTCAGAGAGTGTCAGAGAGTTTCAGAGAGCTTCTGAAAGTTTCTGAGAGTGTCACAGAGTTTCAGAGAGTTTCAGAGAGTTTCAGGGAGTTTCAGAGAGTTTCAGAGAGTGTCAGAAAGTTTCAGAGAGTGTCCGAGAGTGTCAGAGAGCTTCAGAGAGTTTCAGAGAGTGTCAGAGAGTGTCAGAGAGTGTCAGAGAGTTTCAGAGAGCTTCAGAGAGTGTCAGGGAGTGTCAGGGAGTGTCAGAGAGTTTCGTAGATTTTCAGAGAGAGCCAGACAGTGTCCGAGAGTGTCAGAGAGTGTCAAAGAGTTTCAGGGAGTGTCAGAGAATGTCAGAGAGGGTCAGATAGTGTCAGAGATTTTCAGAGACTATCTGAGAGGGTCAGAGAGTGCCTGAGAGTTTCTGACAGTTTCTGAGTGTGTCGGAGAGTGTCAGAGAGTGTCAGAGTGTTTCAGAGAGTGTCACAGAGTTTCAGAGCGTGTCAGAGATTTTCAGAGAGTTTCAGAGATCTTCAGAGACAGCAAGAAAATTTCAGAGAGTGTCACAGAGTGTCAGAGAGCTTCAGAGAGATTCAGAGAGTGTCAGACAGTATCAGAGTATGAGAGAGTGTCGGAGAGTGTCAGTGAGTTTCAGAGAGCTTCTGAAAGTTTCTGAGAGTGTCACAGAGTTTCAGAGAGTTTCAGAGAGTGTCAGAAAGTTTCAGAGAGTTTCAGAGAGTGTCAGAGAGTTTCCGAGAGTGTCACAGAGTGTCAGTGAGAGTCAGAGAGTTTCAGAGCGTCTCAGAGAGTGTCAGAGAGTTTCAGAGAGCTTCAGAGAGTGTCAGGGAGTGTCAGAGAGTGTCAGAGAGTTTCGGAGATTTTCTGAAAGAGTGAGAGAGTGTCCGAGAGTGTCAAAGAGTTTCAGAGACTTTCTTATAGTGTCAGAGAGTGCCTGAGAGTTTCTGACAGTTTCTGAGTTCGTCGGAGAGTGTCAGAGAGTGTCAGAGAGTTTCAGAGAGAGTCGAAGAGTTTCAGAGAGTGTCAGAGAGTGTCAGAGAGTGTCAGAGAGTGTCAGAGAGTGTCAGAGAGTTTCCGAGAGTGTCACAGAGTATCAGTGAGAGTCAGAAAGTTTCAGAGAGTGTCAGAGAGTGTCAGAGAGTTTCAGAGAGTGTCACAGAGTGTCAGTGAGTGTCAGAGAGTATCAGAGAGAGTCAGAGAGTGTCAGAGAGTTTCAGAGACTTTCTGAGAGTGTCAGAGAGTGCCTGAGAGTTTCTGACAGTTTCTGAGTGTGTCGGAGAGTGTCAGAGAGTGTCAGAGTGTTTCAGAGAGTGTCACAGAGTTTCAGAGAGTGTCAGAGATTTTCAGAGAGTTTCAGAGATCTTCAGAGACAGCAAGAAAATTTCAGAGAGTGTCACAGAGTGTCAGAGAGCTTCAGAGAGATTCAGAGAGTGTCAGACAGTATCAGAGAATGTCAGAGAGAGTCGAAGAGTTTCAGAGAGTGTCAGAGAGTTTCCGAGAGTGTCACAGAGTGTCAGCGAGAGTCAGAAAGTTTCAGAGAGTGTCAGAGAGTTTCAGAGAGTGTCAGTGAGTGTCAGAGAGTATCAGAGAGTGTCAGCGAGAGTCAGAGTGTGTCAGAGAGTGTCAGAGAGTGTCAGAGAGTGTCAGAGAGTGTCAGAGAGTTTCAGAGAGTGTCAGAGAGTGTCCGAGAGTTTCAGAAAGTGTCAGATAGTGTCAGAGAGTTTCAGAACGTGTCAGAGAGTGTCAGAGAGTGTCTGAGACTGTCAGAGAGTGTCAGAATGTTTCAGAGAGTGTCACAGAGTTTCAGAGATTGTCAGAGATTTTCAGAGAGTTTCAGAGATCTTCAGAGAGTGTCAGAGATTGCCAGAAAGTTTCAGAGAGTGTCACAGAGCGTCAGAGAGTTTCAGAGAGATTCAGAGAGTGTCAGAGAGTGTCAGAGAGTGTCAGAGAGTATCAGAGAGTGTCAGAGAGAGTCAGAGAGTGTCAGAGAGTGTCCGAGAGATTCAGAAAGTGTCAGAGTATGAGAGAGTGTCTGAGAGTGTCAGAGAGTTTCAGAGATGTTCAGAGAGTGTCAGAGAGTGTCCGAGAGTTTCAGAAAGTGTCAGATAGTGTCAGAGAGTTTCGGAAAGTGTCAGAGAGTGTCAGAGAGTGTCTGAGAGTTTCAGAGAGCTTCAGAGAGTGTCAGGGAGTGTCAGATAGTGTCAGAGAGATTCGGAGATTTTCAGAGAGAGTCAGACATTGTCCGAGAGTGTCAAAGAGTTTCAGAGACTTTCTGAGAGTGTCAGAGAGTGCCTGAGAGTTTCTGACAGTTTCTGAGTGTTTCGGAGAGTGTCAGAGAGTGTCAGAGTGTTTCAGAGAGTGTCACAGAGCTTCAGAGAGTGTCAGAGATTTTCAGAGAGTTTCAGAGATCTTCAGAGATCTTCAGAGACAGCAAGAAAATTTCAGAGAGTGTCACAGAGTGTCAGAGAGCTTCAGAGAGATTCAGAGAGTGTCAGACAGTATCAGAGAATGTCAGAGAGAGTCGAAGAGTTTCAGAGAGTGTCAGAGAGTTTCCGAGAGTGTCACAGAGTGTCAGCGAGAGTCAGAAAGTTTCAGAGAGTGTCAGAGAGTGTCAGAGAGTTTCAGAGAGTCACAGAGTGTCAGTGAGTGTCAGAGAGTATCAGAGAGTATCAGCGAGAGTCACTGTGTGTCAGAGAGTGTCAGAGAGTGTCAGAGAGTGTCAGAGAGTGTCAGAGAGTGTCAGAGAGTGTCAGAGAGTTTCAGAGAGTGTCAGAGAGTGTCCGAGAGTTTCAGAAAGTGTCAGATAGTGTCAGAGAGTTTCAGAACGTGTCAGAGAGTGTCAGAGAGTGTCTGAGACTGTCAGAGAGTGTCAGAATGTTTCAGAGAGTGTCACAGAGTTTCAGAGATTGTCAGAGATTTTCAGAGAGTGTCAGAGATTGCCAGAAAGTTTCAGAGAGTGTCACAGAGCGTCAGAGAGTTTCAGAGAGATTCAGAGAGTGTCAGAGAGTGTCAGAGAGTATCAGAGAGTGTCAGAGAGAGTCAGAGAGTGTCAGAGAGTGTCCGAGAGATTCAGAAAGTGTCAGAGTATGAGAGAGTGTCTGAGAGTGTCAGAGAGTTTCAGAGATGTTCAGAGAGTGTCAGAGAGTGTCAGAAAGTTTCAGAGAGTGTCAGAGAGTGTCAGAGAGTGTCAGGGAGTTTCAGAGAGATTCAGAGAGTGTCACAGTGTGTCAGAGAGTGTCACAGAGTGTCACAGAGTGTCAGAGAGTTTCAGAGAGATTCAGAGAGTGTCAGAGACTGTCAGAGAGTGTCAGAGAGTTTCACAGAGATGCAGAGTGTGTCAGACAGTGTCCGAGAGTTTCTGAAAGTGTCAGATAGTGTCAGAGAGTTTCGGAGAGTGTCAGAGAGTGTCAGAGAGTGTCTGAGAGTTTCAGAGATTGTCAGAGTGTTTCAGAGAGTGTCACAGAGTTTCAGTGAGTGTCATGCGTGTCAGAGAGTGTCAGAGAGTTTCAGAGAGTGTCAGAGAGTGTCCGAGAGTTTCAGAAAGTGTCAGATAGTGTCAGAGAGTTTCAGAACGTGTCAGAGAGTGTCAAAGAGTGTCTGAGACTGTCAGAGAGTGTCCGAGAGATTCAGAAAGTGTCAGAGTATGAGAGAGTGTCTGAGAGTGTAGAGAGTTTCAGAGATGTTCAGAGAGTGTCAGAGAGTGTCAGAAAGTTTCAGAGAGTGTCAGAGAGTGTCAGGGAGTTTCAGAGAGATTCAGTGAGTGTCACAGTGTGTCAGAGAGTGTCACAGAGTGTCAGAGAGTTTCAGAGAGATTCAGAGAGTGTCAGAGACTGTCAGAGAGTGTCAGAGAGTTTCACAGAGATGCAGAGTGTGTCAGACAGTGTCCGAGAGTTTCAGAAAGTGTCAGATAGTGTCAGAGAGTTTCGGAGAGTGTCAGAGAGTGTCAGAGAGTGTCTGAGAGTTTCAGAGATTGTCAGAGTGTTTCAGAGAGTGTCACAGAGTTTCAGTGAGTGTCATGCGTGTCAGAGAGTTTCAGATTGAGTCAGAGATTGTCAGAGTTTGTCAGAGAGTGTCAGAGAGTTTCAGAGAGTCTCAGAGAGTGTCAGAGAGTGTCAGAGAGTTTCAGAGAGTGTCAGAGAGTTTCAGAAAGTGTATGAGAGAGTGTCAGAGAGTGTCAGAGAGTTTCAGAGAGCTTCTGAAAGTTTCTGAGAGTGTCACAGAGTTTCAGAGAGTTTCAGAGAGTTTCAGGGAGTTTCAGAGAGTTTCAGAGAGTGTCAGAAAGTTTCAGAGAGTGTCCGAGAGTGTCAGAGAGCTTCAGAGAGTTTCAGAGAGTGTCAGAGAGTGTCAGAGAGTGTCAGAGAGTTTCAGAGAGCTTCAGAGAGTGTCAGGGAGTGTCAGGGAGTGTCAGAGAGTTTCGTAGATTTTCAGAGAGAGCCAGACAGTGTCCGAGAGTGTCAGAGAGTGTCAAAGAGTTTCAGGGAGTGTCAGAGAATGTCAGAGAGGGTCAGATAGTGTCAGAGATTTTCAGAGACTATCTGAGAGGGTCAGAGAGTGCCTGAGAGTTTCTGACAGTTTCTGAGTGTGTCGGAGAGTGTCAGAGAGTGTCAGAGTGTTTCAGAGAGTGTCACAGAGTTTCAGAGCGTGTCAGAGATTTTCAGAGAGTTTCAGAGATCTTCAGAGACAGCAAGAAAATTTCAGAGAGTGTCACAGAGTGTCAGAGAGCTTCAGAGAGATTCAGAGAGTGTCAGACAGTATCAGAGTATGAGAGAGTGTCGGAGAGTGTCAGTGAGTTTCAGAGAGCTTCTGAAAGTTTCTGAGAGTGTCACAGAGTTTCAGAGAGTTTCAGAGAGTGTCAGAAAGTTTCAGAGAGTTTCAGAGAGTGTCAGAGAGTTTCCGAGAGTGTCACAGAGTGTCAGTGAGAGTCAGAGAGTTTCAGAGCGTCTCAGAGAGTGTCAGAGAGTTTCAGAGAGCTTCAGAGAGTGTCAGGGAGTGTCAGAGAGTGTCAGAGAGTTTCGGAGATTTTCTGAAAGAGTGAGAGAGTGTCCGAGAGTGTCAAAGAGTTTCAGAGACTTTCTTATAGTGTCAGAGAGTGCCTGAGAGTTTCTGACAGTTTCTGAGTTCGTCGGAGAGTGTCAGAGAGTGTCAGAGAGTTTCAGAGAGAGTCGAAGAGTTTCAGAGAGTGTCAGAGAGTGTCAGAGAGTGTCAGAGAGTGTCAGAGAGTGTCAGAGAGTTTCCGAGAGTGTCACAGAGTATCAGTGAGAGTCAGAAAGTTTCAGAGAGTGTCAGAGAGTGTCAGAGAGTTTCAGAGAGTGTCACAGAGTGTCAGTGAGTGTCAGAGAGTATCAGAGAGAGTCAGAGAGTGTCAGAGAGTGTCAGAGAGTTTCAGAGAGTGTCAGAGATTATCCGAGAGTTTCAGAAAGTGTCAGATAGTGTCAGAGAGTTTCAGAACGTATCACAGAGTTTCAGAGCGTGTCAGAGATTTTCAGAGAGTTTCAGAGATCTTCAGAGACAGCAAGAAAATTTCAGAGAGTGTCACAGAGTGTCAGAGAGCTTCAGAGAGATTAAGAGAGCGTCAGACAGTATCAGAGAGTGTCAAAGAGAGTCAGAGAGTGACAGAGAGTGTCAGAGAGTGACAGAGAGTGTCCGAGAGATTCAGAAAGTGTCAGAGAGTATGAAAGAGTGTCTGAGAGTGTCGGAGAGTGTCAGAGAGTTTCAGAGATGTTCAGAGAGTGTCAGAGAGTGTCAGAAAGTTTCAGAGAGTATCAGAGATTTTCAGAGAGATTCAGAGATCTTCAGAGAGTGTCAGAGATTGCCAGAAAGTTTCAGAGAGTGTCACAGAGTGTCAGAGAGTTTCAGAGAGATTCAGAGAGTGTCAGAGAGTATCAGAGAGTGTCAAAGAGAGTCAGAGAGTGACAGAGAGTGTCAGAGAGTGACAGAGAGTGTCCGAGAGATTCAGAAAGTGTCAGAGAGTATGAAAGAGTGTCTGAGAGTGTCGGAGAGTGTCAGAGAGTTTCAGAGATGTTCAGAGAGTGTCAGCGAGTGTCAGAAAGTTTCAGAGAGTATCAGAGAGTGTCAGGGAGTTTCAGAGAGATTCAGAGAGTGTCACAAAATGTCAGAGAGAGTCACAGAGTGTCAGAGAGTGTCAGAGAGTTTCGGAAAGTGTCAGAGAGTGTCAGAGAGTGTCTGAGAGTTTCAGAGATTGTCAGAGTGTTTCAGAGAGTGTCACAGAGTTTCAGTGAGTGTCAGAGAGTGTCAGAGAGTTTCAGAGAGTTTCAGAGAGAGTCAGAGAGTGTCAGAGAGTGTCAGAGAGTGTCAGAGAGTGTCAGAGAGTTTCAGAGAGTGTCAGAGAGTTTCAGAGAGTGTCTGACAGTGTCAGAGAGTGTCAGAGAGTGTCAGAGAGTTTCAGAGAGTTTCAGAGAGTGTCAGAAAGTTTCAGAGAGTGTCAGAGAGTTTCAGAAAGTGTCTGAGAGTATGAGAGAGTGTCAGTGAGTTTCAGAGAGTGTCAGAGAGTTTCAGAAAGTGTCTGAGAGTATGAGAGAGTGTCAGGGAGTTTCAGAGACTTTCAGAGAGTGTCAGAAATTTTCAGAGAGTGTCAGAGAGTGTCAGAGAGTTTCAGAGAGTTTCAGAGAGAGTCAGAGAGTGTCAGAGAGTGTCAGAGAGTGTCAGAGAGTGTCAGAGAGTTTCAGAGAGTGTCAGAGAGTTTCAGAGAGTGTCTGAGAGTGTCTGAGAGTGTCAGAGAGTTTCAGAGAGTTTCAGAGATTGTCAGAGAGTTTCAGAGACATTCTGAGAGTGTCAGAGAGTGCCAGAGAGTTTCTGAGAGTTTCTGAGTGTGTCGGAGAGTGTCAGAGAGCGTCAGAGAGTTTCGAGATTTTCAGAGAGTTTCAGAGATGTTCAGAGAGTGTCATAGAGTGTCAGAAAGTTTCAGAGAGTGTCAGAGAGTGTCAGGGAGTTTCAGAGAGATTCAGAGACTGTCAGAGAGTGTCAGAGAGTGCCAGAGAGTGTCAGAGAGTTTCACAGAGTTGCAGAGTGTGTCAGACAGTGTCCGAGAGTTTCAGAAAGTGTCAGATAGTGTCAGAGAGTTTCGGAAAGTGTCAGAGAGTGTCAGAGAGTGTCTGAGAGTTTCAGAGAGCTTCAGAGAGTGTCAGGGAGTGTCAGAGAGTGTCAGAGAGTTTCGGAGATTTTCAGAAAGAGTGAGAGAGTGTCCGAGAGTGTCAAAGAGTTTCAGAGACTTTCTTATAGTGTCAGAGAGTGCCTGAGAGTTTCTGACAGTTTCTGAGTTCGTCGGAGAGTGTCAGAGAGTGTCAGAGTGTTTCAGAGAGAGTCGAAGAGTTTCAGAGAGTGTCAGAGAGTGTCAGAGAGTGTCAGAGAGTGTCAGAGAGTGTCAGAGAGTTTCCGAGAGTGTCACAGAGTATCAGTGAGAGTCAGAAAGTTTCAGAGAGTGTCAGAGAGTGTCAGAGAGTTTCAGAGAGTGTCACAGAGTGTCAGTGAGTGTCAGAGAGTATCAGAGAGAGTCAGAGAGTGTCAGAGAGTTTCAGAGAGTGTCAGAGATTATCCGAGCGTTTCAGAAAGTGTCAGATAGTGTCAGAGAGTTTCAGAACGTGTCACAGAGTTTCAGAGCGTGTCAGAGATTTTCAGAGAGTTTCAGAGATCTTCAGAGACAGCAAGAAAATTTCAGAGAGTGTCACAGAGTGTCAGAGAGCTTCAGAGAGATTAAGAGAGCGTCAGACAGTATCAGAGAGTGTCAAAGAGAGTCAGAGAGTGACAGAGAGTGTCAGAGAGTGACAGAGAGTGTCCGAGAGATTCAGAAAGTGTCAGAGAGTATGAAAGAGTGTCTGAGAGTGTCGGAGAGTGTCAGAGAGTTTCAGAGATGTTCAGAGAGTGTCAGAGAGTGTCAGAAAGTTTCAGAGAGTATCAGAGATTTTCAGAGAGATTCAGAGATCTTCAGAGAGTGTCAGAGATTGCCAGAAAGTTTCAGAGAGTGTCACAGAGTGTCAGAGAGTTTCAGAGAGATTCAGAGAGTGTCAGAGAGTATCAGAGAGTGTCAAAGAGAGTCAGAGAGTGACAGAGAGTGTCAGAGAGTGACAGAGAGTGTCCGAGAGATTCAGAAAGTGTCAGAGAGTATGAAAGAGTGTCTGAGAGTGTCGGAGAGTGTCAGAGAGTTTCAGAGATGTTCAGAGAGTGTCAGCGAGTGTCAGAAAGTTTCAGAGAGTATCAGAGAGTGTCAGGGAGTTTCAGAGAGATTCAGAGAGTGTCACAAAATGTCAGAGAGAGTCACAGAGTGTCAGAGAGTGTCAGAGAGTTTCGGAAAGTGTCAGAGAGTGTCAGAGAGTGTCTGAGAGTTTCAGAGATTGTCAGAGTGTTTCACAGAGTGTCACAGAGTTTCAGTGAGTGTCAGAGAGTGTCAGAGAGTTTCAGAGAGTTTCAGAGAGAGTCAGAGAGTGTCAGAGAGTGTCAGAGAGTGTCAGAGAGTGTCAGAGAGTTTCAGAGAGTGTCAGAGAGTTTCAGAGAGTGTCTGACAGTGTCAGAGAGTGTCAGAGAGTGTCAGAGAGTTTCAGAGAGTTTCAGAGAGTGTCAGAAAGTTTCAGAGAGTGTCAGAGAGTTTCAGAAAGTGTCTGAGAGTATGAGAGAGTGTCAGTGAGTTTCAGAGAGTGTCAGAGAGTTTCAGAAAGTGTCTGAGAGTATGAGAGAGTGTCAGGGAGTTTCAGAGACTTTCAGAGAGTGTCAGAAATTTTCAGAGAGTGTCAGAGAGTGTCAGAGAGTTTCAGAGAGTTTCAGAGAGTGTCAGAGAGTTTCAGAGAGTGTTAAAGAGTGTCAGAGAGTGTCGGAGAGGTTCAGATAGTGTCAGAGAGTTTCAGAGACTTTCTGAGATTGTCAGAGAGTGCCTGAGAGTTTCTGACAGTTTCTGAGTGTGTCGGAGAGTGTCAGAGAGTGTCAGAGTGTTTCAGAGAGTGTCACAGAGTTTCAGAGATTGTCAGAGATTTTCAGAGTGTTTCAGAGAGCTTCAGAGAGTGTCAGAGATTGCCAGAAAGTTTCAGAGAGTGTCACAGAGTGTCAGAGAGTTTCAGAGAGATTCAGAGAGTGTCAGAGAGTATCAGAGAGTGTCAGAGAGAGTCAGAGAGTGTCAGAGAGTGTCCGAGAGATTCAGAAAGTGTCAGAGAGTATGAGAGAGTGTCTGAGAGTGTCAGAGAATTTCAGAGATGTTCAGAGAGTGTCAGAGAGTGTCAGAAAGTTTCAGAGAGTGTCAGAGAGTGTCAGGGAGTTTCAGAGAGATTCAGAGAGTGTCACAGAGTGTCAGAGAGTGTCACAGAGTGTCACAGAGCGTCAGAGAGTTTCAGAGAGATTCAGAGCGTGTCAGAGACTGTCAGAGAGTTTCACAGAGATGCAGAGTGTGTCAGACAGTGTCCGAGAGTTTCTGAAAGTGTCAGATAGTGTCAGAGAGTTTCGGAAAGTGTCAGAGAGTGTCAGAGAGTGTCTGAGAGTTTCAGAGATTGTCAGAGTGTTTCAGAGAGTGTCACAGAGTTTCAGTGAGTGTCAGAGCGTGTCAGAGAGATTCAGAGTGAGTCAGAGAGTGTCAGAGTTTGTCAGAGAGTGTCAGAGAGTGTCAGAGAGTTTCAGAGAGTGTCTGAGAGCGTCTGAGAGTGTCAGAGAGTTTCAAAGAATGTCAGAGAGTTTCAGAGAGTGTCAGAGAGTGTCAGAGAGTTTCAGAGAGTGTCAGAGAGTTTCAGAAAGTTTCTGAGAGTATGCGAGAGTGTCAGAGAGTATCAGTGAGTTTCAGAGAGCTTCTGAAAGTTTCTGAGAGTGTCACAGAGTTTCAGAGAGTTTCAGGGAGTTTCAGAGAGTTTCAGAGAGTGTCAGAAATTTTCAGAGAGTGTCAGAGAGTGTCAGAGAGTGTCAGAGAGTGTCAGAGAGTTTCAGAGAGTTTCAGAGAGTTTCAGAGAGTGTCAGAGAGTGTCAGAGAGTTTCAGAGAGCTTCAGAGAGTGTCAGGGAGTTTCAGAGATCTTCTGAACGTTTCTGAGAGTGTCAGAATGCTTCAGAGAGTTTCAGGGAGTTTCAGAGAGTTTCAGAGAGTGTCAGAAATTTTCAGAGAGTGTCAGAGAGTTTCAGAGAGTTTCAGAGAGTGTCAGAGAGTGTCAGAGAGTTTCGGAGATTTTCAGAGAGAGTCAGACAGTGTCCGAGAGTGTCAGAGAGTGTCAGAGAATTTCAGAGAGTGTTAAAGAGTGTCAGAGAGTGTCAGAGTGTTTCAGAGAGTGTCACAGAGTTTCAGAGATTGTCAGAGATTTTCAGAGAGTTTCAGAGAGCTTCAGAGAGTGTCAGAGATTGCCAGAAAGTTTCAGAGAGTGTCACAGAGTGTCACAGAGTGTCAGAGAGATTCAGAGAGTGTCAGAGAGTATCAGTGAGTGTCAGAGAGTATCAGAGAGTGTCAGCGAGAGTCAGAGAGTGTCAGAGAGTGTCAGAGAGTGTCAGAGAGTTTCAGAGAGTGCCAGAGAGTATCCGAGAGTTTCAGAAAGTGTCAGATAGTGTCAGAGAGTTTCAGAACGTGTCAGAGAGTGTCAGAGAGTGTCTGAGACTGTCAAAGAGTGTCACAGAGTGTCAGAGAGTTTCAGAGAGATTCAGACAGTGTCAGAGACTGTCAGAGAGTGTCAGAGAGTTTCACAGAGATGCAGAGTGTGTCAGACAGTGTCCGAGAGTTTCAGAAAGTGTCAGATAGTGTCAGAGAGCTTCGGAGAGTGTCAGAGAGTGTCAGAGAGTGTCTGAGAGTTTCAGAGATTGTCAGAGTGTTTCAGAGAGTGTCACAGAGTTTCAGTGAGTGTCATGCGTGTCAGAGAGTTTCAGATTGAGTCAGAGATTGTCAGAGTTTGTCAGAGAGTGTCAGAGAGTGTCAGAGAGTTTCAGAGAGTGTCAGAGAGTGTCAGAGAGTTTCAGAGAGTGTCAGAGAGTTTCAGAAAGTGTCTGAGAGTATGAGAGAGTGTCAGAGAGTGTCAGAGAGTGTCAGAGAGTGTCAGAGAGTTTCAGAGAGCTTCAGAGAGTGTCAGGGAGTGTCAGAGAGTTTCGGAGATTTTCAGAGAGAGCCAGACAGTGTCCGAGAGTGTCAGAGAGTGTCAAAGAGTTTCAGGGAGTGTCAGAGAATGTCAGAGAGGTTCAGATAGTGTCAGAGATTTTCAGAGTCTATCTGAGAGGGTCAGAGAGTGCCTGAGAGTTTCTGACAGTTTCTGAGTGTGTCGGAGAGTGTCAGAGAGTGTCAGAGTGTTTCAGAGAGTGTCACAGAGTTTCAGAGCGTGTCAGAGATTTTCAGAGAGTTTCAGAGATCTTCAGAGACAGCAAGAAAATTTCAGAGAGTGTCACAGAGTGTCAGAGAGCTTCAGAGAGATTCAGAGAGTGTCAGACAGTATCAGAGTATGAGAGAGTGTCGGAGAGTGTCAGTGAGTTTCAGAGAGCTTCTGAAAGTTTCTGAGAGTGTCACAGAGTTTCAGAGAGTTTCAGAGAGTTTCAGAGAGTTTCAGAGAGTTTCAGAGAGTGTCAGAAAGTTTCAGAGAGTTTCAGAGAGTGTCAGAGAGTTTCCGAGAGTGTCACAGAGTGTCAGTGAGAGTCAGAGAGTTTCAGAGCGTCTCAGAGAGTGTCAGAGAGTTGCAGAGAGTGTCACAGTGTGTCAGTGAGTGTCAGAGAGTATCAGAGAGTGTCAGCGAGAGTCAGAGAGTGTCAGAGAGTGTCAGAGAGTTTCAGAGAGTGCCAGAGAGTATCCGAGAGTTTCAGAAAGTGTCAGATAGTGTCAGAGAGTTTCAGAACGTGTCAGAGAGTGTCAGAGAGTGTCTGAGACTGTCAAAGAGTGTCAGAGTGTTTCAGAGAGTGTCACCGAGTTTCAGAGAGTGTCAGAGATTTTCAGAGAGTTTCAGAGATCTTCAGAGAGTGTCAGAGATTGCCAGAAAGTTTCAGAGAGTGTCACAGAGTGTCAGAGAGTTTCAGAGAGATTCAGAGAGTGTCAGAGAGTATCAGAGAGTGTCAAAGAGAGTCAGAGAGTGACAGAGAGTGTCCGAGAGATTCAGAAAGTGTCAGAGAGTATGAAAGAGTGTCTGAGAGTGTCAGAGAGTGTCAGAGAGTTTCAGAGATGTTCAGAGAGTGTCAGAGAGTGTCAGAAAGTTTCAGAGAGTATCAGAGAGTGTTAGGGAGTTTCAGAGAGATTCAGAGAGTGTCACAGAATGTCAGAGAGTGTCACAGAGTGTCAGAGAGTTTCAGAGAGATTCAGAGAGTGTCAGAGAGTGTCAGAGAGTGTCAGAGAGTTTCACAGAGTTGCAGAGTGTGTCAGACAGTGTCCGAGAGTTTCAGAAAGTGTCAGATAGTGTCAGAGAGTTTCGGAAAGTGTCAGAGAGTGTCAGAGAGTGTCTGAGAGTTTCAGAGATTGTCAGAGTGTTTCAGAGAGAGTCAGAGAGTGTCAGAGAGTGTCAGAGAGTGTCAGAGAGTGTCAGAGAGTTTCAGAGAGTGTCACAGAGTTTCAGAGAGTTTCAGGGAGTTTCAGAGAGTTTCAGAGAGTGTCAGAAAGTTTCAGAGAGTGTCCGAGAGTGTCAGAGAGCTTCAGAGAGTTTCAGAGAGTTTCAGAGAGTGTCAGAGAGTGTCAGAGAGTTTCAGAGAGCTTCAGAGAGTGTCAGGGAGTGTCAGAGAGTTTCGGAGATTTTCAGAGAGAGCCAGACAGTGTCCGAGAGTGTCAGAGAGTGTCAAAGAGTTTCAGGGAGTGTCAGAGAATGTCAGAGAGGTTCAGATAGTGTCAGAGATTTTCAGAGACTATCTGAGAGGGTCAGAGAGTGCCTGAGAGTTTCTGACAGTTTCTGAGTGTGTCGGAGAGTGTCAGAGAGTGTCAGAGTGTTTCAGAGAGTGTCACAGAGTTTCAGAGCGTGTCAGAGATTTTCAGAGAGTTTCAGAGATCTTCAGAGACAGCAAGAAAATTTCAGAGAGTGTCACAGAGTGTCAGAGAGCTTCAGAGAGATTCAGAGAGTGTCAGACAGTATCAGAGTATGAGAGAGTGTCGGAGAGTGTCAGTGAGTTTCAGAGAGCTTCTGAAAGTTTCTGAGAGTGTCACAGAGTTTCAGAGAGTTTCAGAGAGTTTCAGAGAGTTTCAGAGAGTGTCAGAAAGTTTCAGAGAGTTTCAGAGAGTGTCAGAGAGTTTCCGAGAGTGTCAGAGAGTGTCAGAGAGTGTCAGAGAGTTTCACAGAGTTGCAGAGTGTGTCAGACAGTGTCCGAGAGTTTCAGAAAGTGTCAGATAGTGTCAGAGAGTTTCGGAAAGTGTCAGAGAGTGTCAGAGAGTGTCTGAGAGTTTCAGAGATTGTCAGAGTGTTTCAGAGAGAGTCAGAGAGTGTCAGAGAGTGTCAGAGAGTTTCAGAGAGTGTCACAGAGTTTCAGAGAGTTTCAGGGAGTTTCAGAGAGTTTCAGAGAGTGTCAGAAAGTTTCAGAGAGTGTCCGAGAGTGTCAGAGAGCTTCAGAGAGTTTCAGAGAGTGTCAGAGAGTGTCAGAGAGTGTCAGAGAGTGTCAGAGAGTTTCAGAGAGCTTCAGAGAGTGTCAGGGAGTGTCAGAGAGTTTCGGAGATTTTCAGAGAGAGCCAGACAGTGTCCGAGAGTGTCAGAGAGTGTCAAAGAGTTTCAGGGAGTGTCAGAGAATGTCAGAGAGGTTCAGATAGTGTCAGAGATTTTCAGAGACTATCTGAGAGGGTCAGAGAGTGCCTGAGAGTTTCTGACAGTTTCTGAGTGTGTCGGAGAGTGTCAGAGAGTGTCAGAGTGTTTCAGAGAGTGTCACAGAGTTTCAGAGCGTGTCAGAGATTTTCAGAGAGTTTCAGAGATCTTCAGAGACAGCAAGAAAATTTCAGAGAGTGTCACAGAGTGTCAGAGAGCTTCAGAGAGATTCAGAGAGTGTCAGACAGTATCAGAGTATGAGAGAGTGTCGGAGAGTGTCAGTGAGTTTCAGAGAGCTTCTGAAAGTTTCTGAGAGTGTCACAGAGTTTCAGAGAGTTTCAGAGAGTTTCAGAGAGTTTCAGAGAGTGTCAGAAAGTTTCAGAGAGCTTCAGAGAGTGTCAGAGAGTTTCCGAGAGTGTCGCAGAGTGTCAGTGAGAGTCAGAGAGTTTCAGAGCGTCTCAGAGAGTGTCAGAGAGTTTCAGAGAGTGTCACAGAGTGTCAGTGAGTGTCAGAGAGTATCAGAGAGTGTCAGCGAGAGTCAGAGAGTGTCAGAGAGTGTCAGAGAGTTTCAGAGAGTGCCAGAGAGTATCCGAGAGTTTCAGAAAGTGTCAGATAGTGTCAGAGAGTTTCAGAACGTGTCAGAGAGTGTCAGAGAGTGTCTGAGACTGTCAAAGAGTGTCAGAGTGTTTCAGAGAGTGTCACCGAGTTTCAGAGAGTGTCAGCGATTTTCAGAGAGTTTCAGAGATCTTCAGAGAGTGTCAGAGATTGCCAGAAAGTTTCAGAGAGTGTCACAGAGTGTCAGAGAGTTTCAGAGAGATTCAGAGAGTGTCAGAGAGTATCAGAGAGTGTCAAAGAGAGTCAGAGAGTGACAGAGAGTGTCCGAGAGATTCAGAAAGTGTCAGAGAGTATGAAAGAGTGTCTGAGAGTGTCAGAGAGTGTCAGAGAGTTTCAGAGATGTTCAGAGAGTGTCAGAGATTGTCAGAAAGTTTCAGAGAGTATCAGAGAGTGTTAGGGAGTTTCAGAGAGATTCAGAGAGTGTCACAGAATGTCAGAGAGTGTCACAGAGTGTCAGAGAGTTTCAGAGAGATTCAGAGAGTGTCAGAGAGTGTCAGAGAGTGTCAGAGAGTTTCACAGAGTTGCAGAGTGTGTCAAACAGTGTCCGAGAGTTTCAGAAAGTGTCAGATAGTGTCAGAGAGTTTCGGAAAGTGTCAGAGAGTGTCAGAGAGTGTCTGAGAGTTTCAGAGATTGTCAGAGTGTTTCAGAGAGAGTCAGAGAGTGTCAGAGAGTGTCAGAGAGTGTCAGAGAGTGTCAGAGAGTTTCAGAGAGTGTCAGAGAGTTTCAGAGAGTGTCTGAGAGTGTCTGAGAGTGTCAGAGAGTTTCAGAGAGTTTCAGAGAGTGTCAGAGAGTTTCAGAGACATTCTGAGAGTGTCAGAGAGTGCCAGAGAGTTTCTGAGTGTGTCGGAGAGTGTCAGAGAGCGTCAGAGAATTTCGCGATTTTCAGAGAGTTTCAGAGATGTTCAGAGAGTGTCATAGAGTGTCAGAAAGTTTCAGAGAGTGTCAGAGAGTGTCAGGGAGTTTCAGAGAGATTCAGAGACTGTCAGAGAGTGTCAGAGAGTGCCAGAGAGTGTCAAAGAGTTTCACAGAGTTGCAGAGTGTGTCAGACAGTGTCCGAGAGTTTCAGAAAGTGTCAGATAGTGTCAGAGAGCTTCGGAAAGTTTCAGAGAGTGTCAGAGAGTGTCTGAGAGTTTCAGAGAGCTTCAGAGAGTGTCAGGGAGTGTCAGAGAGTGTCAGAGAGTTTCGGAGATTTTCAGAAAGAGTGAGAGAGTGTCCGAGAGTGTCAAAGAGTTTCAGAGACTTTCTGATAGTGTCAGAGAGTGCCTGAGAGTTTCTGACAGTTTCTGAGTGTGTCGGAGAGTGTCAGAGAGTGTCAGAGTGTTTCAGAGAGAGTCGAAGAGTTTCAGAGAGTGTCAGAGAGTGTCAGAGAGTGTCAGAGAGTGTCAGAGAGTTTCCGAGAGTGTCACAGAGTGTCAGTGAGAGTCAGAAAGTTTCAGAGAGTGTCAGAGAGTGTCAGAGAGTTTCAGAGAGTGTCACAGAGTGTCAGTGAGTGTCAGAGAGTATCAGAGAGCGTCAGCGAGAGTCAGAGAGTGTCAGAGAGTGTCAGAGAGTTTCAGAGAGTGTCAGAGATTATCCGAGAGTTTCAGAAAGTGTCAGATAGTGTCAGAGAGTTTCAGAACGTGTCACAGAGTTTCAGAGCGTGTCAGAGATTTTCAGAGAGTTTCAGAGATCTTCAGAGACAGCAAGAAAATTTCAGAGAGTGTCACAGAGTGTCAGAGAGCTTCAGAGAGATTAAGAGAGCGTCAGACAGTATCAGAGTATGAGAGAGTGTCACAGAGTTTCAGAGAGTGTCAGAGATTTTCAGAGAGATTCAGAGATCTTCAGAGAGTGTCAGAGATTGCCAGAAAGTTTCAGAGAGTGTCACAGAGTGTCAGAGAGTTTCAGAGAGATTCAGAGAGTGTCAGAGAGTATCAGAGAGTGTCAAAGAGAGTCAGAGAGTGACAGAGAGTGTCAGAGAGTGACAGAGAGTGTCCGAGAGATTCAGAAAGTGTCAGAGAGTATGAAAGAGTGTCTGAGAGTGTCGGAGAGTGTCAGAGAGTTTCAGAGATGTTCAGAGAGTGTCAGAGAGTGTCAGAAAGTTTCAGAGAGTATCAGAGAGTGTCAGGGAGTTTCAGAGAGATTCAGAGAGTGTCACAAAATGTCAGAGAGTGTCACAGAGTGTCAGAGAGTGTCAGAGAGTTTCGGAAAGTGTCAGAGAGTGTCAGAGAGTGTCTGAGAGTTTCAGAGATTGTCAGAGTGTTTCAGAGAGTGTCACAGAGTTTCAGTGAGTGTCAGAGAGTGTCAGAGAGTTTCAGAAAGTGTCTGAGAGTATGAGAGAGTGTCAGTGAGTTTCAGAGAGTGTCAGAGAGTTTCAGAAAGTGTCTGAGAGTATGAGAGAGTGTCAGGGAGTTTCAGAGAGTTTCAGAGAGTGTCAGAAATTTTCAGAGCGTGTCAGAGAGTGTCAGAGAGTTTCAGAGAGTTTCAGAGAGTTTCAGAGAGTGTCAGAGAGTTTCGGAGATTTTCAGAGAGAGTCAGACAGTGTCCGAGAGTGTCAGAGAGTGTCAGAGAGTTTCAGAGAGTGTTAAAGAGTGTCAGAGAGTGGCGGAGAGGTTCAGATAGTGTCAGAGAGTTTCAGAGACATTCTGAGATTGTCAGAGAGTGCCTGAGAGTTTCTGACAGTTTCTGAGTGTGTCGGAGAGTGTCAGAGAGTGTCAGAGTGTTTCAGAGAGTGTCACAGAGTTTCAGAGATTGTCAGAGATTTTCAGAGAGTTTCAGAGAGCTTCAGAGAGTGTCAGAGATTGCCAGAAAGTTTCAGAGAGTGTCACAGAGCGTCAGAGAGTTTCAGAGAGATTCAGAGAGTGTCAGAGAGTGTCAGAGAGTATCAGAGAGTGTCAGAGAGAGTCAGAGAGTGTCAGAGAGTGTCCGAGAGATTCAGAAAGTGTCAGAGAGTATGAGAGAGTGTCTGAGAGTGTCAGAGAATTTCAGAGATGTTCAGAGAGTGTCAGAGAGTGTCAGAAAGTTTCAGAGAGTGTCAGAGAGTGTCAGGGAGTTTCAGAGAGATTCAGAGAGTGTCACAGAGTGTCAGAGAGTGTCACAGAGTGTCACAGAGTGTCAGAGAGTTTCAGAGAGATTCAGAGAGTGTCAGAGACTGTCACAGAGTTTCACAGAGATGCAGAGTGTGTCAGACAGTGTCCGAGAGTTTCTGAAAGTGTCAGAGAGTGTCTGAGAGTTTCAGAGATTGTCAGAGTGTTTCAGAGAGTGTCACAGAGTTTCAGTGAGTGTCAGAGCGTGTCAGAGAGTTTCAGAGTGAGTCAGAGAGTGTCAGAGTTTGTCAGAGAGTGTCAGAGAGTGTCAGAGAGTTTCAGAGAGTGTCTGAGAGCGTCTGAGAGTGTCAGAGAGTTTCAAAGAATGTCAGAGAGGTTCAGAGAGTGTCAGAGAGTGTCAGAGAGTTTCAGAGAGTGTCAGAGAGTTTCTGAAAGTGTCTGAGAGTATGAGAGAGTGTCAGAGAGTGTCAGTGAGTTTCAGAGAGCTTCTGAAAGTTTCTGAGAGTGTCACAGAGTTTCAGAGAGTTTCAGGGAGTTTCAGAGAGTTTCAGAGAGTGTCAGAAATTTTCAGAGAGTGTCAGAGAGTGTCAGAGAGTGTCAGAGAGTGTCAGAGAGTTTCAGAGAGTTTCAGAGAGTGTCAGAGAGTGTCAGAGAGTTTCAGAGAGCTTCAGAGAGTGTCAGGGAGTTTCAGAGAGCTTCTGAACGTTTCTGAGAGTGTCAGAATGCTTCAGAGAGTTTCAGGGAGTTTCAGAGAGTTTCAGAGAGTGTCAGAAATTTTCAGAGAGTGTCAGAGAGTGTCAGAGAGTGTCAGAGAGTTTCAGAGAGTTTCAGAGAGTGTCAGAGACTGTCAGAGAGTTTCGGAGATTTTCAGAGAGAGTCAGACAGTGTCCGAGAGTGTCAGAGAGTGTCAGAGAATTTCAGAGAGTGTTAAAGAGTGTCAGAGAGTGTCAGAGTGTTTCAGAGAGTGTCACAGAGTTTCAGAGATTGTCAGAGATTTTCAGAGAGTTTCAGAGAGCTTCAGAGAGTGTCAGAGATTGCCAGAAAGTTTCAGAGAGTGTCACAGAGTGTCAGAGAGTTTCAGAGAGATTCAGAGAGTGTCAGAGAGTGTCAGAGAGTATCAGAGAGTGTCAGAGAGTATCAGAGAGTGTCAGAGAGAGTCAGAGAGTGTCAGAGAGTGTCCGAGAGATTCAGAAAGTGTCAGAGAGTATGAGAGAGTGTCTGAGAGTGTCAGAGAGTTTCAGAGATGTTCAGAGAGTGTCAGAGAGTGTCAGAAAGTTTCAGAGAGTGTCAGAGAGTGTCAGGGAGTTTCAGAGAGATTCAGAGAGTGTCACAGAGTGTCAGAGAGTGTCACAGAGTGTCACAGAGTGTCAGAGAGTTTCAGAGAGATTCAGAGAGTGTCAGAGACTGTCAGAGAGTTTCACAGAGATGCAGAGTGTGTCAGACAGTGTCCGAGAGTTTCAGAAAGTGTCAGATAGTGTCAGAGAGTTTTGGAAAGTGTCAGAGAGTGTCAGAGAGTGTCTGAGAGTTTCAGAGATTGTCAGAGTGTTTCAGAGAGTGTCACAGAGTTTCAGTGAGTGTCAGAGCCTGTCAGAAAGTTTCAGAGTGAGTCAGAGAGTGTCAGAGTTTGTCAGAGAGTGTCAGAGAGTGTCAGAGAGTGTCTGAGAGTGTCTGAGAGTGTCAGAGAGTTTCAGAGAATGTCAGAGAGTTTCAGAGAGTGTCAGAGAGTGTCAGAGAGTTTCAGAGAGTGTCAGAGAGTTTCAGAAAGTGTCTGAGAGTATGAGAGAGTGTCAGAGAGTGTCAGTGAGTTTCAGAGAGCTTCTGAAAGTTTCTGAGAGTGTCACAGAGTTTCAGAGAGTTTCAGGGAGTTTCAGAGAGTTTCAGAGAGTGTCAGAAAGTTTCAGAGAGTGTCAGAGAGTGTCAGAGAGTTTCAGAGAGTTTCAGAGAGTGTCAGAGAGTGTCAAAGAGTTTCAGAGAGCTTCAGAGATTGTCAGGGAGTTTCAGAGAGCTTCTGAAAGTTTCTGAGAGTGTCAGAGAGCTTCAGAGAGTTTCAGGGAGTTTCAGAGAGTGTCAGAAATTTTCAGAGAGTGTCAGAGAGTGTCAGAGAGTTTCAGAGAGTTTCAGAGAGTGTCAGAGAGTGTCAGAGAGTTTCGGAGATTTTCAGAGAGTGTTAAAGAGTGTCAGAGAGTGTCAGAGAGGTTCAGATAGTGTCAGAGAGTTTCAGAGACTTTCTGAGAGTGTCAGAGAGTTTCTGACAGTTTCTGAGTGCGTCAGAGAGTGTCAGAGAGTGTCAGAGTGTTTCAGAGAGTGTCACAGAGTTTCAGAGAGTGTCAGAGATTTTCAGAGAGTTTCAGAGATCTTCCGAGACAGCAAGAAAATTTCAGAGAGTGTCACAGAGTGTCAGATAGCTTCAGAGAGATTCAGAGAGTGTCAGAGAGTGTCAGAGAGTGTCAAAAAGTTTCCGAGAGTGTCACAGAGTGTCAGTGAGAGTCAGAAAGTTTCAGAGAGTGTCAGAGAGTGTCAGAGAGTTTCAGAGAGTGTCACAGATTGTCGGTGATTGTCAGAGAGTATCAGAGAGGGTCAGCGAGAGTCAGAGAGTGTCAGAGAGTGTCAGAGAGTTTCAGAGAGTGTCAGAGCGTGTCCGAGAGTTTCAGAAAGTGTCAGATAGTGTCAGAGAGTTTCAGAACGTGTCAGAGAGTGTCAGAGAGTGTCTGAGACTCTCAGAGTGTGTCAGAATGTTTCAGAGAGTGTCACAGAGTTTCAGAGATTGTCAGAGATTTTCAGAGAGTTTCAGAGATCTTCAGAGAGTGTCAGAGATTGCCAGAAAGTTTCAGAGAGTGTCACAGAGTGTCAGAGAGTTTCTGAGAGATTCAGAGAGTGTCAGAGAGTATCAGAGAGTGTCAGAGAGAGTCAGAGAGTGTCAGAGAGTGTCCGAGAGATTCAGAAAGTGTCAGAGAGTATGAGAGAGTGTCTGAGAGTGTCAGAGAGTTTCAGAGATGATCAGAGAGTGTCAGAGAGTGTCAGAAAGTTTCAGAGAGTGTCAGAGAGTGTCAGGGCGTTTCAGAGAGATTCAGAGAGTGTCACAGAGTGTCAGAGAGTGTCACAGAGTGTCACAGAGTGTCAGAGAGTTTCACAGAGATGCAGAGTGTGTCAGACAGTGTCCGAGAGTTTCAGAAAGTGTCAGATAGTGTCAGAGAGTTTCGGAAAGTGTCAGAGAGTGTCAGAGAGTGTCTGAGAGTTTCAGAGATTTTCAGAGTGTTTCAGAGAGTGTCACAGAGTTTCAGTGAGTGTCAGAGCGTGTCAGAGAGTTTCAGAGTGAGTCAGAGAGTGTCAGAGTTTGTCAGAGAGTTTCAGAGAGTGTCTGAGAGTGTCTGAGAGTGTCAGAGAGTGTCAGAGAGTTTCAGAGAGTTTCAGAGAGTTTCAGAGAGTGTCAGAGAGTTTCAGAGAGTGTCAGAGAGTTTCAGAAAGTGTCTGAGAGTATGAGAGAGTGTCAGAGAGTGTCAGTGAGTTTCAGAGAGCTTCTGAGTGTTTCAGAGAGTGTCACAGAGTTTCAGAGAGTGTCAGATATTTTCAGAGAGTTTCAGAGACTTTCAGAGAGTGTCAGAGAGTGTCAGAGAGTGTCAGAGACTTTCTGAGAGTGTCAGAGAGTGCCTGAGAGTTTCTGACAGTTTCTGAGTGTGTCGGAGAGTGTCAGAGACTGTGAGAGTGTTTCAGAGAGTGTCACAGTGTTTCAGAGACTGTCAGAGTGTTTCAGAGAGTGTCAGAGAGTGTCACAGAGTGTCAGAGAGCTTCAGAGAGTGTCTGTGAGTGTCAGAGTGTATCAGAGAGTGTCAGAGAGAGTCAGAGAGTTTCAGAGAGTGTCAGAGAGTTTCAGAGAGTGTCAGAGAGTGTCCGAGAGTTTCAGAACGTGTCAGGTAGTTTCAGAGAGTTTCAGAACGTGTCAGAGAGTGTCAGAGAGTGTCTGAGAATGTCAAAGAGTGTCAGAGTGTTTCAGAGCGTGTCACAGAGTTTCAGAGAGTGTCAGAGATTTTCAGAGAGTTTCAGAGATCTTCAGAGAGTGTCAGAGATTGCCAGAAAGTTTCAGAGAGTGTCACAGAGTGTCAGAGAGTTTCAGAGAGATTCAGAGAGATTCAGAGAGTGTCAGAGAGTGTCAGAGAGTGTCAGAGAGAGTCAGAGAGTGTCAGAGAGTGTCCGAGAGATTCAGAAAGTGTCAGAGAGTATGAGAGAGTGTCTGAGAGTGTCAGAGAGTTTCAGAGATGTTCAGAGAGTGTCAAACAGTGTCAGAAAGTTTCAGAGAGCGTCAGAGAGTGTCAGGGAGTTTCAGAGAGATTCAGAGAGTGTCACAGAGTTTCAGAGAGTGTCAGAGAGTGTCACAGAGTTTCGGAGAGTTTCAGAGAGATTCAGAGTGTGTCAGAGATTGTCTGAGAGTGTCAGAGAGTTTCACTGAGTTGCAGAGTGTGTCAGACAGTGTTCGAGAGTTTCAGAAAGTGTCAGAGAGTGTCAGAGAGCTTCGGAAAGTTTCAGAGAGTGTCAGACAATGTCTGAGAGTTTCAGAGATTGTCAGAGTGTTTCAGAGGGTGACACAGAGTTTCAGTGAGTGTCAGAGAGTGTCAGAGAGTTTCAGAGAGAGTCAGAGAGTGTCAGAGAGTGTCATAGTGTGTCAGAGAGTGTCAGAGAGTTTCAGAGAGTGTCAGAGAGTTTCGGAGAGTGTCTGAGAGTGTCTGAGAGTGTCAGAGAGTTTCAGAGAGTGTCAGAGAGTTTCAGAGAGTGTCAGAGTGTGTCAGAGAGTTTCAGAGAATGTCAGAGAATTTCAGAAAGTGTCTGAGAGTATGAGAGAGTGTCAGAGAGTGTCAGTGAGTTTCAGAGAGCTTCTGAAAGTTTCTGAGAGTGTCAGAGAGTGTCAGAGTGTGTCAGAGAGTTTCAGAGAGTTTCAGAGCGTGTCACAGAGTTTCAGAGATTGTCAGAGATTTTCAGAAAGTGTCTGAGAGTTTGAGAGAGTGTCAGAGATTGTCAGTGAGTTTCAGAGAGCTTCTGAAAGTTTCTGAGAGTGTCACAGAGTTTCAGAGAGCTTCAGGGAGTTTCAGAGAGTTTCAGAGAGTGTCAGAAAGTTTCAGAGAGTGTCTGAGAGTGTCAGAGAGTGTCAGAGAGTTTCAGAGAGCTTCAGAGAGTGTCAGGGAGTGCCAGAGAGTGTCAGAGAGTTTCGGAGATTTTCAGAGAGAGTCAGACAGTGTCCGAGAGTGTCAGAGAGTGTCAAAGAGTTTCAGAGAGTGTCAGAGAGTGTCAGAGAATGTCAGAGAGGTTCAGATAGCTTCAGAGAGTTTCAGAGACTATCTGAGAGTGTCAGTGAGTGCCTGAATGTTTCTGACAGTTTCTGAGTGTGTCGGAGAGTGTCAGAGAGTGTCAGAGTGTTTCAGAGAGTGTCACAGAGTTTCAGAGCGTGTCAGAGATTTTCAGAGAGTTTCAGAGATCTTCAGAGACAGCAAGAAAATTTCAGAGAGTGTCACAGAGTGTCAGAGAGCTTCAGAGAGATTCAGAGAGTGTCAGACAGTATCAGAGTATGAGAGAGTGTCAGTGAGTGTCAGAGAGTGTCAGTGAGTGTCAGAGAGTATGAGAGAGTGTCTGAGAGTGTCAGAGAGTTTCAGAGATGTTCAGAGAGTGTCAAACAGTGTCAGAAAGTTTCAGAGAGCGTCAGAGAGTGTCAGGGAGTTTCAGAGAGATTCAGAGAGTGTCACAGAGTTTCAGAGAGTGTCAGAGAGTGTCACAGAGTTTCGGAGAGTTTCAGAGAGATTCAGAGTGTGTCAGAGATTGTCTGAGAGTGTCAGAGAGTTTCACTGAGTTGCAGAGTGTGTCAGACAGTGTTCGAGAGTTTCAGAAAGTGTCAGAGAGTGTCAGAGAGCTTCGGAAAGTTTCAGAGAGTGTCAGACAATGTCTGAGAGTTTCAGAGATTGTCAGAGTGTTTCAGAGGGTGACACAGAGTTTCAGTGAGTGTCAGAGAGTGTCAGAGAGTTTCAGAGAGAGTCAGAGAGTGTCAGAGAGTGTCATAGTGTGTCAGAGAGTGTCAGAGAGTTTCAGAGAGTGTCAGAGAGTTTCGGAGAGTGTCTGAGAGTGTCTGAGAGTGTCAGAGAGTTTCAGAGAGTGTCAGAGAGTTTCAGAGAGTGTCAGAGTGTGTCAGAGAGTTTCAGAGAATGTCAGAGAATTTCAGAAAGTGTCTGAGAGTATGAGAGAGTGTCAGAGAGTGTCAGTGAGTTTCAGAGAGCTTCTGAAAGTTTCTGAGAGTGTCAGAGAGTGTCAGAGTGTGTCAGAGAGTTTCAGAGAGTTTCAGAGCGTGTCACAGAGTTTCAGAGATTGTCAGAGATTTTCAGAAAGTGTCTGAGAGTTTGAGAGAGTGTCAGAGATTGTCAGTGAGTTTCAGAGAGCTTCTGAAAGTTTCTGAGAGTGTCACAGAGTTTCAGAGAGCTTCAGGGAGTTTCAGAGAGTTTCAGAGAGTGTCAGAAAGTTTCAGAGAGTGTCTGAGAGTGTCAGAGAGTGTCAGAGAGTTTCAGAGAGCTTCAGAGAGTGTCAGGGAGTGCCAGAGAGTGTCAGAGAGTTTCGGAGATTTTCAGAGAGAGTCAGACAGTGTCCGAGAGTGTCAGAGAGTGTCAAAGAGTTTCAGAGAGTGTCAGAGAGTGTCAGAGAATGTCAGAGAGGTTCAGATAGCTTCAGAGAGTTTCAGAGACTATCTGAGAGTGTCAGTGAGTGCCTGAATGTTTCTGACAGTTTCTGAGTGTGTCGGAGAGTGTCAGAGAGTGTCAGAGTGTTTCAGAGAGTGTCACAGAGTTTCAGAGCGTGTCAGAGATTTTCAGAGAGTTTCAGAGATCTTCAGAGACAGCAAGAAAATTTCAGAGAGTGTCACAGAGTGTCAGAGAGCTTCAGAGAGATTCAGAGAGTGTCAGACAGTATCAGAGTATGAGAGAGTGTCAGTGAGTGTCAGAGAGTGTCAGAGAGTGTCAGAGAGTGTCAGAGAGTTTCAGAGACTGTCAGAGAATTTCAGAGAGTGTCTGAGAGTGTCTGAGAGTGTCAGAGTTTCAGAGAGTTTCAGAGAGTTTCAGAGAGTTTCAGAGAGTGTCAGAGAGTGTCAGAGAGTGTCAGAGAGTGTCAGAGAGTGTCAGAGAGTGTCTCAGAGTGTCTGAGAGTGTCAGAGAGTTTCAGAGATTTTCAGAGAGTTTCAGAGAGTGTCAGAGAGTTTCAGAGAGTGTGAGAGAGTTTCAGAAAGTGTCTGAGAGTATGAGAGAGTGTCAGAGAGTGTCAGTGAGTTTCAGAGAGCTTCTGAAAGTTTTTGAGAGTGTCAGAGAGCTTCAGAGAGTTTCAGGGAGTTTCAGAGAGTTTCAGTGAGTGTCAGAAAGTTTCAGAGAGTGTCAGAGAGTGTCAGAGAGTTTCAGAGAGTGTCAGAGAGTGTCAGAGAGTTTCGGAGATTTTCTGAGAGTGTCAGAGAGTGCCTGAGAGTTTCTGACAGTTTCTGAGTGTGTCGGAGAGTGTCAGAGTGTTTCAGAGAGTGTCACAGAGCTTCAGAGAGTGTCAGATATTTTCAGAGATTTTCAGAGATCTTCAGAGACAGCAAGAAAATTTCAGAGAGTGTCACAGAGTGTCAGAGAGCTTCAGAGAGATTCAGAGAGTTTCAGAGATCTTCAGAGAGTTTCAGAGATTGCCAGAAAGTTTCAGAGAGTGTCACAGAGTGTCAGAGAGATTCAGAGAGATTCAGAGAGTGTCAGAGAGTATCAGAGAGTGTCAGAGAGAGTCAGAGAGTGTCAGAGAGAGTCCGAGAGATTCAGAAAGTGTCAGAGAGTATGAGAGAGTGTCTGAGAGTGTCAGAGAGTGTCAGAGAGTTTCAGAGATGTTCAGAGAGTGTCAGACAGTGTCAGAAAGTTTCAGAGAGTGTCAGAGAGTGTCAGGGAGTTTCAGAGAGATTCAGAGAGTGTCACAGAGTTTCAGAGAGTGTCAGAGAGTTTCAGAGAGTGTGAGAGAGTTTCAGAAAGTGTCTGAGATTATGAGAGAGTGTCAGAGAGTGTCAGTGAGTTTCAGAGAGCTTCTGAAAGTTTCTGAGAGTGTCAGAGAGCTTCAGAGAGTTTCAGGGAGTTTCAGAGAGTTTCAGTGAGTGTCAGAAAGTTTCAGAGAGTGTCAGAGAGTTTCAGAGAGTGTCAGAGAGTTTCGGAGATTTTCTGAGAGTGTCAGAGAGTGCCTGAGAGTTTCTGACAGTTTCTCAGTGTGTTGGAGAGTGTCAGAGTGTTTCAGAGAGTGTCACAGAGTTTCAGAGAGTGTCAGATATTTTCAGAGATTTTCAGAGATCTTCAGAGACAGCATGAAAATTTCAGAGAGTGTCACAGAGTGTCAGAGAGCTTCAGAGAGATTCAGAGAGTGTCAGACAGTATCAGAGAATGTCAGAGAGTGTCAGTGAGTGTCAGAGAGTATCAGAGAGTGTCAGCGAGAGTCAGAGAGTTTCAGAGAGTGTCAGAAAGTTTCAGAGAGTGTCAGAGAGTGTCCGAGAGTTTCAGAACGTGTCAGATAGTTTCAGAGAGTTTCAGAACGTGTCAGAGAGTGTCAGAGAGAGTCTGAGACTGTCAGAGATTGTCCGAGTGTTTCAGAGAGAGTCACAGAATTTCAGAGAGTGTCAGAGATTTTCAGAGAGTTTCAGAGATCTTCAGATAGTTTCAGAGATTGCCAGAAAGTTTCAGAGAGTGTCACAGAGTGTCAGAGAGTTTCAGAGAGATTCAGAGAGTGTCAGAGAGTATCAGAGAGTGTCAGAGAGAGTCAGAGAGTGTCAGAGAGAGTCCGAGAGATTCAGAAAGTGTCAGAGAGTATGAGAGAGTGTCTGAGAGTGTCAGAGAGGGTCAGAGAGTTTCAGAGATGTTCAGAGAGTGTCAGACAGTGTCAGAAAGTTTCAGAGAGTGTCAGAGAGTGTCAAGGAGTTTCAGAGAGATTCAGAGAGTGTCACAGAGTTTCAGAGAGTGTCAGAGAGTGTCACAGAGTGTCAGAGAGTTTCAGAGAGTTTCAGAGAGATTCAGAGAGTGTCAGAGAGTGTCAGAGAGTTTCACAGAGTTGCAGAGTGTGTCAGACAGTGTCCGACAGTTTCAGAAAGTGTCAGAGAGTGTCAGAGAGTGTCTGAGACTGTCAGAGAGTGTCAGAGTGTTTCAGAGAGTGTCACAGAGTTTCAGAGAGTGTCAGAGATTTTCGGAGAGTTTCAGAGATCTTCAGAGAGTGTCAGAGATTGCCAGAAAGTTTCAGAGAGTGTCACAGAGTGTCTGAGAGTTTCAGAGAGATTCAGAGAGTGTCAGAGAGTATCAGAGAGTGTCAGAGAGAGTCAGAGAGTGTCAGAGAGTGTCCGAGAGATTCAGAAAGTGTCAGAGAGTATGAGAGAGTGTCTGAGAGTGTCAGATAGTGTCAGAAAGTTTCAGAGATGTTCAGAGAGTGTCAGGGAGTTTCAGAGAGATTCAGAGAGTGTCACAGAGTTTCAGAGAGTGTCAGAGAGTGTCACAGAGTGTCAGAGAGTTTCAGAGAGATTCAGAGAGTTTCAGAGAGTGTCAGAGAGTGTCAGAGAGTTTCACAGAGTTGCAGAGTGTGTCAGAGAGTGTCAGAGAGCTTCGGAAAGTGTCAGAGAGTGTCAGAGAGTGTCAGAGAGTGTCAGAGAGTTTCAGAGAGTGTCTGAGAGTGTCTGAGAGTGTCAGAGAGTTTCAGAGAGTTTCAGAGAGTCTCAGAGAGTGTCAGAGAGTTTCAGAGAGTGTCAGAGAGTTTCAGAATGTGTCGGAGAATATGAGAGAGTTTCAGAGAGTTTCAGGGAGTTTCAGAGAGTTTCAGAGAGTGTCAGAAAGTTTCAGAGAGTGTCAGAGAGTCTCAGAGAGTGTCAGAGAGTTTCAGAGAGTTTCAGAGAGTGTCAGAGAGTGTCAGAGAGTTTCGGAGATTTTCAGAGAGAGTCAGACAATGTCCCAGAGTGTCAGAGATTGTCAGAGAGTTTCAGAGAGTGTCAGAGAGGTCCAGATAGTGTCAGAGAGTTTCAAAGACTTTCTGAGAGCGTCAGAGAGTGCCTGAGAGTTTCTGACAGTGTCTGAGAGTGTCGGAGAGTGTCAGAGAGTGTTGGAGTGTTTCAGAGAGTGTCACAGAGTGTCAGAGAGCTTCAGAGAGATTCAGAGAGTGTCAGACAGTATCAGAGAATGTCAGAGAGTGCCAGTGAGTGTCAGAGAGTATCAGAGAGTGTCAGCGAGAGTCAGAGAGTTTCAGAGAGTGTCAGAAAGTTTCAGAGAGTGTCACAGAGTGTCAGAGAGTTTCAGAGAGAGTCAGAGAGTGTCAGAGAGTATCAGAGAGTGTCAGAGAGAGTCAGAGAGTGTCAGAGAGTGTCCGAGAGATTCAGAAAGTGTCAGAGAGTATGAGAGAGTGTCTGAGAGTGTCAGTGAGTTTCACAGATGTTCAGAGAGTGTCAGACAGTGTCAGAAAGTTTCAGAGAGCGTCAGAGAGTGTCAGGGAGTTTCAGAGAGATTCAGAGAGTGTCACAGAGTTTCAGAGAGTGTCAGAGAGTGTCACAGAGTGTCAGAGAGTTTCAGAGATCTTCAGAGAGTGTCAGAGAGTGTCAGAGAGAGTCAGAGAATTTCAGAGAGATTCAGAGAGTGTCAGAGAGTATCAGAGAGTGTCAGAGAGAGTCAGAGAGTGTCAGAGAGTGTCCGAGAGATTCAGAAAGTGTCAGAGAGTATGAAAGAGTGTCTGAGAGTGTCAGAGAGTTTCACAGATGTTCAGAGAGTGTCAGACAGTGTCAGAAAGTTTCAGAGAGCGTCAGAGAGTGTCAGGGAGATTCAGAGAGATTCAGAGAGTGTCACAGAGTTTCAGAGAGTGTCAGAGAGTGTCACAGAGTGTCAGAGAGTTTCAGAGAGATTCAGAGAGTGTCAGAGAGTGTCACAGAGTGTCAGAGAGTTTCAGAGAGATTCAGAGAGTGTCAGAGAGTTTCACAGAGTTGCAGAGTGTGTCAGACAGTGTCCGAGAGTTTCAGAAAGTGTCAGATAGT